>NC_085955.1:7209321-7515392 GCF_963556715.1 Cydia fagiglandana
CTTAGAGTCCGACTTGGAGATGTTCTTCTGGGCCTTGCCGGATTTCTTGGCGGCCTTACCGCTAGTCTTGGGTGGCATTGCGATATAGTTAGATGCTTACAGTACGAGAGTCGAACTGGAAATATGATATTTTTTTACGGTCGCCCGATCTTTGCTAGCGTAGCGTACGGGAAATAGGGGATTAAAGATCGAGCGTCGAGCCCGCGGTATCTCGACCAATAGCGTTCGTGCATCATTAACATCGTCTGTAGGCATGGTGGGGAGTGCGAGGGCGTGTTGATATTATGTATTTAAATATTCATTATTATATTATCAATAATAAATAAACATTACCCGCCTGATGTGCTATGCTATGTAATAATAATAATGAGTTAACCAAAATATATTTGAACCATAACCATCTGTCATCAATTTTTATAACTGTAGGCGGCCAAAAATTTGGTATATTATAATTATTTATTTATTTATCATTCTTTTGTTACAGAGACACACTGTTGTAGCTGAGTAATTAAGTAAGTAAGTAAGTAAGTAAGTAAGTAAGTCTTTGATCCGTCCGAGCCATCCATAAACAAATAAGTGAGTGAGTGTATCCGAGTGTCTAATTTATAATATATTTAATTATGTGATGTATGTGTTTTTCACTATAGGAACGATAATCACATTATAGTTCAGTACCTACTCTTACCGTAATTATAATTCATTCATAAATGTGTAGTATCATAATTATTTTTTTTTTTTTTTTATTATTATTATTCATCGATCTAATGACATCATATACGTATGCGTTATGCCATGAAACTTATAACTTTTACACAGAATTATATTGTGGCCCTGAAAAGGGCCTTTTGTAACGGTCACTCGGGCGGGAATGTAACAGAGGCCCCGTGCGTGCGATAAATGTACGCACGAGACAAATGCACACATTCACCAGTCGCCGTGTGTTACCGCTAGAGATGTAGCCTGATGAGAAGTGAGGACACTTAAGCCTTCTTCTCGGTCTTCTTGGGCAGGAGTACGGCCTGAATGTTAGGCAGCACACCACCCTGGGCGATGGTCACACCGGAGAGGAGCTTGTTCAACTCCTCGTCGTTGCGGATCGCCAGCTGGAGATGCCTAGGGATGATCCTGGTCTTCTTGTTGTCGCGAGCGGCGTTGCCTGCCAACTCGAGAACCTCAGCGGCCAGGTACTCCATGACGGCGGCTAAGTACACCGGGGCACCGGCACCGACGCGCTCGGCGTAGTTGCCCTTGCGTAAAAGCCTGTGGATACGGCCGACGGGGAACTGGAGTCCGGCACGGTTAGAACGTGACTTTGCCTTTCCCTTAACCTTGCCACCTTTACCGCGTCCAGACATGTTTGATGAGAGATTTAAGTTTTCAGTTTACACACAACGGACGAGAGCACGTATTGCTCGTGAGTGTCGGACAAGAATATTTTTTTAGCAAGCCGCGCGTTAAGCTATATAGTCTCACGGAGCGCGCTGATAGTGGGGATATAACGAGCCGACATAACACGAGACCGATCGACCAATCGACGCCCCGCATGCAAGAGTGCGAATGAATAAATAAATTAATAACAAAATATTCTATAAGTAAGTTCATATAACTCCACATTAATTTATATAATTTGGCCTATATCTATAGGCCATACGTACGTATACTAAGTATGTAGATAACTTACTAAATATTGTTTGAAATGTAAGACTTGCGTCATATCATGTTTATTTATTTATTTACGTTCCAATAAAAAGTTGGTGTAAATTCATGATTAATGAAAACCTAATATAATCTCTATCAGTGTGATAATCATCATCATCGTATTGATGACTTTTGTGCCTTGATATTCGACTTTTTACTCCGATCCGAACACCTTTTGGTATGTTATATATATAAAAACACTTTCGATTCTCTCATTGATAAATCGATCGATCGACTCGTGTATGTGCTCATTGCAATGAAACAGAGGTGATATGAACCTTTGAATACATTTGTTAGCCCTGAAAAGGGCTTTTTGATGTGCGTATAACGCGCACAGGCGTATGACGTGAGTCGAGAAGAGGCGAGACACGTCGTCGTATAATATTTATAGCAACGACAATCGACATCTCCTCTACCATCACGACAACTACCGCGACCGATGTAAGGACGACGACGACAATATGGCGCAGTCTTCTTACTTCTTCGAGGCAGCCTTCTTAGCGGCGGGCTTCGCTTTGGGAGCGGCAGCAGCCTTCTTTGGCTTGGGAGCTTTAGGCTTCTTGGTCGGCGGCTTCGCGGTCTTCTTGGCCTTAGGCGCGGCGGCGCTCTTGCCCTTGGCGGGGGTGGAAGGTTTCTTCGCTGCGGGCTTCTTTTTGGCGGCGGCGGCCTTCTTGTCCTTCGTGGCGGCCTTAGGCTTGGCCGGGGACGCGGCGGCCTTCTTCGCCTTAGCCGGTTTAGCTGCGGCGGGCTTCTTAGCGGCGGCTGATGATTTAGCGCTAGATTTCTTGGCCGCGGCGGGTTTCTTGCCGGCGGATGAAGTCTTCGATTCCAGTTTGAACGAGCCGGACGCGCCCTTGCCTTTGGTCTGTATGAGTGCGCCGGATTCGACTGCGCTCTTCAGATATTTTCTAATGAAAGGGGCCAGCTTCTCGGCGTCGACCTTGTACTGGGCGGCGATGTATTTCTTGATAGCCTGCAGGGACGAACCGCTTCTCTCCTTCAGCTCCTTGATGGCGCTGTTAACCATCTCGGACGTCTTAGGGTGGGTGGGCTTCGCCTTAGGCTTCTTAGCGCCTGCGGAGGCGGACGCCTTAGGCTTCTTCGCGGGCGTCGCCGGGGCGGGAGCGTCGGCAGCAACTGCGGTATCGGCCATATTTAAATAACCAAGTAATATATGTAGTTTAACAAATTAGTAAATCGCACGAACTGCGCAAAGAGAACAGCGGACGCGTGTAAGCGGAGCGCTGCGCTGGCGAGTACTAAACACGAGTCGCATGGGGGCGCCACTTTTTATATATCCACTCCGGCTTAACCGTAACGCAGACCCTTATGTCGCGGGACGTTTTCTCGTAATAACACTTCCAACTTTTCACTTACTCGTTTATGATTAAACTAAATTTATAGTGAATTATATTATAATGATTATAATAAAATTGCACATGTATATTCTTTATGAATTGATATATCTATTTTAATAGAAGTTTTAAGTTTTGGAACGCCGTTAAACGAATGAGGGAACTTTACTTTTGGTATTATAGGTTGCGGACACCTCGGGTCTGTTTAAAAAGTGATTTTTCTTAATTAGAATTACATTTAACAATATTATGTGTCTTCCAGTTAAAAGCGAAGATACCATAGATAGATGTGACACAATAACAAAAGTAGAAAATTATAGTTATAATGTTATTTTGACTTGTTGTCTTCACTGTCGTAAAACAGCCGTACCGCGCCTTGGATTGCCTACGTTCAGCGGTTTGCTCTCTGCTGGTACCGATGTAAAACGGGATATGTATTTTATGTTACGTTTATATAATTATGTTCTATTATACATTACGATATCACCATATTCATGAATATTATTATAATTCTGATGGTTTTTAAAAACTCTCTTCTACGAGGATCATACAGCAGCGCGAACTCACACTCTGAACGTGCGGGCATGGTAGGTAGGTAGAATCTCGTGTAGGTAGGTCGTATTTTATTTAGTTTTGGTTTTAGTAGTAAAGTAAAAATTTATCTGAATATTACGCCTAATATTAAAACAAACGATATACTTAAAATTAAATTATTGCAATTAGTGTGTTTATCGTTGGACATAAGAATCTGTTTAGGTTGATATATTAGGTTGATATATGTACTTAATTATATTCATCATAGGGACACGAGAAGTCTTAGGCTTCTGAGTTACTATATGTAGTTAACCATTTTTATATAAGTTATATTAATATTTTTGATGTGGTAAAATTGAGGTGAGTGGGTGAGGGGATGTTGGGTGTCCCTGTCTGTTTTGTGCACTATTTGCGAATCCTTTACCTAATTGGGCAGTTCATCCTGGTCGTCGTCGTTATCAGTACCTAGTAGTAGGTCACAGCCTCACAGGTGTCAGGTGATAATGCGATTGTTTGTTTTTAAAATATATATATGGTGTTATTAGTAAAACTAACTAAAAAGTTAGCGAGTGTGCGTGTGTGAGAAATACATGTTTGGATTTGGAAAACGCGAGTAATAGGTGAATACTTTATTACTTAATTAATTATTTAGATTTGGGTTAGGGCGATGCTAGTCGGGAAGTCGGGAAAAATAAAAGGAAGAAGAAGAAGATGATGATGATGATGGTTGGATGGATGATTCTTGAAGAGAGGGAGAAATATCTGAATTTATGCATGCTGTACCTACTGGGAGGTGGGTGGTAAATAGACACGCGTGTAAAGCTCTAGCTGGAGACGTTCAATCGAATCTCTATATACTTAGTTATGCCTATTTTATATACGAGTACATTACATACATAGGTATAGTGGGCAGGCAAGGTCTACTTACTAATAATAATTAAAATATGCTTGGTGCACATTAATAATTGTGACGTAAGTACTAGATCGGAATCTAAAGATTTAAAAATATATTTATTAGCTTGCTCTAGTATCAATATTATTAGCGCACACACACATGAGGTTAAACAATAACTTTGCCCTTTGCTTGTAAAAATAACTATACATATTTTTAAATTAAGTAACTACATATAATTGTTGTTTTGTTTGTTTTAGAGAGCTGGGCTGGCTGGCGTCAAACCACCGTCAAAGCAGGCGGCGAACGAGGTGGCTGGCTGCTGTTACAAGTTAGAAAATTGGACTTGCGGTGCGGGGTAAGTAAGTTATTATACATATTATTAGATAGATAGATCGATCGATCGATTGTTTGTCCGTATGTGTCGTTGCTGAAACTTTGTATTTGCGGTGCATATAGTTAGAATTATTTGCGGCCCTGAAAAGGGCCTTTTTGTATTTGCGTCTGAGGACGCGGGCGCCGGGGCGCGCGCGCGCGCGCGATACGGTAATACATGCGTCAGTACATATTACACGATGTCGCGCGCGGCGGACCAAGTGCAAGCGGAGCGCTTAACCACCGAAACCGTAGAGGGTGCGGCCCTGACGCTTCAGAGCGTAGACGACGTCCATGGCGGTGACGGTCTTCCTCTTGGCGTGCTCGGTGTAGGTGACCGCGTCACGGATCACGTTCTCGAGGAACACCTTCAGAACACCGCGGGTCTCCTCGTAGATCAGACCGGAGATACGCTTGACGCCACCTCTGCGGGCGAGACGACGGATGGCGGGCTTGGTGATACCCTGGATGTTATCACGGAGCACCTTCCTGTGGCGCTTGGCTCCTCCTTTCCCCAGACCTTTACCTCCCTTACCGCGACCGGTCATTGCGACCTGTAGTAGATATGAGACTTCTCGAACGGAATACACGGACAACGACACACGACTTGCGGCGCGCGTCGACACGAGTGGAATAACTGGCTATCGACGTCTGTGCGATATTTATACGCTTTACCCTATTGCGGGGAGACGGGGGACGGGGTTAGAGATATCGGAGCATTAATATTTGATTTATTTTTCATTCATGAAATATAATATAATATTGATAAATAATTTCATATGATATGGTTATTTAAATTCATTTTGGGGATATAAATATGTAGTTACTCACATATAATTACTAACTATAATAACGGCGACCGGCTCATGGAAGAGAGGCCGTATGTATAACTAACTACATATATGTAGCACTCTCTATTTCTATTTCATTCCCCTCTAATCTCTAATATTATCCTCTAGCATTCAGTCAGTGGTAATAATTATGTCGATAAAATTTCGAGAAATCTATATTATTTTGTCTTAACTTAACTTTTAGTTGGCGCGTAATATCACGAGTTTAATTCACTTTCCTTCTTTCCATTATACTACATAATAGAGTATATCGCGGTTAAATTTCATATACTACTTACTATATTACCGTACATCTTATGTATGAATTGATGTATATATTTACTAATGACTAATAATATTGATCGATCGATTTATCTACGCAAGTGTTTGTTCAAAGAAACATATTATATAATTTTCGAATCATGTGTGGCCCTGAAAAGGGCCTTTTGATATATGACAGAAGCTTCACGTTCGCATGTCCAGACGCAAAACGCGTGGTACAAAATAATAGATATAATGTAACCGAATGCGTTGGCGCAGACTGCGTTCGGTGATTTAGCTCCGTGCCGATTTTAGCGTGGCGGGTGGTTTTAAGCACGTTCACCGCGGATCCTGCGAGCCAGCTGGATGTCCTTGGGCATGATGGTCACACGCTTGGCGTGGATGGCGCACAGGTTGGTGTCCTCAAAGAGACCGACGAGGTAAGCCTCGCTGGCCTCCTGGAGAGCCATAACGGCAGAGCTCTGGAAGCGCAGGTCGGTCTTGAAATCCTGAGCGATCTCACGCACCAGACGCTGGAAGGGCAGCTTGCGGATCAGAAGCTCAGTGCTCTTCTGGTAGCGACGGATCTCACGGAGGGCGACGGTGCCGGGCCTGTAACGATGGGGCTTCTTGACGCCCCCGGTGGCCGGCGCGCTCTTGCGGGCCGCCTTGGTGGCGAGCTGTTTACGGGGCGCTTTACCACCGGTGGATTTACGAGCGGTCTGCTTGGTACGGGCCATTGCGAAAAATAAAAATTACTACGACACACGGTACTACGTTACGTCAACGAGTCACGAGAGGTAATAAACTTCGCAACGCCGAGAGGCGCTTTTTATGTGCTCGTCGGAAAGGGACGGAGTTAGTGTCCGTGTGAGCGAGAGGGTTATAAAATTCACATACACGGTCCCCCTCGCCCCTCTTTTCCTTTCTCACCAATGGTACGATTTCTAATTACAATAACATTAATATTATTGAAATATTATTAATAAATTTGCTTTTTTTTTTTTTTTTTTTTAGGTATTATGTATGAGTTAGGACAGTTAGTTAGGTTCCGCGGAGCTAGGTTAGGTTAGGATTGTAAATAACAATATTTGACCGAGTCAGGTCAGCAAACCTAACTTACGAGGTTAGGTTAAGTTAGGCGATATTTATGTAAGTATACTCGATATATTGTTCAAGTTTGATTTGTTTTGGAAATTCCTGGCATCTGGTAACCTAACCTAACTTAACCTGACCTAACTCCTAAAGAAACCTAACTCTAGCGAACCTAACTTAACCTAACCTAACTCTAGCGAACCTAACATAACCTGACCTAACTCCTAGAGAAACCTAACTCTAGCGAACCTAACTTACTTATTTTACAGTACATATGGTCCTATTTTCCGGCACTAGTGCGTAAAATAGCACATTTCGTGCTATGTCAAAAGTTTATAAAGGGCCATATGTACACGTCCCTAACCCTATTTAACCTATATTATTAAGTGTTGGTAATGTGTAAATAAATAATATTTTTTATTGATATTTATCGACAGATTGACACAGTATGCGCGGTTAGAAACTTCTTATATCATATTCAGAACGTATTTGTGGCCCTGAAAAGGGCCTTTTTGGTTGTTGCACAAACCACACTCTCGAAGCGTGTCGTGTCGTCGCAATACGAACTACCTAAACCCATTACACTAAAAGTGTATTGAGAAGACAGACCGCATACGAGGAACGACGTACGCTTACTTGGAGCTGGTGTACTTGGTGACGGCCTTGGTGCCTTCACTGACGGCGTGCTTGGCGAGCTCACCGGGCAGCAAGAGCCTCACGGAGGTCTGCACCTCCCTGCTGGTGATAGTGGACCTCTTGTTGTAGTGAGCGAGGCGGGAGGCCTCGGCGGCGATGCGCTCGAAGATGTCGTTCACGAACGAGTTCATGATCGACATGGCCTTGCTGGAGATACCGGTGTCGGGGTGGACCTGCTTGAGCACCTTGTAGATGTAGATGGCGTAGCTTTCCTTGCGCTTATGCTTCTTCTTTTTCTTAGAGTCCGACTTGGAGATGTTCTTCTGGGCCTTGCCGGATTTCTTGGCGGCCTTACCGCTAGTCTTGGGTGGCATTGCGATATAGTTAGATGCTTACAGTACGAGAGTCGAACTGGAAATATGATATTTTTTTACGGTCGCCCGATCTTTGCTAGCGTAGCGTACGGGAAATAGGGGATTAAAGATCGAGCGTCGAGCCCGCGGTATCTCGACCAATAGCGTTCGTGCATCATTAACATCGTCTGTAGGCATGGTGGGGAGTGCGAGGGCGTGTTGATATTATGTATTTAAATATTCATTATTATATTATCAATAATAAATAAACATTACCCGCCTGATGTGCTATGCTATGTAATAATAATAATGAGTTAACCAAAATATATTTGAACCATAACCATCTGTCATCAATTTTTATAACTGTAGGCGGCCAAAAATTTGGTATATTATAATTATTTATTTATTTATCATTCTTTTGTTACAGAGACACACTGTTGTAGCTGAGTAATTAAGTAAGTAAGTAAGTAAGTAAGTAAGTAAGTCTTTGATCCGTCCGAGCCATCCATAAACAAATAAGTGAGTGAGTGTATCCGAGTGTCTAATTTATAATATATTTAATTATGTGATGTATGTGTTTTTCACTATAGGAACGATAATCACATTATAGTTCAGTACCTACTCTTACCGTAATTATAATTCATTCATAAATGTGTAGTATCATAATTATTTTTTTTTTTTTTTTATTATTATTATTCATCGATCTAATGACATCATATACGTATGCGTTATGCCATGAAACTTATAACTTTTACACAGAATTATATTGTGGCCCTGAAAAGGGCCTTTTGTAACGGTCACTCGGGCGGGAATGTAACAGAGGCCCCGTGCGTGCGATAAATGTACGCACGAGACAAATGCACACATTCACCAGTCGCCGTGTGTTACCGCTAGAGATGTAGCCTGATGAGAAGTGAGGACACTTAAGCCTTCTTCTCGGTCTTCTTGGGCAGGAGTACGGCCTGAATGTTAGGCAGCACACCACCCTGGGCGATGGTCACACCGGAGAGGAGCTTGTTCAACTCCTCGTCGTTGCGGATCGCCAGCTGGAGATGCCTAGGGATGATCCTGGTCTTCTTGTTGTCGCGAGCGGCGTTGCCTGCCAACTCGAGAACCTCAGCGGCCAGGTACTCCATGACGGCGGCTAAGTACACCGGGGCACCGGCACCGACGCGCTCGGCGTAGTTGCCCTTGCGTAAAAGCCTGTGGATACGGCCGACGGGGAACTGGAGTCCGGCACGGTTAGAACGTGACTTTGCCTTTCCCTTAACCTTGCCACCTTTACCGCGTCCAGACATGTTTGATGAGAGATTTAAGTTTTCAGTTTACACACAACGGACGAGAGCACGTATTGCTCGTGAGTGTCGGACAAGAATATTTTTTTAGCAAGCCGCGCGTTAAGCTATATAGTCTCACGGAGCGCGCTGATAGTGGGGATATAACGAGCCGACATAACACGAGACCGATCGACCAATCGACGCCCCGCATGCAAGAGTGCGAATGAATAAATAAATTAATAACAAAATATTCTATAAGTAAGTTCATATAACTCCACATTAATTTATATAATTTGGCCTATATCTATAGGCCATACGTACGTATACTAAGTATGTAGATAACTTACTAAATATTGTTTGAAATGTAAGACTTGCGTCATATCATGTTTATTTATTTATTTACGTTCCAATAAAAAGTTGGTGTAAATTCATGATTAATGAAAACCTAATATAATCTCTATCAGTGTGATAATCATCATCATCGTATTGATGACTTTTGTGCCTTGATATTCGACTTTTTACTCCGATCCGAACACCTTTTGGTATGTTATATATATAAAAACACTTTCGATTCTCTCATTGATAAATCGATCGATCGACTCGTGTATGTGCTCATTGCAATGAAACAGAGGTGATATGAACCTTTGAATACATTTGTTAGCCCTGAAAAGGGCTTTTTGATGTGCGTATAACGCGCACAGGCGTATGACGTGAGTCGAGAAGAGGCGAGACACGTCGTCGTATAATATTTATAGCAACGACAATCGACATCTCCTCTACCATCACGACAACTACCGCGACCGATGTAAGGACGACGACGACAATATGGCGCAGTCTTCTTACTTCTTCGAGGCAGCCTTCTTAGCGGCGGGCTTCGCTTTGGGAGCGGCAGCAGCCTTCTTTGGCTTGGGAGCTTTAGGCTTCTTGGTCGGCGGCTTCGCGGTCTTCTTGGCCTTAGGCGCGGCGGCGCTCTTGCCCTTGGCGGGGGTGGAAGGTTTCTTCGCTGCGGGCTTCTTTTTGGCGGCGGCGGCCTTCTTGTCCTTCGTGGCGGCCTTAGGCTTGGCCGGGGACGCGGCGGCCTTCTTCGCCTTAGCCGGTTTAGCTGCGGCGGGCTTCTTAGCGGCGGCTGATGATTTAGCGCTAGATTTCTTGGCCGCGGCGGGTTTCTTGCCGGCGGATGAAGTCTTCGATTCCAGTTTGAACGAGCCGGACGCGCCCTTGCCTTTGGTCTGTATGAGTGCGCCGGATTCGACTGCGCTCTTCAGATATTTTCTAATGAAAGGGGCCAGCTTCTCGGCGTCGACCTTGTACTGGGCGGCGATGTATTTCTTGATAGCCTGCAGGGACGAACCGCTTCTCTCCTTCAGCTCCTTGATGGCGCTGTTAACCATCTCGGACGTCTTAGGGTGGGTGGGCTTCGCCTTAGGCTTCTTAGCGCCTGCGGAGGCGGACGCCTTAGGCTTCTTCGCGGGCGTCGCCGGGGCGGGAGCGTCGGCAGCAACTGCGGTATCGGCCATATTTAAATAACCAAGTAATATATGTAGTTTAACAAATTAGTAAATCGCACGAACTGCGCAAAGAGAACAGCGGACGCGTGTAAGCGGAGCGCTGCGCTGGCGAGTACTAAACACGAGTCGCATGGGGGCGCCACTTTTTATATATCCACTCCGGCTTAACCGTAACGCAGACCCTTATGTCGCGGGACGTTTTCTCGTAATAACACTTCCAACTTTTCACTTACTCGTTTATGATTAAACTAAATTTATAGTGAATTATATTATAATGATTATAATAAAATTGCACATGTATATTCTTTATGAATTGATATATCTATTTTAATAGAAGTTTTAAGTTTTGGAACGCCGTTAAACGAATGAGGGAACTTTACTTTTGGTATTATAGGTTGCGGACACCTCGGGTCTGTTTAAAAAGTGATTTTTCTTAATTAGAATTACATTTAACAATATTATGTGTCTTCCAGTTAAAAGCGAAGATACCATAGATAGATGTGACACAATAACAAAAGTAGAAAATTATAGTTATAATGTTATTTTGACTTGTTGTCTTCACTGTCGTAAAACAGCCGTACCGCGCCTTGGATTGCCTACGTTCAGCGGTTTGCTCTCTGCTGGTACCGATGTAAAACGGGATATGTATTTTATGTTACGTTTATATAATTATGTTCTATTATACATTACGATATCACCATATTCATGAATATTATTATAATTCTGATGGTTTTTAAAAACTCTCTTCTACGAGGATCATACAGCAGCGCGAACTCACACTCTGAACGTGCGGGCATGGTAGGTAGGTAGAATCTCGTGTAGGTAGGTCGTATTTTATTTAGTTTTGGTTTTAGTAGTAAAGTAAAAATTTATCTGAATATTACGCCTAATATTAAAACAAACGATATACTTAAAATTAAATTATTGCAATTAGTGTGTTTATCGTTGGACATAAGAATCTGTTTAGGTTGATATATTAGGTTGATATATGTACTTAATTATATTCATCATAGGGACACGAGAAGTCTTAGGCTTCTGAGTTACTATATGTAGTTAACCATTTTTATATAAGTTATATTAATATTTTTGATGTGGTAAAATTGAGGTGAGTGGGTGAGGGGATGTTGGGTGTCCCTGTCTGTTTTGTGCACTATTTGCGAATCCTTTACCTAATTGGGCAGTTCATCCTGGTCGTCGTCGTTATCAGTACCTAGTAGTAGGTCACAGCCTCACAGGTGTCAGGTGATAATGCGATTGTTTGTTTTTAAAATATATATATGGTGTTATTAGTAAAACTAACTAAAAAGTTAGCGAGTGTGCGTGTGTGAGAAATACATGTTTGGATTTGGAAAACGCGAGTAATAGGTGAATACTTTATTACTTAATTAATTATTTAGATTTGGGTTAGGGCGATGCTAGTCGGGAAGTCGGGAAAAATAAAAGGAAGAAGAAGAAGATGATGATGATGATGGTTGGATGGATGATTCTTGAAGAGAGGGAGAAATATCTGAATTTATGCATGCTGTACCTACTGGGAGGTGGGTGGTAAATAGACACGCGTGTAAAGCTCTAGCTGGAGACGTTCAATCGAATCTCTATATACTTAGTTATGCCTATTTTATATACGAGTACATTACATACATAGGTATAGTGGGCAGGCAAGGTCTACTTACTAATAATAATTAAAATATGCTTGGTGCACATTAATAATTGTGACGTAAGTACTAGATCGGAATCTAAAGATTTAAAAATATATTTATTAGCTTGCTCTAGTATCAATATTATTAGCGCACACACACATGAGGTTAAACAATAACTTTGCCCTTTGCTTGTAAAAATAACTATACATATTTTTAAATTAAGTAACTACATATAATTGTTGTTTTGTTTGTTTTAGAGAGCTGGGCTGGCTGGCGTCAAACCACCGTCAAAGCAGGCGGCGAACGAGGTGGCTGGCTGCTGTTACAAGTTAGAAAATTGGACTTGCGGTGCGGGGTAAGTAAGTTATTATACATATTATTAGATAGATAGATCGATCGATCGATTGTTTGTCCGTATGTGTCGTTGCTGAAACTTTGTATTTGCGGTGCATATAGTTAGAATTATTTGCGGCCCTGAAAAGGGCCTTTTTGTATTTGCGTCTGAGGACGCGGGCGCCGGGGCGCGCGCGCGCGCGCGATACGGTAATACATGCGTCAGTACATATTACACGATGTCGCGCGCGGCGGACCAAGTGCAAGCGGAGCGCTTAACCACCGAAACCGTAGAGGGTGCGGCCCTGACGCTTCAGAGCGTAGACGACGTCCATGGCGGTGACGGTCTTCCTCTTGGCGTGCTCGGTGTAGGTGACCGCGTCACGGATCACGTTCTCGAGGAACACCTTCAGAACACCGCGGGTCTCCTCGTAGATCAGACCGGAGATACGCTTGACGCCACCTCTGCGGGCGAGACGACGGATGGCGGGCTTGGTGATACCCTGGATGTTATCACGGAGCACCTTCCTGTGGCGCTTGGCTCCTCCTTTCCCCAGACCTTTACCTCCCTTACCGCGACCGGTCATTGCGACCTGTAGTAGATATGAGACTTCTCGAACGGAATACACGGACAACGACACACGACTTGCGGCGCGCGTCGACACGAGTGGAATAACTGGCTATCGACGTCTGTGCGATATTTATACGCTTTACCCTATTGCGGGGAGACGGGGGACGGGGTTAGAGATATCGGAGCATTAATATTTGATTTATTTTTCATTCATGAAATATAATATAATATTGATAAATAATTTCATATGATATGGTTATTTAAATTCATTTTGGGGATATAAATATGTAGTTACTCACATATAATTACTAACTATAATAACGGCGACCGGCTCATGGAAGAGAGGCCGTATGTATAACTAACTACATATATGTAGCACTCTCTATTTCTATTTCATTCCCCTCTAATCTCTAATATTATCCTCTAGCATTCAGTCAGTGGTAATAATTATGTCGATAAAATTTCGAGAAATCTATATTATTTTGTCTTAACTTAACTTTTAGTTGGCGCGTAATATCACGAGTTTAATTCACTTTCCTTCTTTCCATTATACTACATAATAGAGTATATCGCGGTTAAATTTCATATACTACTTACTATATTACCGTACATCTTATGTATGAATTGATGTATATATTTACTAATGACTAATAATATTGATCGATCGATTTATCTACGCAAGTGTTTGTTCAAAGAAACATATTATATAATTTTCGAATCATGTGTGGCCCTGAAAAGGGCCTTTTGATATATGACAGAAGCTTCACGTTCGCATGTCCAGACGCAAAACGCGTGGTACAAAATAATAGATATAATGTAACCGAATGCGTTGGCGCAGACTGCGTTCGGTGATTTAGCTCCGTGCCGATTTTAGCGTGGCGGGTGGTTTTAAGCACGTTCACCGCGGATCCTGCGAGCCAGCTGGATGTCCTTGGGCATGATGGTCACACGCTTGGCGTGGATGGCGCACAGGTTGGTGTCCTCAAAGAGACCGACGAGGTAAGCCTCGCTGGCCTCCTGGAGAGCCATAACGGCAGAGCTCTGGAAGCGCAGGTCGGTCTTGAAATCCTGAGCGATCTCACGCACCAGACGCTGGAAGGGCAGCTTGCGGATCAGAAGCTCAGTGCTCTTCTGGTAGCGACGGATCTCACGGAGGGCGACGGTGCCGGGCCTGTAACGATGGGGCTTC
The DNA here is from genome assembly GCF_963556715.1 of Cydia fagiglandana. Classification (NCBI taxonomy): domain Eukaryota; kingdom Metazoa; phylum Arthropoda; class Insecta; order Lepidoptera; family Tortricidae; genus Cydia; species Cydia fagiglandana. The sequence goes on from NC_085955.1 coordinate 7,223,869, forward strand.
TTGACGCCCCCGGTGGCCGGCGCGCTCTTGCGGGCCGCCTTGGTGGCGAGCTGTTTACGGGGCGCTTTACCACCGGTGGATTTACGAGCGGTCTGCTTGGTACGGGCCATTGCGAAAAATAAAAATTACTACGACACACGGTACTACGTTACGTCAACGAGTCACGAGAGGTAATAAACTTCGCATTTTTTTTTTTTTTTTTTTTTTTTTTTTAACATAGAATTTAGAGTCGGCCGGACTAGTCCGGCCCTATTTCTCAATACCCAAAGAGGAACAATTTTTACAGTTAGCATCAACCTGAGAGCTAACTGTTTATACAATGTAATCTAGTCTGTATTCTAACTCTAATCTGTACATAAATTAGCTTAAAACTATATTTATAGAATTTACTAACAATTCAAAGTATATTTACAAACAAATAATCAATTAAGTTATATTTGTAGAATTTTACAAGCGTATTTACAAAACAAAGCACATATTTACATAATTAATTCAATAATCTTCAATAATTATTGAAGTTTTCTGAAGCTAACACATTTTTTGTGGTAGTCATTCATACCTTGTTATCTTATTATTATTTAAGCAATGAATTTAGTTACTTAACGTGGTCATAACAGTCTATCTACACTTTGCTACACTTTGCGAGCGCAAGGCACTGGCCACGCCCCCTACCTACTATCCACGGTGGAGGCCCCGCCTCGTGCCACGCCTCTAGCTACTTTACACAAAGAAAATATATTTACAGTATCATAACTCTCTCCTAAAGTACACAGTATATTTATCAAATATTTAAATAGAATTGGGTAAATGCCCAATTATGGATGGAGGTCCAGTCTTGTGGGAAGCTTGGCTTCTAGTTACATTCCTACCACATCTAGGCCTGTACCTAATGGCACAGGAGATTGCGAAGCAGGAGTGGTCTGGACAGAGACAGGTGTGGAGTTTGATAACTCTTCAGTAAAACTTGGCAGGTAAACCCTGCCCTCTTCGGTTTCAGAGTCAATACAAGCTGCAGATGTTGGCCCAAACTCAACATCACATTCTTTTTCCATAGTACTAGTTAAGGTGAAAATGTCGTCCTCGTCTAAAAGAACGTGTCTAGGCCTGCGTTTATCTTTCTTGACATGCGGGGCGGGCTCGTAGTCAGCAGCCTTTACTATGAGCGGGTTGGTACTGTGTACCGCCTTGTCGAAATACCTCCTGGAGATATCCTGGAAGTATTTCGACAAGGACGGCATATCTAAATCAGTATGTAGTCTAATATTCCTGATATAATAGGGGGCTCCTGCTGCGCTCCTGAGGAACTTGTTTTGCATCGTCTGTAGTGTTCTGATCTTTGCCTGTGAGGCGTGAGCAAAGGCCACACTGGCGTACGAGAACACTGGTCTGATGCAGGTTTTGTAGATGGTGAGCTTATTTCTCAGTGAAAGCTTGCTCCGGGCCCCCACTAGATATGTTAATCTTGATAAATAAAATTTGGCCTTATTTCTGACCCTTCTAATATGCTCACCGAAATTGAGCCTACGATCTAATGTCACTCCCAAGTACTTGGTGGAGTCGACCCATGGAATGTTTTGGCCAAATAGAGTAATGTGGCCATGCCTTTGGAGTTGCTCACTGTATTGAGCTCTCCTACTGAAGAGCATGGCCGCACTCTTCTCAGGGTTAACCTCTATCCTCCACCTACGGCACCAATCCCCAAGGGAGTTTGTGGCTCGTCGGAGGAGGGAGGCCAACTTGTCTGGAATAATCGATGTGGCGAAAATCGCCGTATCATCAGCGAAAAGCGCATAATTAACTTCGGGAATCCTTGGCAGGTCATTTACGAAGATAGTAAAAAGGACCGGAGACAACACAGAACCCTGTGGGACTCCAGCACGGATGGGGTGGAGGGGAGACAAAGTCCCTTCCGCTCTATACCTAAAACCTCGGTTTGTTAGAAAGTCATTTATCAGAAGTACTAGGCGGTCCGGGAATTTGTACCTGAATAGTTTAAGGATCAACCCACTGTGCCATACCTTATCGAAGGCTTTCGCAACATCGAGAAAGACAGCACCAGTGGGGATCGACTTTTTCCATCCCGTAAGCCAGTAAGTGATATGTTCAACCATGCGATGGACCTGGTGAGTGCAGGAGTGCCCCGTCCTGAATCCAAATTGCTCCTTAATGATTAGGTCTTTTTCATTAATAAAGTCCGCTATTCTTTGCTGTATAATCTTCTCATATAGTTTACCTAAGGAGCTCAGAAGGCTTATTGGTCTGTAGCTGGTCGGGTGGATCCTTGGCTTCCCTGATTTGTGTATACCTATTACGTGAGCTACTTTCCACTGATCAGGGAAGTGGGAATTTGCCAATGCCGCGTTGAATATATCAGCCAGAAAGTGGATCAGCTTCTCAGGGAAGGCACGTAGCAGCCGATTTGGCAGCCCGTCAGCCCCTGGAGCCTTTCTGATCTTTAACTTATTAATGAAAAACCCAACTTCAGTAAATGAGGTAACCCTTAACAAGGGGCTACTTGGTTGAAGCGCTAACTTAACCCTCACCTCCTCCTCCACCTCTGCCGTGTGGTCTGGGTCATGAGGCTCATTGCTCAAGGAGCATTGGGCCTCTAGGCTGGACGCCAGACATTCGGCTTTTTCAGCGTCGGAGAAGGCTGGTGGGTGATTGGGGGGGGCGTTCGGTATGATCAATGGGGGCATTTGGGTCACTGCGTCCATTTTGAAGGATCTAATTAGTTGCCAGTACGCCGTGTGGTGCGGGGTTATGTTTTTGAGGAGATTATTCCATCTTTCATTCCTAAAGTCTTTTACACCTTTCTTGAAATCTTTTGTGAGCTTATTAACTACGGCCTTGTGTTGTGGTGAGGGGCATATATCATAAGCCCTTATAGCAGCGTTTTTCATTCTTTTAGTTTCTTGTAGATGGAGCGGCAGCTTCCACCTGTTGTAATCTGCTTCATCTGTTACCTGCTTACTGTGACGGGTCATTAACTCTGTTAATCCTGTGGTCAGATAGGAAATTGCATTATCTGTGTCTTCTTTGGACGCAATTTTAGTCGGGAGGTTCCCAATCAGGTCTGAGTCCTCCCTCGCAAGCTCTTTACTGACGCCATCCCAGTCCGTGACTAGTTTGGTATCAGGGGTGTCCGACGGGGTGGGACCCAGTTTAAGAATGACCGGTCTGTGATCTGAGGACATAACATGGACAACTTCTATTGAGCGAAATCTGAGGGCTATATTTTTAAGAAGGAATATATCTAAGATATCAGGGGAGTAGCTAACAACAGGCGGAAAGTGGGTGGGCTCTAATGGGGCTATAATATCTACTTTAAGGACGCTATTATCCTTTGCTTTGGATGTTATTTTGTATAACTCCCTACCATTATCATTCGTTACTCCGCAGTTCCACAGAACGTGTTTTGCGTTCAGATCACCAGCCACAATGACTGATTCACTCAACCCAAGGACACTTTCCAGGTCAGATTGTAGAACAGACTTGGTGGGGGGGAGGTATGTTGACACTAGTGTTATGGCTTGGTGGCCAGTCATAGCTAGCCGGCAAGCTGAGACTTCCAGATTTATAAGGTCGGGTACTTGAACAGGAGAGCAGTGTAGAGACTTTTTAAAATAAATTAAAGTCCCTCCACCTCTACCGTATGTGCGGTCATTTCTGATAATATTGTAATTCGCCACTTTGGGGTCCCTGTGGGCTGGTTTTAAGAAGGTTTCCTGTATTAATAGAATATCTAAGTTTTGATCTTTGAGTAGACTGCTGATTTCGTCACGTCTATCTTTCATACTGTTGGCATTGAATATTCCTAAAGATAGGGAGCGCGGGGCTGTTCTAGCATTTGAAATGGGAAAGTTTCGAGAAGAGATGCTATCCATTATGGGTTTATAAAGCTTTTGAGTTGCCTGAACAGCCCCTCGTGTAGGAGCATGACACTAAGTCGTTGAGAGGGCTCAGAAGCACTTCTGAGCTCAGCCGCGACTTGTCGTACCTGTGTGATGTCTACTTTAGATGCTAGATCAATTAGCAGACTTAAGTCTGCCATGTCTGCTAGCTTATTGGCCTGCGAGGGGGACTCACTCACCCCAGGGGCCTGACTGGGCGGGTTAATCACCGCCTCCATTTCTGCTCCGGGATTTGGGTTTGCCTGGGTGAATTGGGTATTTACCCAAGACTTTCTGGGCTTCCTCATTGGAGGGAACTCCTTTCCATTTGGTAATGTGGCATTTTGTGCATTATTGGGCGTTTCCCCATTTTGGGTATTTCCCCAAATTACCCTGCGCTTGGGTCTGGGGCACTCTGAGCATCCCCTATAGTTGCCCGTGTGATCTTGGTTGCAATTAGCACATTTGACGGGTACCGTTATTTTCCCGTTTTCGTCCTTATTAGGGCACGCCCTTGATTCATGTTCGCCCGCACAGGCGACACAGCGCGGGTCTAGTTTACAATACTTGGATGAATGTCCCCATCCCTGGCAATTATAGCACTGGGTGGCATATCCAGTCTTCCTCGGGGCCTCAGCGATAACCCCACTCAGCCCACATACCGCCTTAATATTAAAGATATCGAACCCTTTGGGGGTGCGCTCACAAACTGCCAGAACACAATTTAAGGCCGACTTATCTCTATTTCTGTGCATTCTATGCACACTTATTATTGGATATCCCTGCTCAATTAGGTCTTCTTTAATAAAGTCTATATCTAGCTCGATATCGAGCCCTTTGATGACGACTCTTATATTCTTCTCGTCATCTAGGGCATATGTGTAATAACCCTTTCCTAAGAGTTTCTCCCAGGCTCTATATTGGGCCTTGTTTTGAGTGAACAGTATTAGTCCTTTCTTAGCCATAACAGCTTTGACAAAGTTTAGTTTGATTCTATTCGCTTCCTTTGATAAGTAGTTCCATCTACCTTTATGTTTTATTACTATAATTGGGGGCCGCTTTTCTTTCTTGGCTGTCTCCACCTCCATTTCATCATTTAAAATGTCCTTATTATTTACAATGGCTGGGATCACCTGTTGGCTCGGCGTTACCGGGCTGGGGGGGGAGGGAGGAGAAACACCTCCCTGACTGACTACCACCTCTTGTTGGGTCAATGGCCCTGCCTGCCCTAGAGGCAATGGCTGAGTATCCATGGGGGGGGGAGAGGGGGCCGCGACATGAGAGGGGGAGGGCGATGACCTCCTCGTATCAGTCGGGGACCTATCTCTAATATTCAACTTTTTGTTATTGTCATTTATAGACTTGGTTACCTGGCTTACTTCCGTCAAGGGGGAGACAGTGCCATTTGACTTGATCTTATTTTTCCTGTTCTTGCGCCGGGCCTTAAGCTCACGGGCAGCTTCACAGTCCTTACCTAACACGTCCCTCTCGGACGAGGACGACGATTCCACCGAACTACTCGACCTAACTTCAATCTCCATTTCGGAGCTAATTTCCTCTTCTGGGAGCGTATTGAACGCATTAGAAATGGGCAGGTTAACCTGATATGTCGGCACATAGGCCGGAGAGCTGGGGGGTTCGGTGAACACAATCCCGCATTTTGTTGAGACAGCTGTCCCTGTCCCGGCCTGAGAGTTACTACTGCTTGCACTATTGCTTACCTCCATTTGGACCTCCGTCCATATTTCGTCCCAATCCAAACCTTGGGAGGCCAATTTGGCCCTTATCCTACTTTCCAGTAGCACATCCATTTTTACAATACACTATATTTACACTTATAATAAAAATATCGTCACTATCGAGTTACACTTAGAGTCACTATCTCTTTGAGTTCCGTCGCATATAATAATTATTTCGTAATTTTACGCAAAACACTGATCACTACAGGACACCAGCCTGGCAAGCGCATGCGCGACAACGGGCGCATGCGCGGGGCGCAATCCCCTCGGGGGCACAATCCAATATGGCGGACACGACTGAACGGCACGGCAGTCAGAACGGGAATCATAAACTTCGCAACGCCGAGAGGCGCTTTTTATGTGCTCGTCGGAAAGGGACGGAGTTAGTGTCCGTGTGAGCGAGAGGGTTATAAAATTCACATACACGGTCCCCCTCGCCCCTCTTTTCCTTTCTCACCAATGGTACGATTTCTAATTACAATAACATTAATATTATTGAAATATTATTAATAAATTTGCTTTTTTTTTTTTTTTTTTTTAGGTATTATGTATGAGTTAGGACAGTTAGTTAGGTTCCGCGGAGCTAGGTTAGGTTAGGATTGTAAATAACAATATTTGACCGAGTCAGGTCAGCAAACCTAACTTACGAGGTTAGGTTAAGTTAGGCGATATTTATGTAAGTATACTCGATATATTGTTCAAGTTTGATTTGTTTTGGAAATTCCTGGCATCTGGTAACCTAACCTAACTTAACCTGACCTAACTCCTAAAGAAACCTAACTCTAGCGAACCTAACTTAACCTAACCTAACTCTAGCGAACCTAACATAACCTGACCTAACTCCTAGAGAAACCTAACTCTAGCGAACCTAACTTACTTATTTTACAGTACATATGGTCCTATTTTCCGGCACTAGTGCGTAAAATAGCACATTTCGTGCTATGTCAAAAGTTTATAAAGGGCCATATGTACACGTCCCTAACCCTATTTAACCTATATTATTAAGTGTTGGTAATGTGTAAATAAATAATATTTTTTATTGATATTTATCGACAGATTGACACAGTATGCGCGGTTAGAAACTTCTTATATCATATTCAGAACGTATTTGTGGCCCTGAAAAGGGCCTTTTTGGTTGTTGCACAAACCACACTCTCGAAGCGTGTCGTGTCGTCGCAATACGAACTACCTAAACCCATTACACTAAAAGTGTATTGAGAAGACAGACCGCATACGAGGAACGACGTACGCTTACTTGGAGCTGGTGTACTTGGTGACGGCCTTGGTGCCTTCACTGACGGCGTGCTTGGCGAGCTCACCGGGCAGCAAGAGCCTCACGGAGGTCTGCACCTCCCTGCTGGTGATAGTGGACCTCTTGTTGTAGTGAGCGAGGCGGGAGGCCTCGGCGGCGATGCGCTCGAAGATGTCGTTCACGAACGAGTTCATGATCGACATGGCCTTGCTGGAGATACCGGTGTCGGGGTGGACCTGCTTGAGCACCTTGTAGATGTAGATGGCGTAGCTTTCCTTGCGCTTATGCTTCTTCTTTTTCTTAGAGTCCGACTTGGAGATGTTCTTCTGGGCCTTGCCGGATTTCTTGGCGGCCTTACCGCTAGTCTTGGGTGGCATTGCGATATAGTTAGATGCTTACAGTACGAGAGTCGAACTGGAAATATGATATTTTTTTACGGTCGCCCGATCTTTGCTAGCGTAGCGTACGGGAAATAGGGGATTAAAGATCGAGCGTCGAGCCCGCGGTATCTCGACCAATAGCGTTCGTGCATCATTAACATCGTCTGTAGGCATGGTGGGGAGTGCGAGGGCGTGTTGATATTATGTATTTAAATATTCATTATTATATTATCAATAATAAATAAACATTACCCGCCTGATGTGCTATGCTATGTAATAATAATAATGAGTTAACCAAAATATATTTGAACCATAACCATCTGTCATCAATTTTTATAACTGTAGGCGGCCAAAAATTTGGTATATTATAATTATTTATTTATTTATCATTCTTTTGTTACAGAGACACACTGTTGTAGCTGAGTAATTAAGTAAGTAAGTAAGTAAGTAAGTAAGTAAGTCTTTGATCCGTCCGAGCCATCCATAAACAAATAAGTGAGTGAGTGTATCCGAGTGTCTAATTTATAATATATTTAATTATGTGATGTATGTGTTTTTCACTATAGGAACGATAATCACATTATAGTTCAGTACCTACTCTTACCGTAATTATAATTCATTCATAAATGTGTAGTATCATAATTATTTTTTTTTTTTTTTTATTATTATTATTCATCGATCTAATGACATCATATACGTATGCGTTATGCCATGAAACTTATAACTTTTACACAGAATTATATTGTGGCCCTGAAAAGGGCCTTTTGTAACGGTCACTCGGGCGGGAATGTAACAGAGGCCCCGTGCGTGCGATAAATGTACGCACGAGACAAATGCACACATTCACCAGTCGCCGTGTGTTACCGCTAGAGATGTAGCCTGATGAGAAGTGAGGACACTTAAGCCTTCTTCTCGGTCTTCTTGGGCAGGAGTACGGCCTGAATGTTAGGCAGCACACCACCCTGGGCGATGGTCACACCGGAGAGGAGCTTGTTCAACTCCTCGTCGTTGCGGATCGCCAGCTGGAGATGCCTAGGGATGATCCTGGTCTTCTTGTTGTCGCGAGCGGCGTTGCCTGCCAACTCGAGAACCTCAGCGGCCAGGTACTCCATGACGGCGGCTAAGTACACCGGGGCACCGGCACCGACGCGCTCGGCGTAGTTGCCCTTGCGTAAAAGCCTGTGGATACGGCCGACGGGGAACTGGAGTCCGGCACGGTTAGAACGTGACTTTGCCTTTCCCTTAACCTTGCCACCTTTACCGCGTCCAGACATGTTTGATGAGAGATTTAAGTTTTCAGTTTACACACAACGGACGAGAGCACGTATTGCTCGTGAGTGTCGGACAAGAATATTTTTTTAGCAAGCCGCGCGTTAAGCTATATAGTCTCACGGAGCGCGCTGATAGTGGGGATATAACGAGCCGACATAACACGAGACCGATCGACCAATCGACGCCCCGCATGCAAGAGTGCGAATGAATAAATAAATTAATAACAAAATATTCTATAAGTAAGTTCATATAACTCCACATTAATTTATATAATTTGGCCTATATCTATAGGCCATACGTACGTATACTAAGTATGTAGATAACTTACTAAATATTGTTTGAAATGTAAGACTTGCGTCATATCATGTTTATTTATTTATTTACGTTCCAATAAAAAGTTGGTGTAAATTCATGATTAATGAAAACCTAATATAATCTCTATCAGTGTGATAATCATCATCATCGTATTGATGACTTTTGTGCCTTGATATTCGACTTTTTACTCCGATCCGAACACCTTTTGGTATGTTATATATATAAAAACACTTTCGATTCTCTCATTGATAAATCGATCGATCGACTCGTGTATGTGCTCATTGCAATGAAACAGAGGTGATATGAACCTTTGAATACATTTGTTAGCCCTGAAAAGGGCTTTTTGATGTGCGTATAACGCGCACAGGCGTATGACGTGAGTCGAGAAGAGGCGAGACACGTCGTCGTATAATATTTATAGCAACGACAATCGACATCTCCTCTACCATCACGACAACTACCGCGACCGATGTAAGGACGACGACGACAATATGGCGCAGTCTTCTTACTTCTTCGAGGCAGCCTTCTTAGCGGCGGGCTTCGCTTTGGGAGCGGCAGCAGCCTTCTTTGGCTTGGGAGCTTTAGGCTTCTTGGTCGGCGGCTTCGCGGTCTTCTTGGCCTTAGGCGCGGCGGCGCTCTTGCCCTTGGCGGGGGTGGAAGGTTTCTTCGCTGCGGGCTTCTTTTTGGCGGCGGCGGCCTTCTTGTCCTTCGTGGCGGCCTTAGGCTTGGCCGGGGACGCGGCGGCCTTCTTCGCCTTAGCCGGTTTAGCTGCGGCGGGCTTCTTAGCGGCGGCTGATGATTTAGCGCTAGATTTCTTGGCCGCGGCGGGTTTCTTGCCGGCGGATGAAGTCTTCGATTCCAGTTTGAACGAGCCGGACGCGCCCTTGCCTTTGGTCTGTATGAGTGCGCCGGATTCGACTGCGCTCTTCAGATATTTTCTAATGAAAGGGGCCAGCTTCTCGGCGTCGACCTTGTACTGGGCGGCGATGTATTTCTTGATAGCCTGCAGGGACGAACCGCTTCTCTCCTTCAGCTCCTTGATGGCGCTGTTAACCATCTCGGACGTCTTAGGGTGGGTGGGCTTCGCCTTAGGCTTCTTAGCGCCTGCGGAGGCGGACGCCTTAGGCTTCTTCGCGGGCGTCGCCGGGGCGGGAGCGTCGGCAGCAACTGCGGTATCGGCCATATTTAAATAACCAAGTAATATATGTAGTTTAACAAATTAGTAAATCGCACGAACTGCGCAAAGAGAACAGCGGACGCGTGTAAGCGGAGCGCTGCGCTGGCGAGTACTAAACACGAGTCGCATGGGGGCGCCACTTTTTATATATCCACTCCGGCTTAACCGTAACGCAGACCCTTATGTCGCGGGACGTTTTCTCGTAATAACACTTCCAACTTTTCACTTACTCGTTTATGATTAAACTAAATTTATAGTGAATTATATTATAATGATTATAATAAAATTGCACATGTATATTCTTTATGAATTGATATATCTATTTTAATAGAAGTTTTAAGTTTTGGAACGCCGTTAAACGAATGAGGGAACTTTACTTTTGGTATTATAGGTTGCGGACACCTCGGGTCTGTTTAAAAAGTGATTTTTCTTAATTAGAATTACATTTAACAATATTATGTGTCTTCCAGTTAAAAGCGAAGATACCATAGATAGATGTGACACAATAACAAAAGTAGAAAATTATAGTTATAATGTTATTTTGACTTGTTGTCTTCACTGTCGTAAAACAGCCGTACCGCGCCTTGGATTGCCTACGTTCAGCGGTTTGCTCTCTGCTGGTACCGATGTAAAACGGGATATGTATTTTATGTTACGTTTATATAATTATGTTCTATTATACATTACGATATCACCATATTCATGAATATTATTATAATTCTGATGGTTTTTAAAAACTCTCTTCTACGAGGATCATACAGCAGCGCGAACTCACACTCTGAACGTGCGGGCATGGTAGGTAGGTAGAATCTCGTGTAGGTAGGTCGTATTTTATTTAGTTTTGGTTTTAGTAGTAAAGTAAAAATTTATCTGAATATTACGCCTAATATTAAAACAAACGATATACTTAAAATTAAATTATTGCAATTAGTGTGTTTATCGTTGGACATAAGAATCTGTTTAGGTTGATATATTAGGTTGATATATGTACTTAATTATATTCATCATAGGGACACGAGAAGTCTTAGGCTTCTGAGTTACTATATGTAGTTAACCATTTTTATATAAGTTATATTAATATTTTTGATGTGGTAAAATTGAGGTGAGTGGGTGAGGGGATGTTGGGTGTCCCTGTCTGTTTTGTGCACTATTTGCGAATCCTTTACCTAATTGGGCAGTTCATCCTGGTCGTCGTCGTTATCAGTACCTAGTAGTAGGTCACAGCCTCACAGGTGTCAGGTGATAATGCGATTGTTTGTTTTTAAAATATATATATGGTGTTATTAGTAAAACTAACTAAAAAGTTAGCGAGTGTGCGTGTGTGAGAAATACATGTTTGGATTTGGAAAACGCGAGTAATAGGTGAATACTTTATTACTTAATTAATTATTTAGATTTGGGTTAGGGCGATGCTAGTCGGGAAGTCGGGAAAAATAAAAGGAAGAAGAAGAAGATGATGATGATGATGGTTGGATGGATGATTCTTGAAGAGAGGGAGAAATATCTGAATTTATGCATGCTGTACCTACTGGGAGGTGGGTGGTAAATAGACACGCGTGTAAAGCTCTAGCTGGAGACGTTCAATCGAATCTCTATATACTTAGTTATGCCTATTTTATATACGAGTACATTACATACATAGGTATAGTGGGCAGGCAAGGTCTACTTACTAATAATAATTAAAATATGCTTGGTGCACATTAATAATTGTGACGTAAGTACTAGATCGGAATCTAAAGATTTAAAAATATATTTATTAGCTTGCTCTAGTATCAATATTATTAGCGCACACACACATGAGGTTAAACAATAACTTTGCCCTTTGCTTGTAAAAATAACTATACATATTTTTAAATTAAGTAACTACATATAATTGTTGTTTTGTTTGTTTTAGAGAGCTGGGCTGGCTGGCGTCAAACCACCGTCAAAGCAGGCGGCGAACGAGGTGGCTGGCTGCTGTTACAAGTTAGAAAATTGGACTTGCGGTGCGGGGTAAGTAAGTTATTATACATATTATTAGATAGATAGATCGATCGATCGATTGTTTGTCCGTATGTGTCGTTGCTGAAACTTTGTATTTGCGGTGCATATAGTTAGAATTATTTGCGGCCCTGAAAAGGGCCTTTTTGTATTTGCGTCTGAGGACGCGGGCGCCGGGGCGCGCGCGCGCGCGCGATACGGTAATACATGCGTCAGTACATATTACACGATGTCGCGCGCGGCGGACCAAGTGCAAGCGGAGCGCTTAACCACCGAAACCGTAGAGGGTGCGGCCCTGACGCTTCAGAGCGTAGACGACGTCCATGGCGGTGACGGTCTTCCTCTTGGCGTGCTCGGTGTAGGTGACCGCGTCACGGATCACGTTCTCGAGGAACACCTTCAGAACACCGCGGGTCTCCTCGTAGATCAGACCGGAGATACGCTTGACGCCACCTCTGCGGGCGAGACGACGGATGGCGGGCTTGGTGATACCCTGGATGTTATCACGGAGCACCTTCCTGTGGCGCTTGGCTCCTCCTTTCCCCAGACCTTTACCTCCCTTACCGCGACCGGTCATTGCGACCTGTAGTAGATATGAGACTTCTCGAACGGAATACACGGACAACGACACACGACTTGCGGCGCGCGTCGACACGAGTGGAATAACTGGCTATCGACGTCTGTGCGATATTTATACGCTTTACCCTATTGCGGGGAGACGGGGGACGGGGTTAGAGATATCGGAGCATTAATATTTGATTTATTTTTCATTCATGAAATATAATATAATATTGATAAATAATTTCATATGATATGGTTATTTAAATTCATTTTGGGGATATAAATATGTAGTTACTCACATATAATTACTAACTATAATAACGGCGACCGGCTCATGGAAGAGAGGCCGTATGTATAACTAACTACATATATGTAGCACTCTCTATTTCTATTTCATTCCCCTCTAATCTCTAATATTATCCTCTAGCATTCAGTCAGTGGTAATAATTATGTCGATAAAATTTCGAGAAATCTATATTATTTTGTCTTAACTTAACTTTTAGTTGGCGCGTAATATCACGAGTTTAATTCACTTTCCTTCTTTCCATTATACTACATAATAGAGTATATCGCGGTTAAATTTCATATACTACTTACTATATTACCGTACATCTTATGTATGAATTGATGTATATATTTACTAATGACTAATAATATTGATCGATCGATTTATCTACGCAAGTGTTTGTTCAAAGAAACATATTATATAATTTTCGAATCATGTGTGGCCCTGAAAAGGGCCTTTTGATATATGACAGAAGCTTCACGTTCGCATGTCCAGACGCAAAACGCGTGGTACAAAATAATAGATATAATGTAACCGAATGCGTTGGCGCAGACTGCGTTCGGTGATTTAGCTCCGTGCCGATTTTAGCGTGGCGGGTGGTTTTAAGCACGTTCACCGCGGATCCTGCGAGCCAGCTGGATGTCCTTGGGCATGATGGTCACACGCTTGGCGTGGATGGCGCACAGGTTGGTGTCCTCAAAGAGACCGACGAGGTAAGCCTCGCTGGCCTCCTGGAGAGCCATAACGGCAGAGCTCTGGAAGCGCAGGTCGGTCTTGAAATCCTGAGCGATCTCACGCACCAGACGCTGGAAGGGCAGCTTGCGGATCAGAAGCTCAGTGCTCTTCTGGTAGCGACGGATCTCACGGAGGGCGACGGTGCCGGGCCTGTAACGATGGGGCTTCTTGACGCCCCCGGTGGCCGGCGCGCTCTTGCGGGCCGCCTTGGTGGCGAGCTGTTTACGGGGCGCTTTACCACCGGTGGATTTACGAGCGGTCTGCTTGGTACGGGCCATTGCGAAAAATAAAAATTACTACGACACACGGTACTACGTTACGTCAACGAGTCACGAGAGGTAATAAACTTCGCAACGCCGAGAGGCGCTTTTTATGTGCTCGTCGGAAAGGGACGGAGTTAGTGTCCGTGTGAGCGAGAGGGTTATAAAATTCACATACACGGTCCCCCTCGCCCCTCTTTTCCTTTCTCACCAATGGTACGATTTCTAATTACAATAACATTAATATTATTGAAATATTATTAATAAATTTGCTTTTTTTTTTTTTTTTTTTTAGGTATTATGTATGAGTTAGGACAGTTAGTTAGGTTCCGCGGAGCTAGGTTAGGTTAGGATTGTAAATAACAATATTTGACCGAGTCAGGTCAGCAAACCTAACTTACGAGGTTAGGTTAAGTTAGGCGATATTTATGTAAGTATACTCGATATATTGTTCAAGTTTGATTTGTTTTGGAAATTCCTGGCATCTGGTAACCTAACCTAACTTAACCTGACCTAACTCCTAAAGAAACCTAACTCTAGCGAACCTAACTTAACCTAACCTAACTCTAGCGAACCTAACATAACCTGACCTAACTCCTAGAGAAACCTAACTCTAGCGAACCTAACTTACTTATTTTACAGTACATATGGTCCTATTTTCCGGCACTAGTGCGTAAAATAGCACATTTCGTGCTATGTCAAAAGTTTATAAAGGGCCATATGTACACGTCCCTAACCCTATTTAACCTATATTATTAAGTGTTGGTAATGTGTAAATAAATAATATTTTTTATTGATATTTATCGACAGATTGACACAGTATGCGCGGTTAGAAACTTCTTATATCATATTCAGAACGTATTTGTGGCCCTGAAAAGGGCCTTTTTGGTTGTTGCACAAACCACACTCTCGAAGCGTGTCGTGTCGTCGCAATACGAACTACCTAAACCCATTACACTAAAAGTGTATTGAGAAGACAGACCGCATACGAGGAACGACGTACGCTTACTTGGAGCTGGTGTACTTGGTGACGGCCTTGGTGCCTTCACTGACGGCGTGCTTGGCGAGCTCACCGGGCAGCAAGAGCCTCACGGAGGTCTGCACCTCCCTGCTGGTGATAGTGGACCTCTTGTTGTAGTGAGCGAGGCGGGAGGCCTCGGCGGCGATGCGCTCGAAGATGTCGTTCACGAACGAGTTCATGATCGACATGGCCTTGCTGGAGATACCGGTGTCGGGGTGGACCTGCTTGAGCACCTTGTAGATGTAGATGGCGTAGCTTTCCTTGCGCTTATGCTTCTTCTTTTTCTTAGAGTCCGACTTGGAGATGTTCTTCTGGGCCTTGCCGGATTTCTTGGCGGCCTTACCGCTAGTCTTGGGTGGCATTGCGATATAGTTAGATGCTTACAGTACGAGAGTCGAACTGGAAATATGATATTTTTTTACGGTCGCCCGATCTTTGCTAGCGTAGCGTACGGGAAATAGGGGATTAAAGATCGAGCGTCGAGCCCGCGGTATCTCGACCAATAGCGTTCGTGCATCATTAACATCGTCTGTAGGCATGGTGGGGAGTGCGAGGGCGTGTTGATATTATGTATTTAAATATTCATTATTATATTATCAATAATAAATAAACATTACCCGCCTGATGTGCTATGCTATGTAATAATAATAATGAGTTAACCAAAATATATTTGAACCATAACCATCTGTCATCAATTTTTATAACTGTAGGCGGCCAAAAATTTGGTATATTATAATTATTTATTTATTTATCATTCTTTTGTTACAGAGACACACTGTTGTAGCTGAGTAATTAAGTAAGTAAGTAAGTAAGTAAGTAAGTAAGTCTTTGATCCGTCCGAGCCATCCATAAACAAATAAGTGAGTGAGTGTATCCGAGTGTCTAATTTATAATATATTTAATTATGTGATGTATGTGTTTTTCACTATAGGAACGATAATCACATTATAGTTCAGTACCTACTCTTACCGTAATTATAATTCATTCATAAATGTGTAGTATCATAATTATTTTTTTTTTTTTTTTATTATTATTATTCATCGATCTAATGACATCATATACGTATGCGTTATGCCATGAAACTTATAACTTTTACACAGAATTATATTGTGGCCCTGAAAAGGGCCTTTTGTAACGGTCACTCGGGCGGGAATGTAACAGAGGCCCCGTGCGTGCGATAAATGTACGCACGAGACAAATGCACACATTCACCAGTCGCCGTGTGTTACCGCTAGAGATGTAGCCTGATGAGAAGTGAGGACACTTAAGCCTTCTTCTCGGTCTTCTTGGGCAGGAGTACGGCCTGAATGTTAGGCAGCACACCACCCTGGGCGATGGTCACACCGGAGAGGAGCTTGTTCAACTCCTCGTCGTTGCGGATCGCCAGCTGGAGATGCCTAGGGATGATCCTGGTCTTCTTGTTGTCGCGAGCGGCGTTGCCTGCCAACTCGAGAACCTCAGCGGCCAGGTACTCCATGACGGCGGCTAAGTACACCGGGGCACCGGCACCGACGCGCTCGGCGTAGTTGCCCTTGCGTAAAAGCCTGTGGATACGGCCGACGGGGAACTGGAGTCCGGCACGGTTAGAACGTGACTTTGCCTTTCCCTTAACCTTGCCACCTTTACCGCGTCCAGACATGTTTGATGAGAGATTTAAGTTTTCAGTTTACACACAACGGACGAGAGCACGTATTGCTCGTGAGTGTCGGACAAGAATATTTTTTTAGCAAGCCGCGCGTTAAGCTATATAGTCTCACGGAGCGCGCTGATAGTGGGGATATAACGAGCCGACATAACACGAGACCGATCGACCAATCGACGCCCCGCATGCAAGAGTGCGAATGAATAAATAAATTAATAACAAAATATTCTATAAGTAAGTTCATATAACTCCACATTAATTTATATAATTTGGCCTATATCTATAGGCCATACGTACGTATACTAAGTATGTAGATAACTTACTAAATATTGTTTGAAATGTAAGACTTGCGTCATATCATGTTTATTTATTTATTTACGTTCCAATAAAAAGTTGGTGTAAATTCATGATTAATGAAAACCTAATATAATCTCTATCAGTGTGATAATCATCATCATCGTATTGATGACTTTTGTGCCTTGATATTCGACTTTTTACTCCGATCCGAACACCTTTTGGTATGTTATATATATAAAAACACTTTCGATTCTCTCATTGATAAATCGATCGATCGACTCGTGTATGTGCTCATTGCAATGAAACAGAGGTGATATGAACCTTTGAATACATTTGTTAGCCCTGAAAAGGGCTTTTTGATGTGCGTATAACGCGCACAGGCGTATGACGTGAGTCGAGAAGAGGCGAGACACGTCGTCGTATAATATTTATAGCAACGACAATCGACATCTCCTCTACCATCACGACAACTACCGCGACCGATGTAAGGACGACGACGACAATATGGCGCAGTCTTCTTACTTCTTCGAGGCAGCCTTCTTAGCGGCGGGCTTCGCTTTGGGAGCGGCAGCAGCCTTCTTTGGCTTGGGAGCTTTAGGCTTCTTGGTCGGCGGCTTCGCGGTCTTCTTGGCCTTAGGCGCGGCGGCGCTCTTGCCCTTGGCGGGGGTGGAAGGTTTCTTCGCTGCGGGCTTCTTTTTGGCGGCGGCGGCCTTCTTGTCCTTCGTGGCGGCCTTAGGCTTGGCCGGGGACGCGGCGGCCTTCTTCGCCTTAGCCGGTTTAGCTGCGGCGGGCTTCTTAGCGGCGGCTGATGATTTAGCGCTAGATTTCTTGGCCGCGGCGGGTTTCTTGCCGGCGGATGAAGTCTTCGATTCCAGTTTGAACGAGCCGGACGCGCCCTTGCCTTTGGTCTGTATGAGTGCGCCGGATTCGACTGCGCTCTTCAGATATTTTCTAATGAAAGGGGCCAGCTTCTCGGCGTCGACCTTGTACTGGGCGGCGATGTATTTCTTGATAGCCTGCAGGGACGAACCGCTTCTCTCCTTCAGCTCCTTGATGGCGCTGTTAACCATCTCGGACGTCTTAGGGTGGGTGGGCTTCGCCTTAGGCTTCTTAGCGCCTGCGGAGGCGGACGCCTTAGGCTTCTTCGCGGGCGTCGCCGGGGCGGGAGCGTCGGCAGCAACTGCGGTATCGGCCATATTTAAATAACCAAGTAATATATGTAGTTTAACAAATTAGTAAATCGCACGAACTGCGCAAAGAGAACAGCGGACGCGTGTAAGCGGAGCGCTGCGCTGGCGAGTACTAAACACGAGTCGCATGGGGGCGCCACTTTTTATATATCCACTCCGGCTTAACCGTAACGCAGACCCTTATGTCGCGGGACGTTTTCTCGTAATAACACTTCCAACTTTTCACTTACTCGTTTATGATTAAACTAAATTTATAGTGAATTATATTATAATGATTATAATAAAATTGCACATGTATATTCTTTATGAATTGATATATCTATTTTAATAGAAGTTTTAAGTTTTGGAACGCCGTTAAACGAATGAGGGAACTTTACTTTTGGTATTATAGGTTGCGGACACCTCGGGTCTGTTTAAAAAGTGATTTTTCTTAATTAGAATTACATTTAACAATATTATGTGTCTTCCAGTTAAAAGCGAAGATACCATAGATAGATGTGACACAATAACAAAAGTAGAAAATTATAGTTATAATGTTATTTTGACTTGTTGTCTTCACTGTCGTAAAACAGCCGTACCGCGCCTTGGATTGCCTACGTTCAGCGGTTTGCTCTCTGCTGGTACCGATGTAAAACGGGATATGTATTTTATGTTACGTTTATATAATTATGTTCTATTATACATTACGATATCACCATATTCATGAATATTATTATAATTCTGATGGTTTTTAAAAACTCTCTTCTACGAGGATCATACAGCAGCGCGAACTCACACTCTGAACGTGCGGGCATGGTAGGTAGGTAGAATCTCGTGTAGGTAGGTCGTATTTTATTTAGTTTTGGTTTTAGTAGTAAAGTAAAAATTTATCTGAATATTACGCCTAATATTAAAACAAACGATATACTTAAAATTAAATTATTGCAATTAGTGTGTTTATCGTTGGACATAAGAATCTGTTTAGGTTGATATATTAGGTTGATATATGTACTTAATTATATTCATCATAGGGACACGAGAAGTCTTAGGCTTCTGAGTTACTATATGTAGTTAACCATTTTTATATAAGTTATATTAATATTTTTGATGTGGTAAAATTGAGGTGAGTGGGTGAGGGGATGTTGGGTGTCCCTGTCTGTTTTGTGCACTATTTGCGAATCCTTTACCTAATTGGGCAGTTCATCCTGGTCGTCGTCGTTATCAGTACCTAGTAGTAGGTCACAGCCTCACAGGTGTCAGGTGATAATGCGATTGTTTGTTTTTAAAATATATATATGGTGTTATTAGTAAAACTAACTAAAAAGTTAGCGAGTGTGCGTGTGTGAGAAATACATGTTTGGATTTGGAAAACGCGAGTAATAGGTGAATACTTTATTACTTAATTAATTATTTAGATTTGGGTTAGGGCGATGCTAGTCGGGAAGTCGGGAAAAATAAAAGGAAGAAGAAGAAGATGATGATGATGATGGTTGGATGGATGATTCTTGAAGAGAGGGAGAAATATCTGAATTTATGCATGCTGTACCTACTGGGAGGTGGGTGGTAAATAGACACGCGTGTAAAGCTCTAGCTGGAGACGTTCAATCGAATCTCTATATACTTAGTTATGCCTATTTTATATACGAGTACATTACATACATAGGTATAGTGGGCAGGCAAGGTCTACTTACTAATAATAATTAAAATATGCTTGGTGCACATTAATAATTGTGACGTAAGTACTAGATCGGAATCTAAAGATTTAAAAATATATTTATTAGCTTGCTCTAGTATCAATATTATTAGCGCACACACACATGAGGTTAAACAATAACTTTGCCCTTTGCTTGTAAAAATAACTATACATATTTTTAAATTAAGTAACTACATATAATTGTTGTTTTGTTTGTTTTAGAGAGCTGGGCTGGCTGGCGTCAAACCACCGTCAAAGCAGGCGGCGAACGAGGTGGCTGGCTGCTGTTACAAGTTAGAAAATTGGACTTGCGGTGCGGGGTAAGTAAGTTATTATACATATTATTAGATAGATAGATCGATCGATCGATTGTTTGTCCGTATGTGTCGTTGCTGAAACTTTGTATTTGCGGTGCATATAGTTAGAATTATTTGCGGCCCTGAAAAGGGCCTTTTTGTATTTGCGTCTGAGGACGCGGGCGCCGGGGCGCGCGCGCGCGCGCGATACGGTAATACATGCGTCAGTACATATTACACGATGTCGCGCGCGGCGGACCAAGTGCAAGCGGAGCGCTTAACCACCGAAACCGTAGAGGGTGCGGCCCTGACGCTTCAGAGCGTAGACGACGTCCATGGCGGTGACGGTCTTCCTCTTGGCGTGCTCGGTGTAGGTGACCGCGTCACGGATCACGTTCTCGAGGAACACCTTCAGAACACCGCGGGTCTCCTCGTAGATCAGACCGGAGATACGCTTGACGCCACCTCTGCGGGCGAGACGACGGATGGCGGGCTTGGTGATACCCTGGATGTTATCACGGAGCACCTTCCTGTGGCGCTTGGCTCCTCCTTTCCCCAGACCTTTACCTCCCTTACCGCGACCGGTCATTGCGACCTGTAGTAGATATGAGACTTCTCGAACGGAATACACGGACAACGACACACGACTTGCGGCGCGCGTCGACACGAGTGGAATAACTGGCTAGTCGACACTTCTTTCATGCCTCCCGAAGGGAGGTATGAGATGCCTTTCCATCCCTCTAGGGGATTTTTGGCGATTTCAAATCGCCGCCCGTGACTACGGGCGGGTCTATTCAGTGCCCTTGTTATAAGGGCGGGGGCTTCGTGGCCGTAACTAGCCATTTGGCCTGTCATGGCTTTTTTTTTCCTTTCTATGTGGCCTTCCTGTAGCTTCTTGGACTGCGGGATCCTTAGCTACTGTCCGGCGTTTCTTCATCTCTCGCCAGTGCTCTAGGGAGCTGGCGTGATCGGCGGCTATCCGGCGGGCGTGTGTGCAGCGGCGCAATGCCCTGTAGGTGCTGGTGTCTGGAGTGGTCGGCGCGCTCGAACATTCTTTTCGATAGGTGGCTCACGAAGGCGTCCAGGCTCTGCCATTTCAGGCCTCGCTGAATATCTACGTTTCGCACGTAGCGGGGGGCATTTACTATGGTGCGCAGCGCCGCATTCTCCTGCGCACGCAGTCTTTTTTTCTGTGTTTCAGCCACCAGGGCGTACCATGCGGGAGCTGCGTACGTCAGGCGGGACCGTATGTAGGTCTTGTATACCCCCAGCTTCGTGCGACGGGGGAGGCTGCTGCAGAGCACTGGACGGAGCTGGACTCGTGCGCATTTCACGCGCCGGATCACGTCGTCCACGTGGGGCTTCATGGTTAGCCGCCGGTCGAGTGTTACGCCCAGGTACTTGACCTGTGGTAACCATTCAATCTGTTCGCCGTGCAGGCGAAGCGGCGGTGGGAGCTGGTTTGTGTGGCTGGAGATCAGCGCCTGCGTTTTGCCAACGTTCACTGACAACCTCCACCTGGAGAGCCAGTCGGGGAGTGCGTCAAGGGACCTCTGGAGTTTCTTGGCAGCGTGCTTGAGATTGATGGACGCGGCGAAGAGTGCCGCGTCGTCCGCATAGAGGCCCAGCTTGACGTCTCCAACGACCGGGAGGTCGTCCGTGTAGAGGGCGTAACAGGCCGGCGAGAGGACGCTGCCCTGGGGGACGCCCGCGTGGATCGGGTGTTCTTCCGAGACGGCGTTCTCCACTGCTACTCTGAAGCGGCGGTCAGTCAAGAAGGAGGCCACCACCTTGACTATCCGTCTGGGTGCTTCGGTCTTCGACAGTTTGTAGATGAGTCCCTCGTGCCACACTCTGTCGAAGGCCTTCTCCATATCGAGGCAAACGGTTGCTGTGTACTCCTTCCTGTTCATGGCCGCCGTCATGAAGTGTAGTACTCTGGTGAGCTGCAGGGTCGTTGAGTGGCCGTCACGGAAGCCGAACTGCTCTGGCCTTGGCTCGATGAAGGGCTGGAGCTTGCCCAGCAGGAGCCGCTCGAACACCTTGGAGAGGGTGCTGAGCAGGGTTATTGGTCGGTAGTTCTCCGGTCTTCCTCTGTCCTTTCCAGGTTTCGGCAGCATTATCACCCGACCAAGTTTCCACGGGGTCGGGTAGTGCCCCGAGCGCATGATCCCATTGAACAGGCGCGTCACCGCCACGACGGAACGCAGTGGCAGGTGACTTAGTGCCGCGTTCGGGATCTGGTCGGGGCCCGGGGCTTTCTTGTGTTTGCAGCGACGGAGAGTTCGCTGCACTTGGCCGGGCGTGAAGAAGACCGGGTCGTCTTCTTGTCCCAGTGGCTGCTCGAAGAACCTCTCCAAGTGTTCGGAGACTTCGCGGTGGTGTGATTGGTCCTGGACTGGGTTGGGCTGGAATTGTCTGCTCAGACACTCGGCGAAGATCTCCGCCCTGTCCTCCGCCTTGTATCTGGGCAGTCCGTTGGCGTCCTTGAGTGGGCGAGTCGAGTCTCGCGTCGTGCCGAGTTGACGGCATAGACGGTGGATGGAGGGAACATCACCGTCTATGGACGCGATGTGACTCTCCCAACTCATAGCTGCGTGGTTGCTGAGCTCCTTTTGCACCTTCTTCACGAGCGCGTTGAGCTCCGCTCGAAGGGTAGGGCATCGTGTTGTTTGCCATCTCCTCCTCAGGACGTGCTTGCGCTTGATGAGATCCAGGATCCTTTGTGGCAGGAGAGGGCGTCTCCCGTCACTCCGGATGGTGTGCGCTGCTGTGTTCAGCGCGTCCTGAATGTCAGAGGTGATGGCAGCGGCTGCACTCTCCACTTCCTCTGCTGAAGAGACCGCCATGGTCTGGGGTTTCCCCTCCATGGCTCCGACGTACGTCTCCCAGCAGATACGGCGTCTGGGTCTGTTTGTGATGGCTCTCACGGGTAGGTCTTCTAAGGTCAGGAGTACTGGGCGGTGATCCGATGGTAAGTCGGGTAGGGTCTCCTGGCCGATGGCTGCGTTGATGTTCTTGTGTACCGCGAAGTCGATCGTGTCTGGCCCGTGCACGACGTCGTAGTGCGTCGGCTCTTCGGGTCCGGACACCCCGAAGTCGTGGTCCACGGCGGCTTGGTATATCACGCGGCCCGCTGCGCTCTGCCTCGATGCGTGCCACGCCTGGTGCTTCGCGTTCCAGTCCCCGGCCATGATGATCGGCAGGGGGGGACTGAGAAGCTTCAGCAGGTCTCTTTGCAGTGTGCCGGGTGCTCCTCCCGGCCTGTAGATAGCGTAGAGCCGGAGGTCGTGGCCCGAGACTCTGATGTCGACTCCCAGAGCATAGAGGGAGTCGAGGGGCTGGTATTCCACCGGCTGGTGGACGATGGACCTCCGGACTAGGACTGCGAGGCCCCGGTAAGCTGCGCCATCCTGCCGAAGCTCCTCCTTCCTGTATATGACGTAGCCGGGGATCTTGAGTGCGGTTTCGGCGCGCAGGAGCGTTTCGGACACCAGCATCACGTCCACGTTCTGCACTGCGACAAAGTTGCGCAGGAGTCCGATCTTCGACCGTAGCCCCTGCGCGTTCCAGTAGACAACACGCAGACTATTGAATTTTAGTCCGCGTGTTGAGGGCAGCTGTGAGCGCCTGGGCCACAGTCGCGAGCTGCGCCACGATGGCGGCGAGGTCGTGAGTGGCGGTGGGCGAGATGTCGGTGTCTGGTGCTGGATCTCTTGGCGGTGGTGGAGCAGTGGAGGTGGAGGATTGGGCTGGCACTGCTAGAGTGGGGGCAGCCTTCTTCTTCTTCTTCTTTGACTTCTTTTTTTCCGTCTGGGGTCCGGGCTCCTTCGCCAGCTGCGGTCTGTTCATCCCCCTTTGGGTGGGGGGGTTCGCCGACGCCATCAGTGTAGCTGGCGCCGACTCTTCCACCGTGGGCTTGGGGACCGTAGCGTTGGTTGTGGGGCCCGGGCGTGACGGAGCCGAGAGGGCAGATCTCCCGGCCTTCCACAGGCGGTATGCTTTTTTGTAGGAGGGGCAGTTCCTGTGATTGCCTGGATGGGGCCCCCTGCAGTTTTTGCAGGTGGCCTGCTGGTCGCGGGGTCTCGTACACTGGCTGGCCCAGTGCGGTTCGGCGCAGCGTACGCAGGCAAGCTCCCGATGACAGCCGTGTGAGGAGTGGCCGAAGCCCTGGCATCGGTGGCATTGCGGGGGCCCCTTCTTCCCTCGCCACGCCTCCACTCTTATTTTCTTCATGTGGAGAAGCTCCGTCACCCCATAGATGCCCGCGTGGTCCCGAGCGGGCCCCGCGAGCTGCACGAAGTATATGCAGCCCGGGCGTCCCGCTCTCGCGTTGATTTGCTTCGCATATTCTACGGGGTGTCCTTGCTTCTCCAGGGCGTTCATCAAATCCAGAATTGGAGTCTTCTCTGGGAGGCCCCTGACGGCCACTTTCATCCGCTTCTCGTCATCCAGCCCGTAAATGTTGAAAAGTGGCTTGGTGACGTCTGTGGCCTCCCCTTTTTTTTTGGCTTCTTCAATGGCTGCTACTGCCGTGTCCTCCAGCTTGGTCAGGTGACGTATCACGAGGCGGTATTCCTCCTCGGTACGGGGCTCAAAGAGCACGCCCTCTCCCTTCGGCGTGGTGAAAGGCGACTCTCCGAGCTCCTCGGCGATATCCTCCAAAACCTTCGGCCAATTTGGTAGAATGTCTGCGACGATGGCGGGGTATTTGGGTTTTTTATTTTTTTTTCTACCCTCGTCATCGTCGCTGCAAGGCTGCGTACTACTATCGCTCTTTATAGTAGTGTTGTTATTATTTTTTTGGTTGCTGTTTTTTTTAAGAGTCTCATTTTTTTTTGCAGCCTTGCTGCCGTTGGTTTTGGAGCTCGCTGCTGCTGCGCCCGAGGGGAGGGCGGTGGCGGTTGCGTAGCTGGTACCGGGGGCCGCGGGTCGTTGCGCGGGGGCTCGGGGGGCTGCTGTTGAGGGTCCCGGTGTGGGGGCCATGAAGGGGGCTGAGTCGCTGGTGGCTGGGGCCTCGGTTGGGGGTCGCTCAGGTTGCGGTGGGGCTTCGGGTCTGGGCCGAAGTCTCGGGTCCGTGGGCGGCGAGATATTATGGCAGATCCTCTTCGTGTCCTGCCTGGTGGGGGGGCTGCACTCCGGCTTCCTCTTGACCGCCGATAGTTGGAGTAAAGCCGGGTGCTCCCCGAGGAAGCGCAGGAGGGCGACGTCATCTGGGGACAGCTCTACCTCCTCTCCCAGGGCGTGCTCCCGCAGCCTGATGCAGGCCGCGGTCCATGTCTCCATCGCGGGAGACATGTAACCGACTTGCCCCAGGCGGGCTACCAGGATACGGTCATGATCCAGTAGCTCGCGAGGAGAAAGTCGGTCTAGCTCTTCCTGCGGGATCGGTGAGAAGGTGCGTCCAGGGGCTGCATCTTCTGACTGCCACGGCTGTGGTGAGCCGTCACGGTCCGTTGTGAGGGCATCCGTGAATTCGGCGAGTTCTTCGTCGATTTCGGCGGCTGGTGTGGGCTCTGGCATCGGTGGTGTTGGTGCGGGTAGTTGTGGAAACCCGCTTTCCTGACTACCCACATGCCCCGCGGTGGCGGGGGGGTTGGTGTCTGACGGCGGGTTTCGTGTGGGTACTTCGTGAAACTCACGTTTGGAACTACCCACCCTAACCGAGGGGTCGGGGGGGGCCGTGAGTTTCAGCGGTGGGGCTGCGGGTGGTTTTAGAAAACCATGTTGACGACTACCCACCCGCCCCGGAGGGTCGGGGGGGGTGCTTCGGCTTCTCGTCCATGACGCTCGGGCTCAGTCGGTCTTAGTGGGCGGTGCCTGCGCGACGCATTACTGCCGGCCGTAGTCCCAGACAGGGGTCCCTTTTCCAGGTTAGGCCGTTTTAGCGGCGCCTGGAGTAGTTTCCACTGTCTAGGGCGACCAGTAGCGGGTGCAGTGGGCAGCTGGCGTTCCCCTCCGGCGAGGCCGGGTGCGATCCGGCGAAGATTTCTGCGAAGTCCTTGCAGGATGAGCTGGTGCTGGCTTTGGGGGTGCGTCCGAGTGAGGTACCAGGGGCTCTCCAATAACTGGCTATCGACGTCTGTGCGATATTTATACGCTTTACCCTATTGCGGGGAGACGGGGGACGGGGTTAGAGATATCGGAGCATTAATATTTGATTTATTTTTCATTCATGAAATATAATATAATATTGATAAATAATTTCATATGATATGGTTATTTAAATTCATTTTGGGGATATAAATATGTAGTTACTCACATATAATTACTAACTATAATAACGGCGACCGGCTCATGGAAGAGAGGCCGTATGTATAACTAACTACATATATGTAGCACTCTCTATTTCTATTTCATTCCCCTCTAATCTCTAATATTATCCTCTAGCATTCAGTCAGTGGTAATAATTATGTCGATAAAATTTCGAGAAATCTATATTATTTTGTCTTAACTTAACTTTTAGTTGGCGCGTAATATCACGAGTTTAATTCACTTTCCTTCTTTCCATTATACTACATAATAGAGTATATCGCGGTTAAATTTCATATACTACTTACTATATTACCGTACATCTTATGTATGAATTGATGTATATATTTACTAATGACTAATAATATTGATCGATCGATTTATCTACGCAAGTGTTTGTTCAAAGAAACATATTATATAATTTTCGAATCATGTGTGGCCCTGAAAAGGGCCTTTTGATATATGACAGAAGCTTCACGTTCGCATGTCCAGACGCAAAACGCGTGGTACAAAATAATAGATATAATGTAACCGAATGCGTTGGCGCAGACTGCGTTCGGTGATTTAGCTCCGTGCCGATTTTAGCGTGGCGGGTGGTTTTAAGCACGTTCACCGCGGATCCTGCGAGCCAGCTGGATGTCCTTGGGCATGATGGTCACACGCTTGGCGTGGATGGCGCACAGGTTGGTGTCCTCAAAGAGACCGACGAGGTAAGCCTCGCTGGCCTCCTGGAGAGCCATAACGGCAGAGCTCTGGAAGCGCAGGTCGGTCTTGAAATCCTGAGCGATCTCACGCACCAGACGCTGGAAGGGCAGCTTGCGGATCAGAAGCTCAGTGCTCTTCTGGTAGCGACGGATCTCACGGAGGGCGACGGTGCCGGGCCTGTAACGATGGGGCTTCTTGACGCCCCCGGTGGCCGGCGCGCTCTTGCGGGCCGCCTTGGTGGCGAGCTGTTTACGGGGCGCTTTACCACCGGTGGATTTACGAGCGGTCTGCTTGGTACGGGCCATTGCGAAAAATAAAAATTACTACGACACACGGTACTACGTTACGTCAACGAGTCACGAGAGGTAATAAACTTCGCAACGCCGAGAGGCGCTTTTTATGTGCTCGTCGGAAAGGGACGGAGTTAGTGTCCGTGTGAGCGAGAGGGTTATAAAATTCACATACACGGTCCCCCTCGCCCCTCTTTTCCTTTCTCACCAATGGTACGATTTCTAATTACAATAACATTAATATTATTGAAATATTATTAATAAATTTGCTTTTTTTTTTTTTTTTTTTTAGGTATTATGTATGAGTTAGGACAGTTAGTTAGGTTCCGCGGAGCTAGGTTAGGTTAGGATTGTAAATAACAATATTTGACCGAGTCAGGTCAGCAAACCTAACTTACGAGGTTAGGTTAAGTTAGGCGATATTTATGTAAGTATACTCGATATATTGTTCAAGTTTGATTTGTTTTGGAAATTCCTGGCATCTGGTAACCTAACCTAACTTAACCTGACCTAACTCCTAAAGAAACCTAACTCTAGCGAACCTAACTTAACCTAACCTAACTCTAGCGAACCTAACATAACCTGACCTAACTCCTAGAGAAACCTAACTCTAGCGAACCTAACTTACTTATTTTACAGTACATATGGTCCTATTTTCCGGCACTAGTGCGTAAAATAGCACATTTCGTGCTATGTCAAAAGTTTATAAAGGGCCATATGTACACGTCCCTAACCCTATTTAACCTATATTATTAAGTGTTGGTAATGTGTAAATAAATAATATTTTTTATTGATATTTATCGACAGATTGACACAGTATGCGCGGTTAGAAACTTCTTATATCATATTCAGAACGTATTTGTGGCCCTGAAAAGGGCCTTTTTGGTTGTTGCACAAACCACACTCTCGAAGCGTGTCGTGTCGTCGCAATACGAACTACCTAAACCCATTACACTAAAAGTGTATTGAGAAGACAGACCGCATACGAGGAACGACGTACGCTTACTTGGAGCTGGTGTACTTGGTGACGGCCTTGGTGCCTTCACTGACGGCGTGCTTGGCGAGCTCACCGGGCAGCAAGAGCCTCACGGAGGTCTGCACCTCCCTGCTGGTGATAGTGGACCTCTTGTTGTAGTGAGCGAGGCGGGAGGCCTCGGCGGCGATGCGCTCGAAGATGTCGTTCACGAACGAGTTCATGATCGACATGGCCTTGCTGGAGATACCGGTGTCGGGGTGGACCTGCTTGAGCACCTTGTAGATGTAGATGGCGTAGCTTTCCTTGCGCTTATGCTTCTTCTTTTTCTTAGAGTCCGACTTGGAGATGTTCTTCTGGGCCTTGCCGGATTTCTTGGCGGCCTTACCGCTAGTCTTGGGTGGCATTGCGATATAGTTAGATGCTTACAGTACGAGAGTCGAACTGGAAATATGATATTTTGGATGGATATCATGCGATACCCCTTTTAAGGGGGGTATGCGTGGCCGTGCCCGCCTTTCGGCTGCGACGGCTGTGGCGGGTCGCTCCCCACCGCGTGGGGAGGTCAGTCGACGTCATTTTGAGGACGTCAGTGCCGCTGGTGTAGGCCAGCTTTCTCGCCTACCGATCGTTTATCCAACCCCGCGACCCCTAGCCCGGTGATACCGTTTGAGCGGGGCCGGGCGTCAGGGACGCAGGGAAGGCGACCGGCAGCTTAGGCTGGCGTGTGTGGCGTGGTGCATCCGAAGAGAGAGTTTGGGACTTGGCTTGCCTCTGCTACTGGTGTAGCAGAGCTCGGGGCAAGTCCCGGGCCCACCGTTCCGGTGGTCTGGTGGGGTGGTGTGGCGCGATGTTCTTGAGGTGCTCGTGCTCGCCGTTGTCCGCGCGGTCGAACATGGACCGCGCGAGACGCTCGATGAACTCCTCCAGGCCGCGCCACTTCAGTGTCTCGGTGAGGGCTGCGTTGCTGACGTAGCGTGGACACTTGACGATGCTCCGCAGTGTGAGGGTCTCCTGACGCCCCATCTTCGCCTTGTTGGACCTGGAACAGAAAGAATGCCAGGCAGGTGAAGCGTATGTTAGTCTAGAGCGTACGTAAGCTTTGTACAGACCGAGTTTGGTCCGTACAGGAAGCTTACTACTAAAGACTGGGCGTAGACACATGCGAGCGACTTTCGCTCGTCTTACTGTGTCT
This sequence comes from Cydia fagiglandana, assembly GCF_963556715.1. Lineage (NCBI taxonomy): Eukaryota > Metazoa > Arthropoda > Insecta > Lepidoptera > Tortricidae > Cydia > Cydia fagiglandana. Next base: position 7,253,252 of record NC_085955.1, read on the forward strand.
CTGGTGTGGCGATCCATGTTGAGTCTCCTGTCTATGGTCACCCCCAGGTATTTCACTGTGGGTGACCATGTGAGCGGCTGACCTAGAAGAGAAGGAGGATTGGGCAAGGTGATGGCTTGCCCTGTGATGAGCGCTTGCGTCTTGCCCACATTGACTGATAGTCTCCATTTGGAGAGCCAGTCAGGGAGGGCGTCAAGCGTCGGCTGGATCTTGGCGACTGCGTGCGGCATCTGGAACGAGGAAGCAAAGTAAGCGGCGTCATCTGCGAATAGAGCTAGTTGCGCTTGTCCGACGACTGGGATGTCGTCGGTGTAGCGCACATAGCATGCGGGCGACAGGCAGCTCCCCTGGGGGACGCCTGCCTGTATCGGGCGTTCCTGTGACAGTGCGCCTTCCACTTGAACGCGGAAGCGCCGGTCTGCCAGGAATGATGCGATGACTCTCACGATGCGGCGGGGGGCTGTGGACAGAGAAAGTTTGTATATTAGACCTTCGTGCCAAACTCGATCAAAAGCTTTCTCCATGTCTAGGAGGACCGCGACTGTGTACTCCTTCTTGTTGAGCGACATGCCCATGTGGTGTAGTACACGGGTGAGCTGCAGCGTCGTGGAGTGTTGAGACCTGAAACCAAATTGCTCCGGCCTGGGTGACAGGTGTGGCGAGAGGTGCCGGAGCAGTAACCTCTCGAACACCTTTGACAAGTTGCATAGCAACGTGATGGGCCGGTAGTTCGCCGGCTGTCTTCTGTCCTTTCCCGGCTTGGGAAGGACTATGACCCGCCCGGTCTTCCAGATGGCGGGAAAGTGGCCCGACCGTAGGATCCCGTTGAACAGGCGCGCCACTGCCGCTAAGGTGTTTAGCGGCAGGTGACGGAGCGCCATGTTCGGGATCTCGTCGGGGCCCGGCGCCTTCCTCGGGTTGCAGTAGCGCCTGATGGACGCCTGGACCTGTGAAGGAGAAAAATAGAGTGGATCATCGTGTGGCTCGACTGGCACGCTGAGATAATCTCGGACGTGCTGTACGATGTCCGCTGTGTGTTGCGGGTCGGTGACAGGGTTGGGCCTGAATTGCCGCTCAAGGCTGCGAGCGAGTATTTCCGCTCTGTCCTTGGCCGCGTACTTCAGTTCCCCGTCCGTGTCGTCCTCGAGGGGCTGGATCGGCTCGGGCGTCGTGCTGAGTTGTCTGCATAACCTGTGGATAGAGGGAAGACTATCAGTTATGCTGTCTATGTGGGCTTCCCAGCTTACAGCTCTGTGTTCGCTGAGTTTGTCCCTCAACAGTCGCTCCAGACGATTGAGCTCAGTCTTGACAGACTGAGCCCTAGTCCTTTGCCACTGTTTCCTGTACCAGCGCTTTTTCTCCAAAAGCGCTTGAAGCGGCCTCGGGAGCGGTGCGCGTCGGTCCGTTTGCGGGATCGTGCGGCCGGCCTCGGTGAGGGCCGCCTTGATGTCCTCCGTGATTGTAGTTGCTGCTGCGTCGACCTCTTCTGCGGTTGAGATGGGACCTGTGCGGGGAGAATTTACCATGGCTTCCGAAAAAGCCTTCCAGTCGTAGCGGCGTCCGGGTCCCTTGCTGAGTCTCGTCGTCGGCTGGTCTGCGATGGTCAGGAGCACCGGCCTGTGGTCGGAGGTGAGATCGTAGAATACCTGGTGCCGCATAAGGGCATTGACTCCGCGAGAGATCGCAAAGTCGATGGTGGTGCCTCTGTTGTACACATCGGCACCGTGGTAGTGAGTGGGCTCGTATGGCCCGCCCACTACCAGATCGAGGTCCTCCACGATCTGGTAGATGGTGTTGCCCGGCGGGGAGTGGGCGGACGAGTTCCAGGCGGGGTGCTCGGCGTTGAAGTCCCCGGCCAGGATGGTCGGCACGGGGGAGTCCACCAGCAGTCGCTTGAGGTCGTCGCGCATCCCTGCCGGCCGGCAGTGTCCGCAGGGCCTGTAGATAGCAAACAAGCGCAGATTATGTCTTTGCAGTTTGATATCTATCCCCAGCGCGGATAGTGTCGCGGGTTGGTCGATGTCCACCAATTGGTGGATGATGGTCCTCTTTATGAGGATGGCGAGGCCTCGCCAGATGACTCCAGTGTCGGGGTTGGATTGGTCCAGTCGGTACACAATGTACCCGCTTGCTGTGAGTTTCGTTGACGGCCTCAGCAGCGTCTCGCAGATCAGCATGATGTCGATGTCCTGGCTGTGGAGAAAAGTGCGGAGATCATTAGTTTTACCATTTAATGACTGCGCATTCCAGTATACAACTCTTAATTCTTTCTCTGAAAGGCCGTAAGAGTGTGCAGCTGGTGAGAGGGGTGGGCTAAGTCTGGTTTTTAACCAGACTTAGACAGAGCTTTTACCGCTAGTACTAACTCGTCTAGCGTGGGCTTCAAGGCCGTAGTTACCGCGGATTGCACCGCGGCGACTACGTCCTTGTGCAACGCTTCGGTGTCGAGCGCGGGGGGCGCTGCGGGCTGCGGTTGTGACTTCCTCTGCGGTGCTTGTTGTGGCTGCCTCCGCTGCTGTTGTCCTCTGGCCCTCGGCTGGTTGGCTGGCGCCATTAGGGAACCTGCGGAAGATTCCTCTACCATATTGGGGCGGTCCGTGGCCCTAGTGTTAGGGCCGCGGCGTGTGGGCGGGCGGCGTGTGTGGGAGCGCGTTCCTGCGCGCCAGTTCCTCAGTTCCCTGAGGTACTCAGGGCACTGCTTGTGGTTTGCTGGGTGGTCCCCCCAGCAGTTGCAGCAGGTGGCCGGCTGGTCCCTGGGCCGCGTGCACTCGCTCGAGTGGTGGTCCAGTGCGCACTTGACGCACCGGACTGCCCGGTGGCACCCGTGCGAGGAGTGCCTGAAGCCCTGGCACCGGTGACACTGCGGCGGCCCGGGCTTGCCTCTCCAAGGCTCAACCCGGACCTTGGAGTTGATGTCGGCCAGGTCGGTGAGGTCCAGGAAGCCTGGGTTGTCTCGTTCCGTCCCTGTGAGCTGCACGAAGAACAGGCTGCCTCCGCGTCCTCGACCTGTGGATATAAGTTTCGCATGAGAAACTTCGTAACCCTTTACGGCGCAAGCGTCTTTGACCTCTTGCACCGTAGTTGACGAGGGGAGGCCGCGAATAGCGGCCTTCATTGGGAGAGAGGTCTTGTCTGGGTGCTCGACAAACTCGAGCTTGTGCTTCTTGCGCTGCTCCTTTAGGTACTTGATGACCCTGGTGTATTCTACCCCGGACCTGGGGTAGAATCGGACGCCATTTGGGGCCGCGGCCTCGGTTGAGGCCGGGAACCCTAGGCGTTTGTTGATGGTGGCCAGGTGCTGGCGCCAGTCTGGGAAGTCCTCGACCAGGATCTGGGGCGGTTTGTAGTTGGCTGGCTGCTTCTTGGGACCTGCGGGCAGAGAGGCGGAGACTTTAGGCGGTGCTGCTTTTGTTGCGGCCGCGTACGTGTCGGTGCTTGCTACCTGTGTAGGTTGCAACACCTTACGTGGCGGGGCCTGGTGCGAGCCGCCGGCGGCGGGTGTGGATGGAGCGGCGGTGTCCATCGGCTGCTGCTGCTGCGAGTCCTGTGGGCAGACGACGGGTTGAGTAGGACCGCGCGACACAGGAGTGATGCGGTTACATTCCCGCTTCTCCTCCTGTGGCGGCGGGCTGTCCTCTTCCCGTCGTCTCTTCTGTTGGCGCGCCCCAGAGTGCGCCAACAGGGTTGAGAGGAGGGCCGCCTCGAGCGGACCGAGAGTACAGCTGTCTAGCGATCCCCGAGCTACTCTGTCGAGTTTCTCGAATATCGCCATCCAGGCGCCCCCGGTCATCTCGAGGCCGGCCTGTGGCCGGCACGGCGACTGGCGGCGGCGTTGCGGTGAGTGGGCCGGCGTGACAAGTCGAGACCTGTCAGCCGGTTGCGGCGTGACAGGTCGCGACTTGTCGGCCGGCTGCGGCGGCAGCGGGCTCTCGGCACGTGGTGAATGCCTAGCACGTGGTGATAAATCAAGCGGCGATAAATCGCCACGTGGTGAATCACCACGTGTTAGGTCCCCATTGTCGATTGACCGCTCTGGCTCCTCGGCCTCAGGCGACCCAGCGTTTCGCTGATCCTCAGCGTCTGGGCCCTCGCCGGAATCGTCATCGGAGTCACCGAAGTCGAGAAACTCTTGTGAGTCTCTACTCGACACCGTTGACCCCGTGTAACTACCGTACGCGGGCAGACGCTTTGGATCGTCGAAGTCTGGTATGACCGTGGGGCCGGTGAGCATGAACAGACCATCGGCTGGAGTTTCCACCACTTGCGCCAGAGCCGATGCTGCCGCTGTGTCCTCCTCCGGGGCGGCCTCCGTCGTCTTGGTGGGCGTCTTGTCGTTGCCCATGGTGAGGGCGCGTGTGTGCGGCGTCGGCGTAGGTTGACCTGGAAAACAACAGATGTGAGTACAGGGTGGTATATGGCTAGCGCCGGGTGTGTCCGGGCTCACGCCCCGCTTGTGGTTTGTGTTGTCACCGTAAGGTATCCACCAACAAACGGCCACTGCTAACGCTTGGGGCTTGGGTTGTCACCGTAAGGTATCCGCCAGCAAACGATCACTGCGAAAGTGGTCTTTTCGACACTGGGGCACACTAACAATGATACTTAGCCTGCACAAACACTGAAGTTAACACACGTCAACTAGTGAGTTGGTTAGGGTGCGTAGGTCTCGAGAGCTAGCTCAAGCGCGTGCGGTCCCGTCAACGTCACAGTTAATATAATATCATATGATATTTTTTTACGGTCGCCCGATCTTTGCTAGCGTAGCGTACGGGAAATAGGGGATTAAAGATCGAGCGTCGAGCCCGCGGTATCTCGACCAATAGCGTTCGTGCATCATTAACATCGTCTGTAGGCATGGTGGGGAGTGCGAGGGCGTGTTGATATTATGTATTTAAATATTCATTATTATATTATCAATAATAAATAAACATTACCCGCCTGATGTGCTATGCTATGTAATAATAATAATGAGTTAACCAAAATATATTTGAACCATAACCATCTGTCATCAATTTTTATAACTGTAGGCGGCCAAAAATTTGGTATATTATAATTATTTATTTATTTATCATTCTTTTGTTACAGAGACACACTGTTGTAGCTGAGTAATTAAGTAAGTAAGTAAGTAAGTAAGTAAGTAAGTCTTTGATCCGTCCGAGCCATCCATAAACAAATAAGTGAGTGAGTGTATCCGAGTGTCTAATTTATAATATATTTAATTATGTGATGTATGTGTTTTTCACTATAGGAACGATAATCACATTATAGTTCAGTACCTACTCTTACCGTAATTATAATTCATTCATAAATGTGTAGTATCATAATTATTTTTTTTTTTTTTTTATTATTATTATTCATCGATCTAATGACATCATATACGTATGCGTTATGCCATGAAACTTATAACTTTTACACAGAATTATATTGTGGCCCTGAAAAGGGCCTTTTGTAACGGTCACTCGGGCGGGAATGTAACAGAGGCCCCGTGCGTGCGATAAATGTACGCACGAGACAAATGCACACATTCACCAGTCGCCGTGTGTTACCGCTAGAGATGTAGCCTGATGAGAAGTGAGGACACTTAAGCCTTCTTCTCGGTCTTCTTGGGCAGGAGTACGGCCTGAATGTTAGGCAGCACACCACCCTGGGCGATGGTCACACCGGAGAGGAGCTTGTTCAACTCCTCGTCGTTGCGGATCGCCAGCTGGAGATGCCTAGGGATGATCCTGGTCTTCTTGTTGTCGCGAGCGGCGTTGCCTGCCAACTCGAGAACCTCAGCGGCCAGGTACTCCATGACGGCGGCTAAGTACACCGGGGCACCGGCACCGACGCGCTCGGCGTAGTTGCCCTTGCGTAAAAGCCTGTGGATACGGCCGACGGGGAACTGGAGTCCGGCACGGTTAGAACGTGACTTTGCCTTTCCCTTAACCTTGCCACCTTTACCGCGTCCAGACATGTTTGATGAGAGATTTAAGTTTTCAGTTTACACACAACGGACGAGAGCACGTATTGCTCGTGAGTGTCGGACAAGAATATTTTTTTAGCAAGCCGCGCGTTAAGCTATATAGTCTCACGGAGCGCGCTGATAGTGGGGATATAACGAGCCGACATAACACGAGACCGATCGACCAATCGACGCCCCGCATGCAAGAGTGCGAATGAATAAATAAATTAATAACAAAATATTCTATAAGTAAGTTCATATAACTCCACATTAATTTATATAATTTGGCCTATATCTATAGGCCATACGTACGTATACTAAGTATGTAGATAACTTACTAAATATTGTTTGAAATGTAAGACTTGCGTCATATCATGTTTATTTATTTATTTACGTTCCAATAAAAAGTTGGTGTAAATTCATGATTAATGAAAACCTAATATAATCTCTATCAGTGTGATAATCATCATCATCGTATTGATGACTTTTGTGCCTTGATATTCGACTTTTTACTCCGATCCGAACACCTTTTGGTATGTTATATATATAAAAACACTTTCGATTCTCTCATTGATAAATCGATCGATCGACTCGTGTATGTGCTCATTGCAATGAAACAGAGGTGATATGAACCTTTGAATACATTTGTTAGCCCTGAAAAGGGCTTTTTGATGTGCGTATAACGCGCACAGGCGTATGACGTGAGTCGAGAAGAGGCGAGACACGTCGTCGTATAATATTTATAGCAACGACAATCGACATCTCCTCTACCATCACGACAACTACCGCGACCGATGTAAGGACGACGACGACAATATGGCGCAGTCTTCTTACTTCTTCGAGGCAGCCTTCTTAGCGGCGGGCTTCGCTTTGGGAGCGGCAGCAGCCTTCTTTGGCTTGGGAGCTTTAGGCTTCTTGGTCGGCGGCTTCGCGGTCTTCTTGGCCTTAGGCGCGGCGGCGCTCTTGCCCTTGGCGGGGGTGGAAGGTTTCTTCGCTGCGGGCTTCTTTTTGGCGGCGGCGGCCTTCTTGTCCTTCGTGGCGGCCTTAGGCTTGGCCGGGGACGCGGCGGCCTTCTTCGCCTTAGCCGGTTTAGCTGCGGCGGGCTTCTTAGCGGCGGCTGATGATTTAGCGCTAGATTTCTTGGCCGCGGCGGGTTTCTTGCCGGCGGATGAAGTCTTCGATTCCAGTTTGAACGAGCCGGACGCGCCCTTGCCTTTGGTCTGTATGAGTGCGCCGGATTCGACTGCGCTCTTCAGATATTTTCTAATGAAAGGGGCCAGCTTCTCGGCGTCGACCTTGTACTGGGCGGCGATGTATTTCTTGATAGCCTGCAGGGACGAACCGCTTCTCTCCTTCAGCTCCTTGATGGCGCTGTTAACCATCTCGGACGTCTTAGGGTGGGTGGGCTTCGCCTTAGGCTTCTTAGCGCCTGCGGAGGCGGACGCCTTAGGCTTCTTCGCGGGCGTCGCCGGGGCGGGAGCGTCGGCAGCAACTGCGGTATCGGCCATATTTAAATAACCAAGTAATATATGTAGTTTAACAAATTAGTAAATCGCACGAACTGCGCAAAGAGAACAGCGGACGCGTGTAAGCGGAGCGCTGCGCTGGCGAGTACTAAACACGAGTCGCATGGGGGCGCCACTTTTTATATATCCACTCCGGCTTAACCGTAACGCAGACCCTTATGTCGCGGGACGTTTTCTCGTAATAACACTTCCAACTTTTCACTTACTCGTTTATGATTAAACTAAATTTATAGTGAATTATATTATAATGATTATAATAAAATTGCACATGTATATTCTTTATGAATTGATATATCTATTTTAATAGAAGTTTTAAGTTTTGGAACGCCGTTAAACGAATGAGGGAACTTTACTTTTGGTATTATAGGTTGCGGACACCTCGGGTCTGTTTAAAAAGTGATTTTTCTTAATTAGAATTACATTTAACAATATTATGTGTCTTCCAGTTAAAAGCGAAGATACCATAGATAGATGTGACACAATAACAAAAGTAGAAAATTATAGTTATAATGTTATTTTGACTTGTTGTCTTCACTGTCGTAAAACAGCCGTACCGCGCCTTGGATTGCCTACGTTCAGCGGTTTGCTCTCTGCTGGTACCGATGTAAAACGGGATATGTATTTTATGTTACGTTTATATAATTATGTTCTATTATACATTACGATATCACCATATTCATGAATATTATTATAATTCTGATGGTTTTTAAAAACTCTCTTCTACGAGGATCATACAGCAGCGCGAACTCACACTCTGAACGTGCGGGCATGGTAGGTAGGTAGAATCTCGTGTAGGTAGGTCGTATTTTATTTAGTTTTGGTTTTAGTAGTAAAGTAAAAATTTATCTGAATATTACGCCTAATATTAAAACAAACGATATACTTAAAATTAAATTATTGCAATTAGTGTGTTTATCGTTGGACATAAGAATCTGTTTAGGTTGATATATTAGGTTGATATATGTACTTAATTATATTCATCATAGGGACACGAGAAGTCTTAGGCTTCTGAGTTACTATATGTAGTTAACCATTTTTATATAAGTTATATTAATATTTTTGATGTGGTAAAATTGAGGTGAGTGGGTGAGGGGATGTTGGGTGTCCCTGTCTGTTTTGTGCACTATTTGCGAATCCTTTACCTAATTGGGCAGTTCATCCTGGTCGTCGTCGTTATCAGTACCTAGTAGTAGGTCACAGCCTCACAGGTGTCAGGTGATAATGCGATTGTTTGTTTTTAAAATATATATATGGTGTTATTAGTAAAACTAACTAAAAAGTTAGCGAGTGTGCGTGTGTGAGAAATACATGTTTGGATTTGGAAAACGCGAGTAATAGGTGAATACTTTATTACTTAATTAATTATTTAGATTTGGGTTAGGGCGATGCTAGTCGGGAAGTCGGGAAAAATAAAAGGAAGAAGAAGAAGATGATGATGATGATGGTTGGATGGATGATTCTTGAAGAGAGGGAGAAATATCTGAATTTATGCATGCTGTACCTACTGGGAGGTGGGTGGTAAATAGACACGCGTGTAAAGCTCTAGCTGGAGACGTTCAATCGAATCTCTATATACTTAGTTATGCCTATTTTATATACGAGTACATTACATACATAGGTATAGTGGGCAGGCAAGGTCTACTTACTAATAATAATTAAAATATGCTTGGTGCACATTAATAATTGTGACGTAAGTACTAGATCGGAATCTAAAGATTTAAAAATATATTTATTAGCTTGCTCTAGTATCAATATTATTAGCGCACACACACATGAGGTTAAACAATAACTTTGCCCTTTGCTTGTAAAAATAACTATACATATTTTTAAATTAAGTAACTACATATAATTGTTGTTTTGTTTGTTTTAGAGAGCTGGGCTGGCTGGCGTCAAACCACCGTCAAAGCAGGCGGCGAACGAGGTGGCTGGCTGCTGTTACAAGTTAGAAAATTGGACTTGCGGTGCGGGGTAAGTAAGTTATTATACATATTATTAGATAGATAGATCGATCGATCGATTGTTTGTCCGTATGTGTCGTTGCTGAAACTTTGTATTTGCGGTGCATATAGTTAGAATTATTTGCGGCCCTGAAAAGGGCCTTTTTGTATTTGCGTCTGAGGACGCGGGCGCCGGGGCGCGCGCGCGCGCGCGATACGGTAATACATGCGTCAGTACATATTACACGATGTCGCGCGCGGCGGACCAAGTGCAAGCGGAGCGCTTAACCACCGAAACCGTAGAGGGTGCGGCCCTGACGCTTCAGAGCGTAGACGACGTCCATGGCGGTGACGGTCTTCCTCTTGGCGTGCTCGGTGTAGGTGACCGCGTCACGGATCACGTTCTCGAGGAACACCTTCAGAACACCGCGGGTCTCCTCGTAGATCAGACCGGAGATACGCTTGACGCCACCTCTGCGGGCGAGACGACGGATGGCGGGCTTGGTGATACCCTGGATGTTATCACGGAGCACCTTCCTGTGGCGCTTGGCTCCTCCTTTCCCCAGACCTTTACCTCCCTTACCGCGACCGGTCATTGCGACCTGTAGTAGATATGAGACTTCTCGAACGGAATACACGGACAACGACACACGACTTGCGGCGCGCGTCGACACGAGTGGAATAACTGGCTATCGACGTCTGTGCGATATTTATACGCTTTACCCTATTGCGGGGAGACGGGGGACGGGGTTAGAGATATCGGAGCATTAATATTTGATTTATTTTTCATTCATGAAATATAATATAATATTGATAAATAATTTCATATGATATGGTTATTTAAATTCATTTTGGGGATATAAATATGTAGTTACTCACATATAATTACTAACTATAATAACGGCGACCGGCTCATGGAAGAGAGGCCGTATGTATAACTAACTACATATATGTAGCACTCTCTATTTCTATTTCATTCCCCTCTAATCTCTAATATTATCCTCTAGCATTCAGTCAGTGGTAATAATTATGTCGATAAAATTTCGAGAAATCTATATTATTTTGTCTTAACTTAACTTTTAGTTGGCGCGTAATATCACGAGTTTAATTCACTTTCCTTCTTTCCATTATACTACATAATAGAGTATATCGCGGTTAAATTTCATATACTACTTACTATATTACCGTACATCTTATGTATGAATTGATGTATATATTTACTAATGACTAATAATATTGATCGATCGATTTATCTACGCAAGTGTTTGTTCAAAGAAACATATTATATAATTTTCGAATCATGTGTGGCCCTGAAAAGGGCCTTTTGATATATGACAGAAGCTTCACGTTCGCATGTCCAGACGCAAAACGCGTGGTACAAAATAATAGATATAATGTAACCGAATGCGTTGGCGCAGACTGCGTTCGGTGATTTAGCTCCGTGCCGATTTTAGCGTGGCGGGTGGTTTTAAGCACGTTCACCGCGGATCCTGCGAGCCAGCTGGATGTCCTTGGGCATGATGGTCACACGCTTGGCGTGGATGGCGCACAGGTTGGTGTCCTCAAAGAGACCGACGAGGTAAGCCTCGCTGGCCTCCTGGAGAGCCATAACGGCAGAGCTCTGGAAGCGCAGGTCGGTCTTGAAATCCTGAGCGATCTCACGCACCAGACGCTGGAAGGGCAGCTTGCGGATCAGAAGCTCAGTGCTCTTCTGGTAGCGACGGATCTCACGGAGGGCGACGGTGCCGGGCCTGTAACGATGGGGCTTCTTGACGCCCCCGGTGGCCGGCGCGCTCTTGCGGGCCGCCTTGGTGGCGAGCTGTTTACGGGGCGCTTTACCACCGGTGGATTTACGAGCGGTCTGCTTGGTACGGGCCATTGCGAAAAATAAAAATTACTACGACACACGGTACTACGTTACGTCAACGAGTCACGAGAGGTAATAAACTTCGCAACGCCGAGAGGCGCTTTTTATGTGCTCGTCGGAAAGGGACGGAGTTAGTGTCCGTGTGAGCGAGAGGGTTATAAAATTCACATACACGGTCCCCCTCGCCCCTCTTTTCCTTTCTCACCAATGGTACGATTTCTAATTACAATAACATTAATATTATTGAAATATTATTAATAAATTTGCTTTTTTTTTTTTTTTTTTTTAGGTATTATGTATGAGTTAGGACAGTTAGTTAGGTTCCGCGGAGCTAGGTTAGGTTAGGATTGTAAATAACAATATTTGACCGAGTCAGGTCAGCAAACCTAACTTACGAGGTTAGGTTAAGTTAGGCGATATTTATGTAAGTATACTCGATATATTGTTCAAGTTTGATTTGTTTTGGAAATTCCTGGCATCTGGTAACCTAACCTAACTTAACCTGACCTAACTCCTAAAGAAACCTAACTCTAGCGAACCTAACTTAACCTAACCTAACTCTAGCGAACCTAACATAACCTGACCTAACTCCTAGAGAAACCTAACTCTAGCGAACCTAACTTACTTATTTTACAGTACATATGGTCCTATTTTCCGGCACTAGTGCGTAAAATAGCACATTTCGTGCTATGTCAAAAGTTTATAAAGGGCCATATGTACACGTCCCTAACCCTATTTAACCTATATTATTAAGTGTTGGTAATGTGTAAATAAATAATATTTTTTATTGATATTTATCGACAGATTGACACAGTATGCGCGGTTAGAAACTTCTTATATCATATTCAGAACGTATTTGTGGCCCTGAAAAGGGCCTTTTTGGTTGTTGCACAAACCACACTCTCGAAGCGTGTCGTGTCGTCGCAATACGAACTACCTAAACCCATTACACTAAAAGTGTATTGAGAAGACAGACCGCATACGAGGAACGACGTACGCTTACTTGGAGCTGGTGTACTTGGTGACGGCCTTGGTGCCTTCACTGACGGCGTGCTTGGCGAGCTCACCGGGCAGCAAGAGCCTCACGGAGGTCTGCACCTCCCTGCTGGTGATAGTGGACCTCTTGTTGTAGTGAGCGAGGCGGGAGGCCTCGGCGGCGATGCGCTCGAAGATGTCGTTCACGAACGAGTTCATGATCGACATGGCCTTGCTGGAGATACCGGTGTCGGGGTGGACCTGCTTGAGCACCTTGTAGATGTAGATGGCGTAGCTTTCCTTGCGCTTATGCTTCTTCTTTTTCTTAGAGTCCGACTTGGAGATGTTCTTCTGGGCCTTGCCGGATTTCTTGGCGGCCTTACCGCTAGTCTTGGGTGGCATTGCGATATAGTTAGATGCTTACAGTACGAGAGTCGAACTGGAAATATGATATTTTTTTACGGTCGCCCGATCTTTGCTAGCGTAGCGTACGGGAAATAGGGGATTAAAGATCGAGCGTCGAGCCCGCGGTATCTCGACCAATAGCGTTCGTGCATCATTAACATCGTCTGTAGGCATGGTGGGGAGTGCGAGGGCGTGTTGATATTATGTATTTAAATATTCATTATTATATTATCAATAATAAATAAACATTACCCGCCTGATGTGCTATGCTATGTAATAATAATAATGAGTTAACCAAAATATATTTGAACCATAACCATCTGTCATCAATTTTTATAACTGTAGGCGGCCAAAAATTTGGTATATTATAATTATTTATTTATTTATCATTCTTTTGTTACAGAGACACACTGTTGTAGCTGAGTAATTAAGTAAGTAAGTAAGTAAGTAAGTAAGTAAGTCTTTGATCCGTCCGAGCCATCCATAAACAAATAAGTGAGTGAGTGTATCCGAGTGTCTAATTTATAATATATTTAATTATGTGATGTATGTGTTTTTCACTATAGGAACGATAATCACATTATAGTTCAGTACCTACTCTTACCGTAATTATAATTCATTCATAAATGTGTAGTATCATAATTATTTTTTTTTTTTTTTTATTATTATTATTCATCGATCTAATGACATCATATACGTATGCGTTATGCCATGAAACTTATAACTTTTACACAGAATTATATTGTGGCCCTGAAAAGGGCCTTTTGTAACGGTCACTCGGGCGGGAATGTAACAGAGGCCCCGTGCGTGCGATAAATGTACGCACGAGACAAATGCACACATTCACCAGTCGCCGTGTGTTACCGCTAGAGATGTAGCCTGATGAGAAGTGAGGACACTTAAGCCTTCTTCTCGGTCTTCTTGGGCAGGAGTACGGCCTGAATGTTAGGCAGCACACCACCCTGGGCGATGGTCACACCGGAGAGGAGCTTGTTCAACTCCTCGTCGTTGCGGATCGCCAGCTGGAGATGCCTAGGGATGATCCTGGTCTTCTTGTTGTCGCGAGCGGCGTTGCCTGCCAACTCGAGAACCTCAGCGGCCAGGTACTCCATGACGGCGGCTAAGTACACCGGGGCACCGGCACCGACGCGCTCGGCGTAGTTGCCCTTGCGTAAAAGCCTGTGGATACGGCCGACGGGGAACTGGAGTCCGGCACGGTTAGAACGTGACTTTGCCTTTCCCTTAACCTTGCCACCTTTACCGCGTCCAGACATGTTTGATGAGAGATTTAAGTTTTCAGTTTACACACAACGGACGAGAGCACGTATTGCTCGTGAGTGTCGGACAAGAATATTTTTTTAGCTTTTTTTTTTTTTTTTTTTTTTTTGGGTGTTCAACTAAGTTAGGAGGTTTCTCCTTTCACTATTGCAATGACGCCGGGGCGTCCCGGAGGGACGCACCGGGGAAAAAGAGGGTGCCAGAGTCCAGAAGGGACTCAGGTCTTTGTTGTGATGATGTCTAAATGAGTCGGTGAGTCAGTCAGAAATAAAAACTGCTTAGGGAAGTGAATGTCAGTAGTCTGTAGATAAGTTAGTAACATGAAATTGGACAGTGGAGCGAAGGATATCAACCCGGATCGTAGGGCGGAGCCGGGGATGACCGACTGACGGGTCCCGAGCTCTCACCCACTCTCCTTTTAGTAATGTTAGGGCGATACCTGCATGAAGGAGCACGCAAGACAGCACCCATTTCTTTAAGTTGAGACAATAAAGAGTCAAATTCTTCTTCTGACACGTTTGTCACGTCAATTGACGGGCCTACGGGAAAGCGCCTAGGCGGATTGAAGGAACCTTTATTTATTGCTATCGTGAGCTTATCCTCGGGGTCCTTGAGGACATGCTTAGGGCGTCTATCTTTTGAGGCGGAAACTGGATGTGGGGTGTATTTAACCATCTCCCTGATGAGGGGATTGGGGTTGTGGGGTGCTTTATCGAAGTATCGTCTCGATGTCATGTTCATGAAGTGAGCTATAGAAGTTATTCGTAGATCTCGGTGGAGGTCGGCCACTCTGATATAAATCGGAGCGCCGACTGCACTCCTCAGAAATCTATTCTGCAGGATCTGGAACTTTTCGAGACGATGCTTCGATGTGTGTGCGAATACAACACTAGCGTAGGTTAGGATAGGTCTTACACATGTTTTAAATATGGTTAGCTTATTTCTAGTGGCCATTTTGCTACGAGGGTTTATCATTGGATGGAGCCGACCCATGACGAAGGCGGCCCTGTCACGAACGGTCTTAATGTGGGATTTGAAATTTAGTTGCCTGTCAAGGGTGACCCCTAAGTATTTAGTTTTTTCAGTCCAGTTTATGGGCCTGCCGTAGAGTTGGATGGGTGGGTGCAATTCCAGTTGTTTGTTGTAATTTTGTTTCTTTCTGGAGAAGAGAACAGCCGCGCTTTTATCTGGATTGACCTCAATTCTCCATCGGTCAAACCAACTCCCAAGGGAGTCGATAGCCCGCTGGAGAAGCGAGGTCAATCTTGAGGGGATGTGGGAGGAGGCGTAGATTGCGGTGTCGTCGGCAAAAAGGGAATAGTGAACTCCTGGGATCTTGGGGAGGTCGTTAATATAGAGGGCAAAGAGAGTGGGAGACAAAACCGAGCCCTGCGGGACGCCCGCTCTTACCGGGTGACGAACCGAAAGGGTTCCTTCGACTCTGTAGCTAAAGCATCGTTCTGACAAGAAGTCTCGCAGGATGTGTACGAGACTGTCTGGCACTTGGAGCTCAAGCAGCTTGTAGAGCAAGCCACTGTGCCAGACTTTGTCAAATGCTTTAGCTACGTCTAGGAATATGGCTCCTGTTGGAACCCCCTTCCAGTTCGTCAGCCAGTAGAGAATATGTTCTGTTAGGCGATGTACTTGGTGAATACACGAGTGCTGGGCTCTGAACCCGAATTGTTCTTGTATTAGTAGATCTCTGGAGTTCACCTCCTCCAATAACCGTATATGAATAATTTTTTCATACAGTTTGCCTAACGTGTTTAAGAGGGAGATAGGTCTGTAATTTGCTGGCTCATTACTTGGTTTTCCAATTTTTGGTATTCCTATAACTACTGCCACCTTCCAGGCTGCCGGGAAGTGACAGTTAGTCAGGGCAGCATTGAATATGTCTACTAGAATGTTGATCAGGTTGTCCGGGAGTAAACGTAGCAGTCTGTTTGTGATGGTGTCTTCACCCGGAGCTTTTTTCGGTTTTAATTTCATTATTAGGAATTTGACCTCTGTAAAGGAAGTTAATCTGGGGGGGGGATCTTTAGGTGCAGTTGAGAGTCTATCGTCTACCATCTCTTCCACCAGCGGAATATGGTCAGGGTCTGTGGGTTCCTTGCCTGGAGAGCATTGAGATTCTAAGCTGGACGCTAATGTTTCCGCTTTTTCATCGTCAGTGAAGGCTGGGGTCGGGAGGTCAGGTCGGATCAATGGTGGCATAGACACCACACAGTCTGCCTTGAAGGACCTCGCCAGCCTCCAGTACGCCTGGTGGCTGGGAGACAACTCCTCAAGGAAACCGTTCCATCTATCTTCTCTAAACTCCCTCACCCTGTCCTTCACCTGTCTTCGGAGTCTGTTGAGCGTGTTTTTATTTTCAGGCGAAGGAAACCTGTCGTATTCCCTGGTGGCAAAGTTTTTGTTTTTTATTAGATCCCTAATGTCATCTGGGAGACGCCATTTGTGGTCATCTTCAGCTGGTATTTCCTTTGAGCAATTGTCTATGATTTTACGGATGCCGTTAGTGAGGGAAGTAATAGCAGACTCTACGTTACTTTTAGTGGTTAATGGGAGCTGAGAAATTTCGTTCAGAGGGCAGTCTTCCTTGTGTAATTCAATCCCTACGTTGACCCAGTTTGTGACTTTTTTAAGTACCGGTGTATGACTAGCAGGAGACCCTAGGCGGAGGATAACAGGACGGTGATCCGAGTCCATTTCATGGATGACTTGAATGGAACTCACCCTCAGGGCGATACCCTTCAGGCAAGCCACGTCGAGGACGTCAGGTCTGTGTTGAGGATTATGCGGGAAGTGGGTAGGCTCTAGTGGGGCCAACATATCTATGATAGGAGTGGAAAGCAAGAATTTATGTAAGTTTCTGCCATTTGAATTGGTAGAATTGCAGCCCCATTGGCTGTGCTTGGCATTGAGGTCGCCTGCCAGTATGACAGCCTCATCAATGCCAAACACCGCCTCAAGGTCGGATTTTACTATAGCTTTATCAGGAGGAAGGTAAGCGGAGATAATTGATATAGGAGTGTGACCATTTAGAGAAACCCTGCAAGCTGTAGCCTCTAAATTGGTAAGGGATGGGAGGTCAATTGGACTGCAGTGCAAAACACGCCGGTAGTAAATGAGGGTGCCTCCACCTCTAGAACCTACCCTGTCAACTCTGGTGGAGGAGTAGTTAGCTATTTTGGGGGTACTACGACTGGGTTTAAGGAAAGTTTCTTGTATTAGTAGCAGGTCTAATTTATATTCATTTAGAAGGCAGGCTATCTGATCTTTTTTACCAAGAATGCCATTTATATTTAGGAAGCTTAGGTTAAGCGATTTAGGTTTCAATCTTTGGTTTGGTGTATTATACATTATGAGTGACAGGCGAGCATAACTTCCTTACAGTCCTTATTATATTGGCATGTTGCGCCATTATTAAAAGTTGTTGGCCGGGGGAGGCCGCGCTTCTCAGCCGTGATGCTAATAGGCAGACTTCGTCAATATCCAAAGCGTTGGCCAAATCCATAACCAATTGAAGATCCGCAGTGGGATCGCCCATGGGAGGGTTTGTTGGATAAGGCGTGGTTGTGGTAAGGTGGTTGTGGTTTATGGGTACTTGGGGTTGGTTGGGGTAGGGATTCATATGCTGAGAGGATGAGCCTCTCGCTCTTGATGGATTACGCAGGTTAGGGGGCTGAGTCGCTCCCTGGTTTGAGTTAGGGGTATTAGCGGTGTGATTACCCTGCTTTTGATCAGATAAGGTTGATCTAGGAGTTCTGAGGGGGGGGTAGTTGTTGTTGAATTGCCGATTGGATTGGTGAAGAGATCCATGTTGAAAATGTGGTTGCGAATGAGCTTGGTGAGGGCTAATGCGTGAATCGGAGAGAGGCTGGTGACCCTTTTGATTTAGGTTTTGAAGGGGCTGGGGGGGGAGTGGGTGTGGTTGACTTTGCGAGAAGTTCATGACTGATTGCGTGTTTGGAGTAGGGCGTTGCCAAGCGTTTACAACTTCTACAGGGTTTGAGTTGGAGGTAAATTCCCTTCTGGATTTAGATTGTTTGGGAGGAGGGGCTTTAGGGCATTGTGTAAAACTAGCCACGTGATCTTGTTTACAATTACAGCAATGTGTAGGATAGAGGCCTGTATTTGGGTCCCTAATGCGGTCACATTGATCGGTAGAGTGGGATTTTCCGCATTTGACACACCTCGGGGAGAGCAAGCAGTGTTTATGAGTGTGGCCCCATCTTTGACAATTATAACATTGCGGAGGGCGGAGACTTCTATGGGGGGGTTCTACCTTGAGCCCGCTGAGTCCGCAAATTGCCTTTACGTTGAATGCTTTTCTACCCTCTGCAGTTCGTTCTGAGACTACTCTGACTGCGTTAAACGGCTCGCGCTTAGGGCCTTTTAGCATACGATGTACTTCGAGTACTGGAAGGCCCTGACTCCTCAGGTCTTCCATGATGTCATTGAGCTCCATAGAAACGGGGAGACCCAGTATAACAGTTTGCAACTTCTTCTCCTCCTCTGGCGGGTAGGAGAAGAAACCGTCGACAAGCAGACGTCTCCAGGACCAGTATTGAGCCGGGGTTTGTGTTTGAATAAAAAGAAAGGTTTCTTCTGTGTCTTTGTCGATACCTATGTTGGCATAAAGGTAACCTAATTTAAGTCTTTGAGCCTCTTGAGAGAGTCTCTTCCATCTACTGGGGTCCTCAACCCCTATGAGCGGCGGTTTTTTGATTTTTGTAGGAATTTCTTTTGGTTGGGTCTCGGTAGCCGAGTTGGGCTGGCGGGGGTCACTACCGTCGGTGTTGACTTTGCTAGCAATAGGGAATTGGTCTTGAGGTAGTGATTCAAAGCTGTTCTGTGTTTTGGTGATATTGTTATTAAGGTATACACTGTGGCTAGTTGATTTACTGTTCTTAATATGTTTACTGTGGTTTGTTTGGGTCATACTCGTAGCGGGACCTGGCTTTGAATTTAGACCTGCTTTACGCTTACGTCTCACTTTTTTACCTTCAACTAAGGTGAAGTCATCATCAGAGTTAAGAGATTCGTAATCCATGTCAGAATAGTATTTGGTGTTGTCAGAAAAAGCGTCTATTTGTGTGGTGCTTGTTTGAGAGATTTGTGTTAAGTCACATTGCGATTGGGACTGAGTATTTGACAGTACCTGGGGCGTGAAGGGGGTTGGAGGGGCGGGGGACACAAATATATTATTGTCATTGGATAGGGTGTTAGGGTAATTACCATGTGTATTGGTTATTTCATGGGTGTGGTCTGTATCTACCTCAGAAGGAGGTGAGCGAGAACGTGATCGTGAACGCGGAGCTGGAGCGCTACGTGCGCTCGTATTTGAGCGGGAGCGCTCTTGCGAGCGGGCATATGGGTGCGAGCGGGATGACACGCTCGCGCGCCGAGGCGCGTCAGAGGGGGACAGCGCTCGCGCGCCGTCGCCGGAAGGAATGTCCGGGTTGCCCGTTATTCTTTTAGTTTTATTCCGCCTAAGCGCTTTTATGCGAATTATTTCGTCACTATTGATGTTATTGTCTTTTAGGGGTGCTGTCTTACCTGCCTTATCCTGTTCAGGTTGTTTCGATGATGGTGACTGCTCCGCGATAGCGGCAGGTGGTTTGGAGGAGTCCTCACCAGCGGCCGCCTGGTTTTTTGATTGATGGTCCCTCCACTGTTCAATTAAGTGAGGGTAATAGAAGCTAATGAAATCTTCGAAAGAGGGCATTTTGAGAGATTTTTAAAAGGAGTCTCTGTCTCTAATATTTACACTCACGCACGGCAAGGTGGCACTTGGCACTGGAAAGAGTCACTGTCTCAGGTGGTTTTTATAATAGCACTGCAATCCTTTATGACACACACAGGCACACGGAGCAATGCTCGACGTGGCAGGGCGTAAGAGAACCAGCACGCGGAGCCAGGCTCGACGCGGCGGTAAGCGAGCGGTTTTCGGTAATTACGTCAATGCACGCGTGCGCTCAGCGCGGCGTCCGGAGCGGGAATCCATTTTTTTTCATTTTTTTAGCAAGCCGCGCGTTAAGCTATATAGTCTCACGGAGCGCGCTGATAGTGGGGATATAACGAGCCGACATAACACGAGACCGATCGACCAATCGACGCCCCGCATGCAAGAGTGCGAATGAATAAATAAATTAATAACAAAATATTCTATAAGTAAGTTCATATAACTCCACATTAATTTATATAATTTGGCCTATATCTATAGGCCATACGTACGTATACTAAGTATGTAGATAACTTACTAAATATTGTTTGAAATGTAAGACTTGCGTCATATCATGTTTATTTATTTATTTACGTTCCAATAAAAAGTTGGTGTAAATTCATGATTAATGAAAACCTAATATAATCTCTATCAGTGTGATAATCATCATCATCGTATTGATGACTTTTGTGCCTTGATATTCGACTTTTTACTCCGATCCGAACACCTTTTGGTATGTTATATATATAAAAACACTTTCGATTCTCTCATTGATAAATCGATCGATCGACTCGTGTATGTGCTCATTGCAATGAAACAGAGGTGATATGAACCTTTGAATACATTTGTTAGCCCTGAAAAGGGCTTTTTGATGTGCGTATAACGCGCACAGGCGTATGACGTGAGTCGAGAAGAGGCGAGACACGTCGTCGTATAATATTTATAGCAACGACAATCGACATCTCCTCTACCATCACGACAACTACCGCGACCGATGTAAGGACGACGACGACAATATGGCGCAGTCTTCTTACTTCTTCGAGGCAGCCTTCTTAGCGGCGGGCTTCGCTTTGGGAGCGGCAGCAGCCTTCTTTGGCTTGGGAGCTTTAGGCTTCTTGGTCGGCGGCTTCGCGGTCTTCTTGGCCTTAGGCGCGGCGGCGCTCTTGCCCTTGGCGGGGGTGGAAGGTTTCTTCGCTGCGGGCTTCTTTTTGGCGGCGGCGGCCTTCTTGTCCTTCGTGGCGGCCTTAGGCTTGGCCGGGGACGCGGCGGCCTTCTTCGCCTTAGCCGGTTTAGCTGCGGCGGGCTTCTTAGCGGCGGCTGATGATTTAGCGCTAGATTTCTTGGCCGCGGCGGGTTTCTTGCCGGCGGATGAAGTCTTCGATTCCAGTTTGAACGAGCCGGACGCGCCCTTGCCTTTGGTCTGTATGAGTGCGCCGGATTCGACTGCGCTCTTCAGATATTTTCTAATGAAAGGGGCCAGCTTCTCGGCGTCGACCTTGTACTGGGCGGCGATGTATTTCTTGATAGCCTGCAGGGACGAACCGCTTCTCTCCTTCAGCTCCTTGATGGCGCTGTTAACCATCTCGGACGTCTTAGGGTGGGTGGGCTTCGCCTTAGGCTTCTTAGCGCCTGCGGAGGCGGACGCCTTAGGCTTCTTCGCGGGCGTCGCCGGGGCGGGAGCGTCGGCAGCAACTGCGGTATCGGCCATATTTAAATAACCAAGTAATATATGTAGTTTAACAAATTAGTAAATCGCACGAACTGCGCAAAGAGAACAGCGGACGCGTGTAAGCGGAGCGCTGCGCTGGCGAGTACTAAACACGAGTCGCATGGGGGCGCCACTTTTTATATATCCACTCCGGCTTAACCGTAACGCAGACCCTTATGTCGCGGGACGTTTTCTCGTAATAACACTTCCAACTTTTCACTTACTCGTTTATGATTAAACTAAATTTATAGTGAATTATATTATAATGATTATAATAAAATTGCACATGTATATTCTTTATGAATTGATATATCTATTTTAATAGAAGTTTTAAGTTTTGGAACGCCGTTAAACGAATGAGGGAACTTTACTTTTGGTATTATAGGTTGCGGACACCTCGGGTCTGTTTAAAAAGTGATTTTTCTTAATTAGAATTACATTTAACAATATTATGTGTCTTCCAGTTAAAAGCGAAGATACCATAGATAGATGTGACACAATAACAAAAGTAGAAAATTATAGTTATAATGTTATTTTGACTTGTTGTCTTCACTGTCGTAAAACAGCCGTACCGCGCCTTGGATTGCCTACGTTCAGCGGTTTGCTCTCTGCTGGTACCGATGTAAAACGGGATATGTATTTTATGTTACGTTTATATAATTATGTTCTATTATACATTACGATATCACCATATTCATGAATATTATTATAATTCTGATGGTTTTTAAAAACTCTCTTCTACGAGGATCATACAGCAGCGCGAACTCACACTCTGAACGTGCGGGCATGGTAGGTAGGTAGAATCTCGTGTAGGTAGGTCGTATTTTATTTAGTTTTGGTTTTAGTAGTAAAGTAAAAATTTATCTGAATATTACGCCTAATATTAAAACAAACGATATACTTAAAATTAAATTATTGCAATTAGTGTGTTTATCGTTGGACATAAGAATCTGTTTAGGTTGATATATTAGGTTGATATATGTACTTAATTATATTCATCATAGGGACACGAGAAGTCTTAGGCTTCTGAGTTACTATATGTAGTTAACCATTTTTATATAAGTTATTGTCGAGCGTAGTTACTGTGGGGCTCGCAGATTCCGAAGTCAGGACACGTTCACGCAGGCTGGAACACGCTGGCTGGCTCGCTGGCTGCTGTTACCTCCGGTTACCGCACCATTACCGGGAATATGTAGGGTGTTCAATGAAAACACATTTGTAGGTTTAAAGAAAACTTTGGAGAGTGTTGGGAGGCTGGTGCCTCTGTTGATGCTTGTAGATGAGTGAGTGAGCTCCCAGGGTGGGCGCGTATATATAGGCGCGCTCAGCGCACCCCCACCGTAGGTACTCTAGGCCACGCCTACTCAAGGCGTGGGTGTTACGTGCAGAGTAAGTATTTTCTTTATTGAGCCAATCACAGTACAGTAAATATAATCATGTTACAAAATTAGGGAAAAAGAGGATATATTTAATTGGGGAACAATAAAGACTTATTATCTAACACGTGACATAATAAAACGTAAAAAATAGCCAAGTTAGTACAATAATTAATAATAAAAAATAAACACACAAAATAGATTAGTAACATATGGAACGCTTAAAACTAGACATGAATGATTAAAAACTAGCTATACACGACAATCTCCCCCACGTGTGTCAACACCGTCTGTATGTGAGGAGTGTACAGGTATAAGCCTGGAAACTGGGCGACGGACTTCACCTGCGCGGGTGCGAACAATGGCTACTCTTACGTGGCCATCAGGGCCGGGAAAGAGTTGTGCGATTACGCCTCTAGGCCATGTTCCTCTTGGCATGGAGCTGTCCGCGACTATGACTACGTCGCCTATATGTAGTTTCTTCGCGTTCTGATGAGCACCGGGCCGAGGGAGGAGGCTGGGTCGGTATTCCTTCTGCCAGCGCCTCCAAAAATGGTCGGCTAAGGTCTGCGCTGTCTTCCATGACGAGAGTGTCATAGTTGCATCTGTGAAGACGCCCAGTGGTGACATGGAGCTTGATCGACCGATGAGAAAATGGTTTGGCGTCAGGGCTTCACTGTCTAAGTCTGGATTTACTGGCGTCAACGGTCGAGAGTTCACTATGTGCTCGGCTTCCAGCAGCAATGTGTGCAGCACTTCTTCATGAGGTGCTCTCTCTTTGAGTGTTACTTTTAGTGACCTTTTCACGCTGCCTACGAGCCGTTCCCATGCGCCGCCGGCGGAAGGGTTGCCGGGCGGTATCTTTTTCCAGGTTATGGCTCGCTCGATCAAAAATGGCTTTAAGTTGTCGGGCAGCGTCTTCTTGGCCTCTGCCAGTTCTCGCTCTGCGCCGTAAAAGTTGGTGGCGTTGTCAGAGTATAGAACCGTGGGCGTGCCGCGTCGCGCTATCATTCTGCGCAAGGAGAGTATCATAGAGGATGCCGAAAGTGAGGCGGCAAGCTCTAAGTGCACAGCGCGTGTCGTGAGGCATGTGTATAATACACCCCATCTCTTTTCGCGGCGACGGCCTATCGTGATTTGCATAGGGCCAAACAGGTCTACGGCTGTGGCGGTAAATGGCGGTTGATTCGCCTGGAGCCTCTCTGGCGGGAGGTCGCCTACAGGAACCTTGAGTGTGGTTCCTTTATAGGTCCGACACCATTGGCACTTGTTCGCTATATAGCGAATATTACCGCGCAGCCCGATGATAAAATATCTCTGCTTTAATTCGTTGATTACGGTTGCGTGGTTACCGTGGTCGAAGAGCGCATGGAAATGATATATCAGCAGTTTGACAAAATCTTCTTTTGCGTACAGAACGGGGATGTGCACGTCTTTGTCTATTCTGGCGTTCAGCACGATGACTCCGTTCTTATCCAGTCGTATTGCTATCTTATGCAGCGGAGACTTCTTCGGTAGAGGCCGCCCAGTTTCCAGTAGCTTAATCTCCTCTGGAAAGGCAGCATGCTGACTCCGGCGAATTAGCAAAATTTCTGCTAGATTTACATGCCCTTTGTTCATTTCTGTGTCTGTTTTCTGGGATAGCAATGAGGCTTTAAAAGCCTCGGCGGCAACCAGAACCCTAGCGGTGGCGCGAACTAGTCGTACGAACTTTGAAAATCTACCTACTTCCGGTAGGTACTCAAACTTATTTTTCGCGACACCTACTGAGCATACGAGTTTGCTAACGCGCTCTTCGCCCGTATCGGCGACGGGCGTGGGCGTTTTCTCGGTCGGCCAATGCTCTTCGGGTTTACGTATAAAATCGGGCCCTATGAACCACCGGTGGTTCACTCCAAATTGCGCAGGTATTCCGCGGGTCGCGTCGTCAGCCACGTTGGCTGCACTAGGCACCCAGCGCCAGTTGGCGGGGGTGGTAGTGTTCTCTATTTCTGCCAACCTGTGTGCCACGAACGTTTTATACCTACGTGGGTCCGCACGTATCCACGTGAGCGCCGTTTTAGAGTCAGACCAAAAAAACTTTTCCTTTACTACGTAATCTGACTCCTTGACTATGGTTTCCGCTAATCTCGTGGCTAGTACGCAGCTCTGCAATTCCATTCTCGGAATGCTCACTACCCGGAGAGGCGAAACGCGGGCCTTAGCGGCTACTAACGCGGAAGTTCTAATCCCCTCGGGGTTGACGCTAACCAGATACACGGCCGCGGCATATATTTTTTCGCTCGCGTCGCAAAAAACATGCATATATGCCTCCCTATTAAATGCGGGCACGTGTCGCGGAATTTCTAAGTCCCGTAATTGTTGTACGTTTTCGATGAACGATCGCCACGCGGGTGCGAGTGAGACGGGTATAGGCGAGTCCCAACCGATTCCGGTCCTCCATATCTCTTGCATTAACGCCTTGCCTAAGACGGATATGGGGCTTACGTAACCGATCGGATCGAATATTGACATCGCGCTACTCGTTACCTGTCGCTTTGTAGGTAATTTCTGACCGTTAAGTACGTCTTCGGGCGTATTACGAAAGTTCACGTTGAAACCTAAGGTGTCACGCTTGTGATTCCATTTCAAACCTAAGGTACGTTCGCTCTCGTTCGCGCCTAACAAAGACGTTTCCTCTTTGCTGTTAACTACGTCAGCAATTACCGCAGGATGGTTCGACGCGAACCCGCGGAGTTCGAATGACGCGCGCATGTTTAGCTCGTAAATGTCGTTTACTACGCGTCTGGCGTCCTCCTCGGACGTGTCGAGGGCGATTAACATGTCGTCCATGTACGTATTTTTAATTGTTTTTTCAGCTGCGATCGGAAATTCAGCACTATGCGTTTTTGCGTTTTCGTTTTTGACATATAAAGCGGTTGTCGGCGACGCTGCCGATCCAAATATTAGCCGCTTCATTCTGTACTCTTGCGGTGGAGAAGTACGGTCTTCCCCCCTCCAAACGAAACGTAACGCATCGCGATCGCGCTCTAAAATTTCGATTTGCAAAAACATCTCTTTGACGTCGGCTATTACCGCGATTTTGCCTTCGCGGAAGCGCACTAATACGCCAAAAAGTGATTCTAACAGGTCGGGGCCGGCCAGCAGCGCGCTGTTCAGTGAGCGACCGTATGCTGTGGCAGCCGCGTCCCAAACTAGCCTCATTTTACCACGTTGCGGGTGAAATGTGGGGAAATGCGCTAGGTACCACGTCCGAGGTGCATCGGGAGGCGGGGGCGAATCCATCTTCTCCGCGTAACCTTTATCGAGCAAATTATTCATATGTTTCGCATATTCGGCTTTCAACTTTTCGTCGCGGTCTAGTTTACGTTCTAGACTGAGTAGCCGCTTTAATGCTTGCGCTCGGTTATCGGGGAGTTTTTCGTCGTCGGTTCGCCATAATAAGCCCGCTCGATACCGGTTCTCCCCCGGTATCTTATCGCACGTGGCTTTTAATAAGTCTAGCGCTCGTTGGTCGGGATCGGCCCGAGGCAACTTTTGTGAAACGCCTAACGATTCTATGTCGAAATGCCGTTTCATGAGCTCTAAAGCTTCGTCGTCCGCGGTTTTAGGCCGTGCATGCCCCACAAAATTTACCGCGGCGCGACGCGTTCGGTCTGGGCCGTGTAGAACCCATCCTAATCTGGTTAGACTCGCGACGGGAAGGTTAGGCGGGCCGTCTATGACTTGCCGAGAAATGATGAGGTGCCAGTTATCTTGACCTATCACGATAGTAGGTACGGCCGTAGGGTAACTTAACTCGTCCGCGATTTTCGACAAATGTTCGCACTTGTCTACTAAGTCACGTGGTACGCCTTGCGAACCTATACCTATATCGCCTATCGTGAGCACCTCCATTAACTCCAAATGTCGGCTACAAAAACCCCTAATCGCGACCTGTAGCGCGTACGAGTCTGGGTCTCTAACTACGCCGCCTATTCCTTCAATTTCTAACGTCTCTCCGCGTACGCGAGGCGCGATTTTATCGGCTGTCTCGTGCAGCATTAAAGTCATTGCCGCGCCTTCGTCTAATAGCGCGAGGGTTTGTACGGTACCTAAAGGTCCCGACACCTCCACAGGCATGACTTTGAGATACGTTTGCGGGAGTCTAATATTGTTTACAGATACGGCCGGCGTACTGTTACCGTTCGCGGGCGCGGCCGCGTTCAGTCCGTGTAACAGCTTACTGTGTCCGGCTTCGCACTGGTTTACACCGCACGCGACGTATTTACACTTAAACGGCCTACGGTGATTCACGTCTAAACATCTATAGCACAATCTAGCACCCTTCACTAAGTCCCAACGCTCAGATATCGTCGCGGCTAAAAACTTTGAGCACGCACTAACCTTGTGCTCGTTCCCGCTCTTACAAATGGCGCACGTAGTGCGAGAGACAGGGACGGACGATACCTGCTGTTTGGGTCTAGCTCCGGTTGACGCGGGTTTTTTTTTTTTCCTCTGAATCAAGTAAAGCTCTACTTAAAATTCAGCGCGTACGTGTTTCTTTCTTCATTCGGCAACGAAGGACCATAATGTCGAGCGTAGTTACTGTGGGGCTCGCAGATTCCGAAGTCAGGACACGTTCACGCAGGCTGGAACACGCTGGCTGGCTCGCTGGCTGCTGTTACCTCCGGTTACCGCACCATTACCGGGAATATGTAGGGTGTTCAATGAAAACACATTTGTAGGTTTAAAGAAAACTTTGGAGAGTGTTGGGAGGCTGGTGCCTCTGTTGATGCTTGTAGATGAGTGAGTGAGCTCCCAGGGTGGGCGCGTATATATAGGCGCGCTCAGCGCACCCCCACCGTAGGTACTCTAGGCCACGCCTACTCAAGGCGTGGGTGTTACGTGCAGAGTAAGTATTTTCTTTATTGAGCCAATCACAGTACAGTAAATATAATCATGTTACAAAATTAGGGAAAAAGAGGATATATTTAATTGGGGAACAATAAAGACTTATTATCTAACACGTGACATAATAAAACGTAAAAAATAGCCAAGTTAGTACAATAATTAATAATAAAAAATAAACACACAAAATAGATTAGTAACATATGGAACGCTTAAAACTAGACATGAATGATTAAAAACTAGCTATACACGACAGTTATATTAATATTTTTGATGTGGTAAAATTGAGGTGAGTGGGTGAGGGGATGTTGGGTGTCCCTGTCTGTTTTGTGCACTATTTGCGAATCCTTTACCTAATTGGGCAGTTCATCCTGGTCGTCGTCGTTATCAGTACCTAGTAGTAGGTCACAGCCTCACAGGTGTCAGGTGATAATGCGATTGTTTGTTTTTAAAATATATATATGGTGTTATTAGTAAAACTAACTAAAAAGTTAGCGAGTGTGCGTGTGTGAGAAATACATGTTTGGATTTGGAAAACGCGAGTAATAGGTGAATACTTTATTACTTAATTAATTATTTAGATTTGGGTTAGGGCGATGCTAGTCGGGAAGTCGGGAAAAATAAAAGGAAGAAGAAGAAGATGATGATGATGATGGTTGGATGGATGATTCTTGAAGAGAGGGAGAAATATCTGAATTTATGCATGCTGTACCTACTGGGAGGTGGGTGGTAAATAGACACGCGTGTAAAGCTCTAGCTGGAGACGTTCAATCGAATCTCTATATACTTAGTTATGCCTATTTTATATACGAGTACATTACATACATAGGTATAGTGGGCAGGCAAGGTCTACTTACTAATAATAATTAAAATATGCTTGGTGCACATTAATAATTGTGACGTAAGTACTAGATCGGAATCTAAAGATTTAAAAATATATTTATTAGCTTGCTCTAGTATCAATATTATTAGCGCACACACACATGAGGTTAAACAATAACTTTGCCCTTTGCTTGTAAAAATAACTATACATATTTTTAAATTAAGTAACTACATATAATTGTTGTTTTGTTTGTTTTAGAGAGCTGGGCTGGCTGGCGTCAAACCACCGTCAAAGCAGGCGGCGAACGAGGTGGCTGGCTGCTGTTACAAGTTAGAAAATTGGACTTGCGGTGCGGGGTAAGTAAGTTATTATACATATTATTAGATAGATAGATCGATCGATCGATTGTTTGTCCGTATGTGTCGTTGCTGAAACTTTGTATTTGCGGTGCATATAGTTAGAATTATTTGCGGCCCTGAAAAGGGCCTTTTTGTATTTGCGTCTGAGGACGCGGGCGCCGGGGCGCGCGCGCGCGCGCGATACGGTAATACATGCGTCAGTACATATTACACGATGTCGCGCGCGGCGGACCAAGTGCAAGCGGAGCGCTTAACCACCGAAACCGTAGAGGGTGCGGCCCTGACGCTTCAGAGCGTAGACGACGTCCATGGCGGTGACGGTCTTCCTCTTGGCGTGCTCGGTGTAGGTGACCGCGTCACGGATCACGTTCTCGAGGAACACCTTCAGAACACCGCGGGTCTCCTCGTAGATCAGACCGGAGATACGCTTGACGCCACCTCTGCGGGCGAGACGACGGATGGCGGGCTTGGTGATACCCTGGATGTTATCACGGAGCACCTTCCTGTGGCGCTTGGCTCCTCCTTTCCCCAGACCTTTACCTCCCTTACCGCGACCGGTCATTGCGACCTGTAGTAGATATGAGACTTCTCGAACGGAATACACGGACAACGACACACGACTTGCGGCGCGCGTCGACACGAGTGGAATAACTGGCTATCGACGTCTGTGCGATATTTATACGCTTTACCCTATTGCGGGGAGACGGGGGACGGGGTTAGAGATATCGGAGCATTAATATTTGATTTATTTTTCATTCATGAAATATAATATAATATTGATAAATAATTTCATATGATATGGTTATTTAAATTCATTTTGGGGATATAAATATGTAGTTACTCACATATAATTACTAACTATAATAACGGCGACCGGCTCATGGAAGAGAGGCCGTATGTATAACTAACTACATATATGTAGCACTCTCTATTTCTATTTCATTCCCCTCTAATCTCTAATATTATCCTCTAGCATTCAGTCAGTGGTAATAATTATGTCGATAAAATTTCGAGAAATCTATATTATTTTGTCTTAACTTAACTTTTAGTTGGCGCGTAATATCACGAGTTTAATTCACTTTCCTTCTTTCCATTATACTACATAATAGAGTATATCGCGGTTAAATTTCATATACTACTTACTATATTACCGTACATCTTATGTATGAATTGATGTATATATTTACTAATGACTAATAATATTGATCGATCGATTTATCTACGCAAGTGTTTGTTCAAAGAAACATATTATATAATTTTCGAATCATGTGTGGCCCTGAAAAGGGCCTTTTGATATATGACAGAAGCTTCACGTTCGCATGTCCAGACGCAAAACGCGTGGTACAAAATAATAGATATAATGTAACCGAATGCGTTGGCGCAGACTGCGTTCGGTGATTTAGCTCCGTGCCGATTTTAGCGTGGCGGGTGGTTTTAAGCACGTTCACCGCGGATCCTGCGAGCCAGCTGGATGTCCTTGGGCATGATGGTCACACGCTTGGCGTGGATGGCGCACAGGTTGGTGTCCTCAAAGAGACCGACGAGGTAAGCCTCGCTGGCCTCCTGGAGAGCCATAACGGCAGAGCTCTGGAAGCGCAGGTCGGTCTTGAAATCCTGAGCGATCTCACGCACCAGACGCTGGAAGGGCAGCTTGCGGATCAGAAGCTCAGTGCTCTTCTGGTAGCGACGGATCTCACGGAGGGCGACGGTGCCGGGCCTGTAACGATGGGGCTTCTTGACGCCCCCGGTGGCCGGCGCGCTCTTGCGGGCCGCCTTGGTGGCGAGCTGTTTACGGGGCGCTTTACCACCGGTGGATTTACGAGCGGTCTGCTTGGTACGGGCCATTGCGAAAAATAAAAATTACTACGACACACGGTACTACGTTACGTCAACGAGTCACGAGAGGTAATAAACTTCGCAACGCCGAGAGGCGCTTTTTATGTGCTCGTCGGAAAGGGACGGAGTTAGTGTCCGTGTGAGCGAGAGGGTTATAAAATTCACATACACGGTCCCCCTCGCCCCTCTTTTCCTTTCTCACCAATGGTACGATTTCTAATTACAATAACATTAATATTATTGAAATATTATTAATAAATTTGCTTTTTTTTTTTTTTTTAGGTATTATGTATGAGTTAGGACAGTTAGTTAGGTTCCGCGGAGCTAGGTTAGGTTAGGATTGTAAATAACAATATTTGACCGAGTCAGGTCAGCAAACCTAACTTACGAGGTTAGGTTAAGTTAGGCGATATTTATGTAAGTATACTCGATATATTGTTCAAGTTTGATTTGTTTTGGAAATTCCTGGCATCTGGTAACCTAACCTAACTTAACCTGACCTAACTCCTAAAGAAACCTAACTCTAGCGAACCTAACTTAACCTAACCTAACTCTAGCGAACCTAACATAACCTGACCTAACTCCTAGAGAAACCTAACTCTAGCGAACCTAACTTACTTATTTTACAGTACATATGGTCCTATTTTCCGGCACTAGTGCGTAAAATAGCACATTTCGTGCTATGTCAAAAGTTTATAAAGGGCCATATGTACACGTCCCTAACCCTATTTAACCTATATTATTAAGTGTTGGTAATGTGTAAATAAATAATATTTTTTATTGATATTTATCGACAGATTGACACAGTATGCGCGGTTAGAAACTTCTTATATCATATTCAGAACGTATTTGTGGCCCTGAAAAGGGCCTTTTTGGTTGTTGCACAAACCACACTCTCGAAGCGTGTCGTGTCGTCGCAATACGAACTACCTAAACCCATTACACTAAAAGTGTATTGAGAAGACAGACCGCATACGAGGAACGACGTACGCTTACTTGGAGCTGGTGTACTTGGTGACGGCCTTGGTGCCTTCACTGACGGCGTGCTTGGCGAGCTCACCGGGCAGCAAGAGCCTCACGGAGGTCTGCACCTCCCTGCTGGTGATAGTGGACCTCTTGTTGTAGTGAGCGAGGCGGGAGGCCTCGGCGGCGATGCGCTCGAAGATGTCGTTCACGAACGAGTTCATGATCGACATGGCCTTGCTGGAGATACCGGTGTCGGGGTGGACCTGCTTGAGCACCTTGTAGATGTAGATGGCGTAGCTTTCCTTGCGCTTATGCTTCTTCTTTTTCTTAGAGTCCGACTTGGAGATGTTCTTCTGGGCCTTGCCGGATTTCTTGGCGGCCTTACCGCTAGTCTTGGGTGGCATTGCGATATAGTTAGATGCTTACAGTACGAGAGTCGAACTGGAAATATGATATTTAGTAGTATGTCATGCGATACCTCGCAGGAGGTATGCGTGGCCGTATCCGCCTTCCGGCTGTGACGGCTGTATCGGGTCGCTCCCCACCTCGTGGGGAGGTCAAACGTCATCATTTTATGGATGACAGTGCTTCTGTTGTGAGGTGAGTTTCTGTGCGTCCATGTTGCTGGCAGACGCGCTGGTGCTGCAGGAGATGGAGCTGTGGTGGTCGATCAAGGTCGTGCGGGCGGTTAGGTCCGCTACGGCGATGGTGTCTGGAATTGTAGTCGTGCGGGTGGTGTGGCCCGCTCCGGCTGAGGTGCTAGAGGTGTGTGGTCAAGGGCGAGCGGCGCATCTGGTCCGAACGGCGATGGTGTCTGAAGCTGTAGAGTAGTAGAGTTCACGGCCGCGCGGGTGTGGTGGCCCGCCACGGCGGTGGTGTCTGTAGATGTAGGCGCCATCGGGATCGGGAGGTGAGTCCGCTGCGTCGATGGTGCTTGTGTTTGAAGGAGGAGCCATCGGGTTGGGAGGTGAGTCCGCTGCGTCGATGGTGCTCGCGAATATGATATTTTTTTTACGGTCGCCCGATCTTTGCTAGCGTAGCGTACGGGAAATAGGGGATTAAAGATCGAGCGTCGAGCCCGCGGTATCTCGACCAATAGCGTTCGTGCATCATTAACATCGTCTGTAGGCATGGTGGGGAGTGCGAGGGCGTGTTGATATTATGTATTTAAATATTCATTATTATATTATCAATAATAAATAAACATTACCCGCCTGATGTGCTATGCTATGTAATAATAATAATGAGTTAACCAAAATATATTTGAACCATAACCATCTGTCATCAATTTTTATAACTGTAGGCGGCCAAAAATTTGGTATATTATAATTATTTATTTATTTATCATTCTTTTGTTACAGAGACACACTGTTGTAGCTGAGTAATTAAGTAAGTAAGTAAGTAAGTAAGTAAGTAAGTCTTTGATCCGTCCGAGCCATCCATAAACAAATAAGTGAGTGAGTGTATCCGAGTGTCTAATTTATAATATATTTAATTATGTGATGTATGTGTTTTTCACTATAGGAACGATAATCACATTATAGTTCAGTACCTACTCTTACCGTAATTATAATTCATTCATAAATGTGTAGTATCATAATTATTTTTTTTTTTTTTTTATTATTATTATTCATCGATCTAATGACATCATATACGTATGCGTTATGCCATGAAACTTATAACTTTTACACAGAATTATATTGTGGCCCTGAAAAGGGCCTTTTGTAACGGTCACTCGGGCGGGAATGTAACAGAGGCCCCGTGCGTGCGATAAATGTACGCACGAGACAAATGCACACATTCACCAGTCGCCGTGTGTTACCGCTAGAGATGTAGCCTGATGAGAAGTGAGGACACTTAAGCCTTCTTCTCGGTCTTCTTGGGCAGGAGTACGGCCTGAATGTTAGGCAGCACACCACCCTGGGCGATGGTCACACCGGAGAGGAGCTTGTTCAACTCCTCGTCGTTGCGGATCGCCAGCTGGAGATGCCTAGGGATGATCCTGGTCTTCTTGTTGTCGCGAGCGGCGTTGCCTGCCAACTCGAGAACCTCAGCGGCCAGGTACTCCATGACGGCGGCTAAGTACACCGGGGCACCGGCACCGACGCGCTCGGCGTAGTTGCCCTTGCGTAAAAGCCTGTGGATACGGCCGACGGGGAACTGGAGTCCGGCACGGTTAGAACGTGACTTTGCCTTTCCCTTAACCTTGCCACCTTTACCGCGTCCAGACATGTTTGATGAGAGATTTAAGTTTTCAGTTTACACACAACGGACGAGAGCACGTATTGCTCGTGAGTGTCGGACAAGAATATTTTTTTAGCAAGCCGCGCGTTAAGCTATATAGTCTCACGGAGCGCGCTGATAGTGGGGATATAACGAGCCGACATAACACGAGACCGATCGACCAATCGACGCCCCGCATGCAAGAGTGCGAATGAATAAATAAATTAATAACAAAATATTCTATAAGTAAGTTCATATAACTCCACATTAATTTATATAATTTGGCCTATATCTATAGGCCATACGTACGTATACTAAGTATGTAGATAACTTACTAAATATTGTTTGAAATGTAAGACTTGCGTCATATCATGTTTATTTATTTATTTACGTTCCAATAAAAAGTTGGTGTAAATTCATGATTAATGAAAACCTAATATAATCTCTATCAGTGTGATAATCATCATCATCGTATTGATGACTTTTGTGCCTTGATATTCGACTTTTTACTCCGATCCGAACACCTTTTGGTATGTTATATATATAAAAACACTTTCGATTCTCTCATTGATAAATCGATCGATCGACTCGTGTATGTGCTCATTGCAATGAAACAGAGGTGATATGAACCTTTGAATACATTTGTTAGCCCTGAAAAGGGCTTTTTGATGTGCGTATAACGCGCACAGGCGTATGACGTGAGTCGAGAAGAGGCGAGACACGTCGTCGTATAATATTTATAGCAACGACAATCGACATCTCCTCTACCATCACGACAACTACCGCGACCGATGTAAGGACGACGACGACAATATGGCGCAGTCTTCTTACTTCTTCGAGGCAGCCTTCTTAGCGGCGGGCTTCGCTTTGGGAGCGGCAGCAGCCTTCTTTGGCTTGGGAGCTTTAGGCTTCTTGGTCGGCGGCTTCGCGGTCTTCTTGGCCTTAGGCGCGGCGGCGCTCTTGCCCTTGGCGGGGGTGGAAGGTTTCTTCGCTGCGGGCTTCTTTTTGGCGGCGGCGGCCTTCTTGTCCTTCGTGGCGGCCTTAGGCTTGGCCGGGGACGCGGCGGCCTTCTTCGCCTTAGCCGGTTTAGCTGCGGCGGGCTTCTTAGCGGCGGCTGATGATTTAGCGCTAGATTTCTTGGCCGCGGCGGGTTTCTTGCCGGCGGATGAAGTCTTCGATTCCAGTTTGAACGAGCCGGACGCGCCCTTGCCTTTGGTCTGTATGAGTGCGCCGGATTCGACTGCGCTCTTCAGATATTTTCTAATGAAAGGGGCCAGCTTCTCGGCGTCGACCTTGTACTGGGCGGCGATGTATTTCTTGATAGCCTGCAGGGACGAACCGCTTCTCTCCTTCAGCTCCTTGATGGCGCTGTTAACCATCTCGGACGTCTTAGGGTGGGTGGGCTTCGCCTTAGGCTTCTTAGCGCCTGCGGAGGCGGACGCCTTAGGCTTCTTCGCGGGCGTCGCCGGGGCGGGAGCGTCGGCAGCAACTGCGGTATCGGCCATATTTAAATAACCAAGTAATATATGTAGTTTAACAAATTAGTAAATCGCACGAACTGCGCAAAGAGAACAGCGGACGCGTGTAAGCGGAGCGCTGCGCTGGCGAGTACTAAACACGAGTCGCATGGGGGCGCCACTTTTTATATATCCACTCCGGCTTAACCGTAACGCAGACCCTTATGTCGCGGGACGTTTTCTCGTAATAACACTTCCAACTTTTCACTTACTCGTTTATGATTAAACTAAATTTATAGTGAATTATATTATAATGATTATAATAAAATTGCACATGTATATTCTTTATGAATTGATATATCTATTTTAATAGAAGTTTTAAGTTTTGGAACGCCGTTAAACGAATGAGGGAACTTTACTTTTGGTATTATAGGTTGCGGACACCTCGGGTCTGTTTAAAAAGTGATTTTTCTTAATTAGAATTACATTTAACAATATTATGTGTCTTCCAGTTAAAAGCGAAGATACCATAGATAGATGTGACACAATAACAAAAGTAGAAAATTATAGTTATAATGTTATTTTGACTTGTTGTCTTCACTGTCGTAAAACAGCCGTACCGCGCCTTGGATTGCCTACGTTCAGCGGTTTGCTCTCTGCTGGTACCGATGTAAAACGGGATATGTATTTTATGTTACGTTTATATAATTATGTTCTATTATACATTACGATATCACCATATTCATGAATATTATTATAATTCTGATGGTTTTTAAAAACTCTCTTCTACGAGGATCATACAGCAGCGCGAACTCACACTCTGAACGTGCGGGCATGGTAGGTAGGTAGAATCTCGTGTAGGTAGGTCGTATTTTATTTAGTTTTGGTTTTAGTAGTAAAGTAAAAATTTATCTGAATATTACGCCTAATATTAAAACAAACGATATACTTAAAATTAAATTATTGCAATTAGTGTGTTTATCGTTGGACATAAGAATCTGTTTAGGTTGATATATTAGGTTGATATATGTACTTAATTATATTCATCATAGGGACACGAGAAGTCTTAGGCTTCTGAGTTACTATATGTAGTTAACCATTTTTATATAAGTTATATTAATATTTTTGATGTGGTAAAATTGAGGTGAGTGGGTGAGGGGATGTTGGGTGTCCCTGTCTGTTTTGTGCACTATTTGCGAATCCTTTACCTAATTGGGCAGTTCATCCTGGTCGTCGTCGTTATCAGTACCTAGTAGTAGGTCACAGCCTCACAGGTGTCAGGTGATAATGCGATTGTTTGTTTTTAAAATATATATATGGTGTTATTAGTAAAACTAACTAAAAAGTTAGCGAGTGTGCGTGTGTGAGAAATACATGTTTGGATTTGGAAAACGCGAGTAATAGGTGAATACTTTATTACTTAATTAATTATTTAGATTTGGGTTAGGGCGATGCTAGTCGGGAAGTCGGGAAAAATAAAAGGAAGAAGAAGAAGATGATGATGATGATGGTTGGATGGATGATTCTTGAAGAGAGGGAGAAATATCTGAATTTATGCATGCTGTACCTACTGGGAGGTGGGTGGTAAATAGACACGCGTGTAAAGCTCTAGCTGGAGACGTTCAATCGAATCTCTATATACTTAGTTATGCCTATTTTATATACGAGTACATTACATACATAGGTATAGTGGGCAGGCAAGGTCTACTTACTAATAATAATTAAAATATGCTTGGTGCACATTAATAATTGTGACGTAAGTACTAGATCGGAATCTAAAGATTTAAAAATATATTTATTAGCTTGCTCTAGTATCAATATTATTAGCGCACACACACATGAGGTTAAACAATAACTTTGCCCTTTGCTTGTAAAAATAACTATACATATTTTTAAATTAAGTAACTACATATAATTGTTGTTTTGTTTGTTTTAGAGAGCTGGGCTGGCTGGCGTCAAACCACCGTCAAAGCAGGCGGCGAACGAGGTGGCTGGCTGCTGTTACAAGTTAGAAAATTGGACTTGCGGTGCGGGGTAAGTAAGTTATTATACATATTATTAGATAGATAGATCGATCGATCGATTGTTTGTCCGTATGTGTCGTTGCTGAAACTTTGTATTTGCGGTGCATATAGTTAGAATTATTTGCGGCCCTGAAAAGGGCCTTTTTGTATTTGCGTCTGAGGACGCGGGCGCCGGGGCGCGCGCGCGCGCGCGATACGGTAATACATGCGTCAGTACATATTACACGATGTCGCGCGCGGCGGACCAAGTGCAAGCGGAGCGCTTAACCACCGAAACCGTAGAGGGTGCGGCCCTGACGCTTCAGAGCGTAGACGACGTCCATGGCGGTGACGGTCTTCCTCTTGGCGTGCTCGGTGTAGGTGACCGCGTCACGGATCACGTTCTCGAGGAACACCTTCAGAACACCGCGGGTCTCCTCGTAGATCAGACCGGAGATACGCTTGACGCCACCTCTGCGGGCGAGACGACGGATGGCGGGCTTGGTGATACCCTGGATGTTATCACGGAGCACCTTCCTGTGGCGCTTGGCTCCTCCTTTCCCCAGACCTTTACCTCCCTTACCGCGACCGGTCATTGCGACCTGTAGTAGATATGAGACTTCTCGAACGGAATACACGGACAACGACACACGACTTGCGGCGCGCGTCGACACGAGTGGAATAACTGGCTAGTCCTTGCTTCTTTCATGCCTCCCGAAGGGAGGCATGAGATGCCTTCCCATCCCTATTTGGGATTTTTGGCGGTCTCTAATCGCCACCCGTAACTACGGGTGGGTCTGTTTTGTGCCCTTATTCTAAGGGCGGTGGCTTCTGTGCCATGGCTAGCCGTGATGGCCTGTCATGGCTTTTGTTTCTTATTTATAGCCTATCAGCGGCTTTGTGGCTGTGGGGCCTCGTAGCTGCTGTGGGCTGACTCCCTCTGCTTCTTGCGCCGGTGTCCCAGGGGGGGAGCTGGCGCTGTCGGCGGCTGTCCGGAGGGCGTGCGTGGAGCGGCGCAGTGCCCGCTGAGTGGCGTCTTCTTTTTCTCCTTCTGGCACCCGCGCCCTGGGGGCGCTGGCGCTGACGGCGGTTGTCCGGGGGGCGTGCGTGGAGCGGCGCGATGCCCAGTAGGTGGCAGAGACGCGAGTGTGCGGCGCGCTCGGTCGTCTTGTTCGGGCGCAGCTGTGGAGCTGCGACGGTTGCGTGGGTGGGGCCGGTGTCCGCGAGAGCAGGTGCTGGCGCGGGAACCGGGGGTGCTGGTACAGAGGTTCCCAGCTTGGGGGCCTCTGTGTGTCCGGCGTCGTTGTTGTGGTGGTGAGGGCCCTTAGAAGGGCCTTTGTGGGGCTGCGGGGCGACTCCGGGGCTGGCACGGAGTTGCTGGTCCTTGGGCGGCGGGATGTTGTCATCATCATCATCCTCTTCGCAGTCGGGCGGGCTGCGCTCCGGTCCCTCCTCAACTGCCGAAGGTCGAAGAGTGGTCGGGCGCTCGTCCAGGTGGCGCTGTGGTTTGGTATCTTCCAGGGACGGCTCCACTATCCCAGGGGCGAGCGCCGGGGGATATACCTCCATGTGCGGAGGTATATGACCGACTCTCTCCGAGCCGGCAACCCTGGATCGGTCACGATCGAGGTGCCCGCGAGGGGAAAGTCGGTCTGGGGCTACCCGCGGGAGGGGGGTCGGTGCGTGGGGGCGTCCAAGGGCTTCAATGAGTCCGTCGAAGTCGAAGCGCCACGGCTTTGTGGGGCCGCGGGCGGGTTCGGGAGTCCTGGTGTCGACGGGTACTTTGTAAAACTCGCGTTTCAAACTACCCACCCTATCCGAGGGGACCGGGGGGGTCGCGAGTTTTACTGTTGAGGCTGCGGGTGGATTGTAAAATCCGTTTTCTTGTCTACCCACCCGTCCCGGAGGGACGGGGGGGGACTTCGGTGGCTTCTTGTCCATGTGTGCGGGACCTGCGCGACGCGTCACCGTCGGACGACCCTGTTAGACAGGGCGACCATCGGTGGATGGGTTCAGGTCGCAGCTGGGCTTCTCCTCCGGCCGGGGCCGGGCGCGTTCCGGCTTCGATTTTCGCAGGAAAATCGTCGGCGGATATGCAGGTGCTGGTGAGGTGCGTCCGTGCGAGGTTCCGAGTGGCTCTCCAATAACTGGCTATCGACGTCTGTGCGATATTTATACGCTTTACCCTATTGCGGGGAGACGGGGGACGGGGTTAGAGATATCGGAGCATTAATATTTGATTTATTTTTCATTCATGAAATATAATATAATATTGATAAATAATTTCATATGATATGGTTATTTAAATTCATTTTGGGGATATAAATATGTAGTTACTCACATATAATTACTAACTATAATAACGGCGACCGGCTCATGGAAGAGAGGCCGTATGTATAACTAACTACATATATGTAGCACTCTCTATTTCTATTTCATTCCCCTCTAATCTCTAATATTATCCTCTAGCATTCAGTCAGTGGTAATAATTATGTCGATAAAATTTCGAGAAATCTATATTATTTTGTCTTAACTTAACTTTTAGTTGGCGCGTAATATCACGAGTTTAATTCACTTTCCTTCTTTCCATTATACTACATAATAGAGTATATCGCGGTTAAATTTCATATACTACTTACTATATTACCGTACATCTTATGTATGAATTGATGTATATATTTACTAATGACTAATAATATTGATCGATCGATTTATCTACGCAAGTGTTTGTTCAAAGAAACATATTATATAATTTTCGAATCATGTGTGGCCCTGAAAAGGGCCTTTTGATATATGACAGAAGCTTCACGTTCGCATGTCCAGACGCAAAACGCGTGGTACAAAATAATAGATATAATGTAACCGAATGCGTTGGCGCAGACTGCGTTCGGTGATTTAGCTCCGTGCCGATTTTAGCGTGGCGGGTGGTTTTAAGCACGTTCACCGCGGATCCTGCGAGCCAGCTGGATGTCCTTGGGCATGATGGTCACACGCTTGGCGTGGATGGCGCACAGGTTGGTGTCCTCAAAGAGACCGACGAGGTAAGCCTCGCTGGCCTCCTGGAGAGCCATAACGGCAGAGCTCTGGAAGCGCAGGTCGGTCTTGAAATCCTGAGCGATCTCACGCACCAGACGCTGGAAGGGCAGCTTGCGGATCAGAAGCTCAGTGCTCTTCTGGTAGCGACGGATCTCACGGAGGGCGACGGTGCCGGGCCTGTAACGATGGGGCTTCTTGACGCCCCCGGTGGCCGGCGCGCTCTTGCGGGCCGCCTTGGTGGCGAGCTGTTTACGGGGCGCTTTACCACCGGTGGATTTACGAGCGGTCTGCTTGGTACGGGCCATTGCGAAAAATAAAAATTACTACGACACACGGTACTACGTTACGTCAACGAGTCACGAGAGGTAATAAACTTCGCAACGCCGAGAGGCGCTTTTTATGTGCTCGTCGGAAAGGGACGGAGTTAGTGTCCGTGTGAGCGAGAGGGTTATAAAATTCACATACACGGTCCCCCTCGCCCCTCTTTTCCTTTCTCACCAATGGTACGATTTCTAATTACAATAACATTAATATTATTGAAATATTATTAATAAATTTGCTTTTTTTTTTTTTTTTTTTTAGGTATTATGTATGAGTTAGGACAGTTAGTTAGGTTCCGCGGAGCTAGGTTAGGTTAGGATTGTAAATAACAATATTTGACCGAGTCAGGTCAGCAAACCTAACTTACGAGGTTAGGTTAAGTTAGGCGATATTTATGTAAGTATACTCGATATATTGTTCAAGTTTGATTTGTTTTGGAAATTCCTGGCATCTGGTAACCTAACCTAACTTAACCTGACCTAACTCCTAAAGAAACCTAACTCTAGCGAACCTAACTTAACCTAACCTAACTCTAGCGAACCTAACATAACCTGACCTAACTCCTAGAGAAACCTAACTCTAGCGAACCTAACTTACTTATTTTACAGTACATATGGTCCTATTTTCCGGCACTAGTGCGTAAAATAGCACATTTCGTGCTATGTCAAAAGTTTATAAAGGGCCATATGTACACGTCCCTAACCCTATTTAACCTATATTATTAAGTGTTGGTAATGTGTAAATAAATAATATTTTTTATTGATATTTATCGACAGATTGACACAGTATGCGCGGTTAGAAACTTCTTATATCATATTCAGAACGTATTTGTGGCCCTGAAAAGGGCCTTTTTGGTTGTTGCACAAACCACACTCTCGAAGCGTGTCGTGTCGTCGCAATACGAACTACCTAAACCCATTACACTAAAAGTGTATTGAGAAGACAGACCGCATACGAGGAACGACGTACGCTTACTTGGAGCTGGTGTACTTGGTGACGGCCTTGGTGCCTTCACTGACGGCGTGCTTGGCGAGCTCACCGGGCAGCAAGAGCCTCACGGAGGTCTGCACCTCCCTGCTGGTGATAGTGGACCTCTTGTTGTAGTGAGCGAGGCGGGAGGCCTCGGCGGCGATGCGCTCGAAGATGTCGTTCACGAACGAGTTCATGATCGACATGGCCTTGCTGGAGATACCGGTGTCGGGGTGGACCTGCTTGAGCACCTTGTAGATGTAGATGGCGTAGCTTTCCTTGCGCTTATGCTTCTTCTTTTTCTTAGAGTCCGACTTGGAGATGTTCTTCTGGGCCTTGCCGGATTTCTTGGCGGCCTTACCGCTAGTCTTGGGTGGCATTGCGATATAGTTAGATGCTTACAGTACGAGAGTCGAACTGGAAATATGATATTTGGATGGATATCATGCGATACCCCTTTTTAAGGGGGGTATGCGTGGCCGTGCCCGCCTTTCGGCTGCGACGGCTGTGGCGGGTCGCTCCCCACCGCGTGGGGAGGTCAGTCGACGTCATTTTGAGGACGTCAGTGCTGCTGGTGTAGGCCAGCTTTCTCGCCTACCGATCGTTTATCCAACCCCGCGACCCCTAGCCCGGTGATACCGTTTGAGCGGGGCCGGGCATCAGGGACGCAGGGAAGGCGACCGGCAGCTTAGGCTGGCGTGTGTGGCGTGGTGCATCCGAAGAGAGAGAGTTTGGGACTTGGCTTGCCTCTGCTACTGGTGTAGCAGAGCTCGGGGCAAGTCCCGGGCCCACCGTTCCGGTGGTCTGGTGGGGTGGTGTGGCGCGATGTTCTTGAGGTGCTCGTGCCCGCCGTTGTCCGCGCGGTCGAACATGGACCGCGCGAGACGCTCGATGAACTCCTCCAGGCCGCGCCACTTCAGTGTCTCGGTGAGGGCTGCGTTGCTGACGTAGCGTGGACACTTGACGATGCTCCGCAGTGTGAGGGTCTCCTGACGCCCCATCTTCGCCTTGTTGGACCTGGAACAGAAAGAATGCCAGGCAGGTGAAGCGTATGTTAGTCTAGAGCGTACGTAAGCTTTGTACAGACCGAGTTTGGTCCGTACAGGAAGCTTACTACTAAAGACTGGGCGTAGACACATGCGAGCGACTTTCGCTCGTCTTACTGTGTCTCTGGTGTGGCGATCCATGTTGAGTCTCCTGTCTATGGTCACCCCCAGGTATTTCACTGTGGGTGACCATGTGAGCGGCTGACCTAGAAGAGAAGGAGGATTGGGCAAGGTGATGGCTTGCCCTGTGATGAGCGCTTGCGTCTTGCCCACATTGACTGATAGTCTCCATTTGGAGAGCCAGTCAGGGAGGGCGTCAAGCGTCGGCTGGATCTTGGCGACTGCGTGCGGCATCTGGAACGAGGAAGCAAAGTAAGCGGCGTCATCTGCGAATAGAGCTAGTTGCGCTTGTCCGACGACTGGGATGTCGTCGGTGTAGCGCACATAGCATGCGGGCGACAGGCAGCTCCCCTGGGGGACGCCTGCCTGTATCGGGCGTTCCTGTGACAGTGCGCCTTCCACTTGAACGCGGAAGCGCCGGTCTGCCAGGAATGATGCGATGACTCTCACGATGCGGCGGGGGGCTGTGGACAGAGAAAGTTTGTATATTAGACCTTCGTGCCAAACTCGATCAAAAGCTTTCTCCATGTCTAGGAGGACCGCGACTGTGTACTCCTTCTTGTTGAGCGACATGCCCATGTGGTGTAGTACACGGGTGAGCTGCAGCGTCGTGGAGTGTTGAGACCTGAAACCAAATTGCTCCGGCCTGGGTGACAGGTGTGGCGAGAGGTGCCGGAGCAGTAACCTCTCGAACACCTTTGACAAGTTGCATAGCAACGTGATGGGCCGGTAGTTCACCGGCTGTCTTCTGTCCTTTCCCGGCTTGGGAAGGACTATGACCCGCCCGGTCTTCCAGATGGCGGGAAAGTGGCCCGACCGTAGGATCCCGTTGAACAGGCGCGCCACTGCCGCTAAGGTGTTTAGCGGCAGGTGACGGAGCGCCATGTTCGGGATCTCGTCGGGGCCCGGCGCCTTCCTCGGGTTGCAGTAGCGCCTGATGGACGCCTGGACCTGTGAAGGAGAAAAATAGAGTGGATCATCGTGTGGCTCGACTGGCACGCTGAGATAATCTCGGACGTGCTGTACGATGTCCGCTGTGTGTTGCGGGTCGGTGACAGGGTTGGGCCTGAATTGCCGCTCAAGGCTGCGAGCGAGTATTTCCGCTCTGTCCTTGGCCGCGTACTTCAGTTCCCCGTCCGTGTCGTCCTCGAGGGGCTGGATCGGCTCGGGCGTCGTGCTGAGTTGTCTGCATAACCTGTGGATAGAGGGAAGACTATCAGTTATGCTGTCTATGTGGGCTTCCCAGCTTACAGCTCTGTGTTCGCTGAGTTTGTCCCTCAACAGTCGCTCCAGACGATTGAGCTCAGTCTTGACAGACTGAGCCCTAGTCCTTTGCCACTGTTTCCTGTACCAGCGCTTTTTCTCCAAAAGCGCTTGAAGCGGCCTCGGGAGCGGTGCGCGTCGGTCCGTTTGCGGGATCGTGCGGCCGGCCTCGGTGAGGGCCGCCTTGATGTCCTCCGT
Organism: Cydia fagiglandana; assembly: GCF_963556715.1. Lineage (NCBI taxonomy): Eukaryota > Metazoa > Arthropoda > Insecta > Lepidoptera > Tortricidae > Cydia > Cydia fagiglandana. Next base: position 7,297,503 of record NC_085955.1, read on the forward strand.
GATTGTAGTTGCTGCTGCGTCGACCTCTTCTGCGGTTGAGATGGGACCTGTGCGGGGAGAATTTACCATGGCTTCCGAAAAAGCCTTCCAGTCGTAGCGGCGTCCGGGTCCCTTGCTGAGTCTCGTCGTCGGCTGGTCTGCGATGGTCAGGAGCACCGGCCTGTGGTCGGAGGTGAGATCGTAGAATACCTGGTGCCGCATAAGGGCATTGACTCCGCGAGAGATCGCAAAGTCGATGGTGGTGCCTCTGTTGTACACATCGGCACCGTGGTAGTGAGTGGGCTCGTATGGCCCGCCCACTACCAGATCGAGGTCCTCCACGATCTGGTAGATGGTGTTGCCCGGCGGGGAGTGGGCGGACGAGTTCCAGGCGGGGTGCTCGGCGTTGAAGTCCCCGGCCAGGATGGTCGGCACGGGGGAGTCCACCAGCAGTCGCTTGAGGTCGTCGCGCATCCCTGCCGGCCGGCAGTGTCCGCAGGGCCTGTAGATAGCAAACAAGCGCAGATTATGTCTTTGCAGTTTGATATCTATCCCCAGCGCGGATAGTGTCGCGGGTTGGTCGATGTCCACCAATTGGTGGATGATGGTCCTCTTTATGAGGATGGCGAGGCCTCGCCAGATGACTCCAGTGTCGGGGTTGGATTGGTCCAGTCGGTACACAATGTACCCGCTTGCTGTGAGTTTCGTTGACGGCCTCAGCAGCGTCTCGCAGATCAGCATGATGTCGATGTCCTGGCTGTGGAGAAAAGTGCGGAGATCATTAGTTTTACCATTTAATGACTGCGCATTCCAGTATACAACTCTTAATTCTTTCTCTGAAAGGCCGTAAGAGTGTGCAGCTGGTGAGAGGGGTGGGCTAAGTCTGGTTTTTAACCAGACTTAGACAGAGCTTTTACCGCTAGTACTAACTCGTCTAGCGTGGGCTTCAAGGCCGTAGTTACCGCGGATTGCACCGCGGCGACTACGTCCTTGTGCAACGCTTCGGAGTCGAGCGCGGGGGGCGCTGCGGGCTGCGGTTGTGACTTCCTCTGCGGTGCTTGTTGTGGCTGCCTCCGCTGCTGTTGTCCTCTGGCCCTCGGCTGGTTGGCTGGCGCCATTAGGGAACCTGCGGAAGATTCCTCTACCATATTGGGGCGGTCCGTGGCCCTAGTGTTAGGGCCGCGGCGTGTGGGCGGGCGGCGTGTGTGGGAGCGCGTTCCTGCGCGCCAGTTCCTCAGTTCCCTGAGGTACTCAGGGCACTGCTTGTGGTTTGCTGGGTGGTCCCCCCAGCAGTTGCAGCAGGTGGCCGGCTGGTCCCTGGGCCGCGTGCACTCGCTCGAGTGGTGGTCCAGTGCGCACTTGACGCACCGGACTGCCCGGTGGCACCCGTGCGAGGAGTGCCTGAAGCCCTGGCACCGGTGACACTGCGGCGGCCCGGGCTTGCCTCTCCAAGGCTCAACCCGGACCTTGGAGTTGATGTCGGCCAGGTCGGTGAGGTCCAGGAAGCCTGGGTTGTCTCGTTCCGTCCCTGTGAGCTGCACGAAGAACAGGCTGCCTCCGCGTCCTCGACCTGTGGATATAAGTTTCGCATGAGAAACTTCGTAACCCTTTACGGCGCAAGCGTCTTTGACCTCTTGCACCGTAGTTGACGAGGGGAGGCCGCGAATAGCGGCCTTCATTGGGAGAGAGGTCTTGTCTGGGTGCTCGACAAACTCGAGCTTGTGCTTCTTGCGCTGCTCCTTTAGGTACTTGATGACCCTGGTGTATTCTACCCCGGACCTGGGGTAGAATCGGACGCCATTTGGGGCCGCGGCCTCGGTTGTGGCCGGGAACCCTAGGCGTTTGTTGATGGTGGCCAGGTGCTGGCGCCAGTCTGGGAAGTCCTCGACCAGGATCTGGGGCGGTTTGTAGTTGGCTGGCTGCTTCTTGGGACCTGCGGGCAGAGAGGCGGAGACTTTAGGCGGTGCTGCTTTTGTTGCGGCCGCGTACGTGTCGGTGCTTGCTACCTGTGTAGGTTGCAACACCTTACGTGGCGGGGCCTGGTGCGAGCCGCCGGCGGCGGGTGTGGATGGAGCGGCGGTGTCCATCGGCTGCTGCTGCTGCGAGTCCTGTGGGCAGACGACGGGTTGAGTAGGACCGCGCGACACAGGAGTGATGCGGTTACATTCCCGCTTCTCCTCCTGTGGCGGCGGGCTGTCCTCTTCCCGTCGTCTCTTCTGTTGGCGCGCCCCAGAGTGCGCCAACAGGGTTGAGAGGAGGGCCGCCTCGAGCGGACCGAGAGCGCAGCTGTCTAGCGATCCCCGAGCTACTCTGTCGAGTTTCTCGAATATCGCCATCCAGGCGCCCCCGGTCATCTCGAGGCCGGCCTGTGGCCGGCACGGCGACTGGCGGCGGCGTTGCGGTGAGTGGGCCGGCGTGACAAGTCGAGACCTGTCAGCCGGTTGCGGCGTGACAGGTCGCGACTTGTCGGCCGGCTGCGGCGGCAGCGGGCTCTCGGCACGTGGTGAATGCCTAGCACGTGGTGATAAATCAAGCGGCGATAAATCGCCACGTGGTGAATCACCACGTGTTAGGTCCCCATTGTCGATTGACCGCTCTGGCTCCTCGGCCTCAGGCGACCCAGCGCTTCGCTGATCCTCAGCGTCTGGGCCCTCGCCGGAATCGTCATCGGAGTCACCGAAGTCGAGAAACTCTTGTGAGTCTCTACTCGACACCGTTGACCCCGTGTAACTACCGTACGCGGGCAGACGCTTTGGATCGTCGAAGTCTGGTATGACCGTGGGGCCGGTGAGCATGAACAGACCATCGGCTGGAGTTTCCACCACTTGCGCCAGAGCCGATGCTGCCGCTGTGTCCTCCTCCGGGGCGGCCTCCGTCGTCTTGGTGGGCGTCTTGTCGTTGCCCATGGTGAGGGCGCGTGTGTGCGGCGTCGGCGTAGGTTGACCTGGAAAACAACAGATGTGAGTACAGGGTGGTATATGGCTAGCGCCGGGTGTGTCCGGGCTCACGCCCCGCTTGTGGTTTGTGTTGTCACCGTAAGGTATCCACCAACAAACGGCCACTGCTAACGCTTGGGGCTTGGGTTGTCACCGTAAGGTATCCGCCAGCAAACGATCACTGCGAAAGTGGTCTTTTCGACACTGGGGCACACTAACAATGATACTTAGCCTGCACAAACACTGAAGTTAACACACGTCAACTAGTGAGTTGGTTAGGGTGCGTAGGTCTCGAGAGCTAGCTCAAGCGCGTGCGGTCCCGTCAACGTCACAGTTGCGACTAATATCAATATCAATATCAAATATGATCAATATGATCAATATGATATTTTTTTACGGTCGCCCGATCTTTGCTAGCGTAGCGTACGGGAAATAGGGGATTAAAGATCGAGCGTCGAGCCCGCGGTATCTCGACCAATAGCGTTCGTGCATCATTAACATCGTCTGTAGGCATGGTGGGGAGTGCGAGGGCGTGTTGATATTATGTATTTAAATATTCATTATTATATTATCAATAATAAATAAACATTACCCGCCTGATGTGCTATGCTATGTAATAATAATAATGAGTTAACCAAAATATATTTGAACCATAACCATCTGTCATCAATTTTTATAACTGTAGGCGGCCAAAAATTTGGTATATTATAATTATTTATTTATTTATCATTCTTTTGTTACAGAGACACACTGTTGTAGCTGAGTAATTAAGTAAGTAAGTAAGTAAGTAAGTAAGTAAGTCTTTGATCCGTCCGAGCCATCCATAAACAAATAAGTGAGTGAGTGTATCCGAGTGTCTAATTTATAATATATTTAATTATGTGATGTATGTGTTTTTCACTATAGGAACGATAATCACATTATAGTTCAGTACCTACTCTTACCGTAATTATAATTCATTCATAAATGTGTAGTATCATAATTATTTTTTTTTTTTTTTTATTATTATTATTCATCGATCTAATGACATCATATACGTATGCGTTATGCCATGAAACTTATAACTTTTACACAGAATTATATTGTGGCCCTGAAAAGGGCCTTTTGTAACGGTCACTCGGGCGGGAATGTAACAGAGGCCCCGTGCGTGCGATAAATGTACGCACGAGACAAATGCACACATTCACCAGTCGCCGTGTGTTACCGCTAGAGATGTAGCCTGATGAGAAGTGAGGACACTTAAGCCTTCTTCTCGGTCTTCTTGGGCAGGAGTACGGCCTGAATGTTAGGCAGCACACCACCCTGGGCGATGGTCACACCGGAGAGGAGCTTGTTCAACTCCTCGTCGTTGCGGATCGCCAGCTGGAGATGCCTAGGGATGATCCTGGTCTTCTTGTTGTCGCGAGCGGCGTTGCCTGCCAACTCGAGAACCTCAGCGGCCAGGTACTCCATGACGGCGGCTAAGTACACCGGGGCACCGGCACCGACGCGCTCGGCGTAGTTGCCCTTGCGTAAAAGCCTGTGGATACGGCCGACGGGGAACTGGAGTCCGGCACGGTTAGAACGTGACTTTGCCTTTCCCTTAACCTTGCCACCTTTACCGCGTCCAGACATGTTTGATGAGAGATTTAAGTTTTCAGTTTACACACAACGGACGAGAGCACGTATTGCTCGTGAGTGTCGGACAAGAATATTTTTTTAGCAAGCCGCGCGTTAAGCTATATAGTCTCACGGAGCGCGCTGATAGTGGGGATATAACGAGCCGACATAACACGAGACCGATCGACCAATCGACGCCCCGCATGCAAGAGTGCGAATGAATAAATAAATTAATAACAAAATATTCTATAAGTAAGTTCATATAACTCCACATTAATTTATATAATTTGGCCTATATCTATAGGCCATACGTACGTATACTAAGTATGTAGATAACTTACTAAATATTGTTTGAAATGTAAGACTTGCGTCATATCATGTTTATTTATTTATTTACGTTCCAATAAAAAGTTGGTGTAAATTCATGATTAATGAAAACCTAATATAATCTCTATCAGTGTGATAATCATCATCATCGTATTGATGACTTTTGTGCCTTGATATTCGACTTTTTACTCCGATCCGAACACCTTTTGGTATGTTATATATATAAAAACACTTTCGATTCTCTCATTGATAAATCGATCGATCGACTCGTGTATGTGCTCATTGCAATGAAACAGAGGTGATATGAACCTTTGAATACATTTGTTAGCCCTGAAAAGGGCTTTTTGATGTGCGTATAACGCGCACAGGCGTATGACGTGAGTCGAGAAGAGGCGAGACACGTCGTCGTATAATATTTATAGCAACGACAATCGACATCTCCTCTACCATCACGACAACTACCGCGACCGATGTAAGGACGACGACGACAATATGGCGCAGTCTTCTTACTTCTTCGAGGCAGCCTTCTTAGCGGCGGGCTTCGCTTTGGGAGCGGCAGCAGCCTTCTTTGGCTTGGGAGCTTTAGGCTTCTTGGTCGGCGGCTTCGCGGTCTTCTTGGCCTTAGGCGCGGCGGCGCTCTTGCCCTTGGCGGGGGTGGAAGGTTTCTTCGCTGCGGGCTTCTTTTTGGCGGCGGCGGCCTTCTTGTCCTTCGTGGCGGCCTTAGGCTTGGCCGGGGACGCGGCGGCCTTCTTCGCCTTAGCCGGTTTAGCTGCGGCGGGCTTCTTAGCGGCGGCTGATGATTTAGCGCTAGATTTCTTGGCCGCGGCGGGTTTCTTGCCGGCGGATGAAGTCTTCGATTCCAGTTTGAACGAGCCGGACGCGCCCTTGCCTTTGGTCTGTATGAGTGCGCCGGATTCGACTGCGCTCTTCAGATATTTTCTAATGAAAGGGGCCAGCTTCTCGGCGTCGACCTTGTACTGGGCGGCGATGTATTTCTTGATAGCCTGCAGGGACGAACCGCTTCTCTCCTTCAGCTCCTTGATGGCGCTGTTAACCATCTCGGACGTCTTAGGGTGGGTGGGCTTCGCCTTAGGCTTCTTAGCGCCTGCGGAGGCGGACGCCTTAGGCTTCTTCGCGGGCGTCGCCGGGGCGGGAGCGTCGGCAGCAACTGCGGTATCGGCCATATTTAAATAACCAAGTAATATATGTAGTTTAACAAATTAGTAAATCGCACGAACTGCGCAAAGAGAACAGCGGACGCGTGTAAGCGGAGCGCTGCGCTGGCGAGTACTAAACACGAGTCGCATGGGGGCGCCACTTTTTATATATCCACTCCGGCTTAACCGTAACGCAGACCCTTATGTCGCGGGACGTTTTCTCGTAATAACACTTCCAACTTTTCACTTACTCGTTTATGATTAAACTAAATTTATAGTGAATTATATTATAATGATTATAATAAAATTGCACATGTATATTCTTTATGAATTGATATATCTATTTTAATAGAAGTTTTAAGTTTTGGAACGCCGTTAAACGAATGAGGGAACTTTACTTTTGGTATTATAGGTTGCGGACACCTCGGGTCTGTTTAAAAAGTGATTTTTCTTAATTAGAATTACATTTAACAATATTATGTGTCTTCCAGTTAAAAGCGAAGATACCATAGATAGATGTGACACAATAACAAAAGTAGAAAATTATAGTTATAATGTTATTTTGACTTGTTGTCTTCACTGTCGTAAAACAGCCGTACCGCGCCTTGGATTGCCTACGTTCAGCGGTTTGCTCTCTGCTGGTACCGATGTAAAACGGGATATGTATTTTATGTTACGTTTATATAATTATGTTCTATTATACATTACGATATCACCATATTCATGAATATTATTATAATTCTGATGGTTTTTAAAAACTCTCTTCTACGAGGATCATACAGCAGCGCGAACTCACACTCTGAACGTGCGGGCATGGTAGGTAGGTAGAATCTCGTGTAGGTAGGTCGTATTTTATTTAGTTTTGGTTTTAGTAGTAAAGTAAAAATTTATCTGAATATTACGCCTAATATTAAAACAAACGATATACTTAAAATTAAATTATTGCAATTAGTGTGTTTATCGTTGGACATAAGAATCTGTTTAGGTTGATATATTAGGTTGATATATGTACTTAATTATATTCATCATAGGGACACGAGAAGTCTTAGGCTTCTGAGTTACTATATGTAGTTAACCATTTTTATATAAGTTATATTAATATTTTTGATGTGGTAAAATTGAGGTGAGTGGGTGAGGGGATGTTGGGTGTCCCTGTCTGTTTTGTGCACTATTTGCGAATCCTTTACCTAATTGGGCAGTTCATCCTGGTCGTCGTCGTTATCAGTACCTAGTAGTAGGTCACAGCCTCACAGGTGTCAGGTGATAATGCGATTGTTTGTTTTTAAAATATATATATGGTGTTATTAGTAAAACTAACTAAAAAGTTAGCGAGTGTGCGTGTGTGAGAAATACATGTTTGGATTTGGAAAACGCGAGTAATAGGTGAATACTTTATTACTTAATTAATTATTTAGATTTGGGTTAGGGCGATGCTAGTCGGGAAGTCGGGAAAAATAAAAGGAAGAAGAAGAAGATGATGATGATGATGGTTGGATGGATGATTCTTGAAGAGAGGGAGAAATATCTGAATTTATGCATGCTGTACCTACTGGGAGGTGGGTGGTAAATAGACACGCGTGTAAAGCTCTAGCTGGAGACGTTCAATCGAATCTCTATATACTTAGTTATGCCTATTTTATATACGAGTACATTACATACATAGGTATAGTGGGCAGGCAAGGTCTACTTACTAATAATAATTAAAATATGCTTGGTGCACATTAATAATTGTGACGTAAGTACTAGATCGGAATCTAAAGATTTAAAAATATATTTATTAGCTTGCTCTAGTATCAATATTATTAGCGCACACACACATGAGGTTAAACAATAACTTTGCCCTTTGCTTGTAAAAATAACTATACATATTTTTAAATTAAGTAACTACATATAATTGTTGTTTTGTTTGTTTTAGAGAGCTGGGCTGGCTGGCGTCAAACCACCGTCAAAGCAGGCGGCGAACGAGGTGGCTGGCTGCTGTTACAAGTTAGAAAATTGGACTTGCGGTGCGGGGTAAGTAAGTTATTATACATATTATTAGATAGATAGATCGATCGATCGATTGTTTGTCCGTATGTGTCGTTGCTGAAACTTTGTATTTGCGGTGCATATAGTTAGAATTATTTGCGGCCCTGAAAAGGGCCTTTTTGTATTTGCGTCTGAGGACGCGGGCGCCGGGGCGCGCGCGCGCGCGCGATACGGTAATACATGCGTCAGTACATATTACACGATGTCGCGCGCGGCGGACCAAGTGCAAGCGGAGCGCTTAACCACCGAAACCGTAGAGGGTGCGGCCCTGACGCTTCAGAGCGTAGACGACGTCCATGGCGGTGACGGTCTTCCTCTTGGCGTGCTCGGTGTAGGTGACCGCGTCACGGATCACGTTCTCGAGGAACACCTTCAGAACACCGCGGGTCTCCTCGTAGATCAGACCGGAGATACGCTTGACGCCACCTCTGCGGGCGAGACGACGGATGGCGGGCTTGGTGATACCCTGGATGTTATCACGGAGCACCTTCCTGTGGCGCTTGGCTCCTCCTTTCCCCAGACCTTTACCTCCCTTACCGCGACCGGTCATTGCGACCTGTAGTAGATATGAGACTTCTCGAACGGAATACACGGACAACGACACACGACTTGCGGCGCGCGTCGACACGAGTGGAATAACTGGCTATCGACGTCTGTGCGATATTTATACGCTTTACCCTATTGCGGGGAGACGGGGGACGGGGTTAGAGATATCGGAGCATTAATATTTGATTTATTTTTCATTCATGAAATATAATATAATATTGATAAATAATTTCATATGATATGGTTATTTAAATTCATTTTGGGGATATAAATATGTAGTTACTCACATATAATTACTAACTATAATAACGGCGACCGGCTCATGGAAGAGAGGCCGTATGTATAACTAACTACATATATGTAGCACTCTCTATTTCTATTTCATTCCCCTCTAATCTCTAATATTATCCTCTAGCATTCAGTCAGTGGTAATAATTATGTCGATAAAATTTCGAGAAATCTATATTATTTTGTCTTAACTTAACTTTTAGTTGGCGCGTAATATCACGAGTTTAATTCACTTTCCTTCTTTCCATTATACTACATAATAGAGTATATCGCGGTTAAATTTCATATACTACTTACTATATTACCGTACATCTTATGTATGAATTGATGTATATATTTACTAATGACTAATAATATTGATCGATCGATTTATCTACGCAAGTGTTTGTTCAAAGAAACATATTATATAATTTTCGAATCATGTGTGGCCCTGAAAAGGGCCTTTTGATATATGACAGAAGCTTCACGTTCGCATGTCCAGACGCAAAACGCGTGGTACAAAATAATAGATATAATGTAACCGAATGCGTTGGCGCAGACTGCGTTCGGTGATTTAGCTCCGTGCCGATTTTAGCGTGGCGGGTGGTTTTAAGCACGTTCACCGCGGATCCTGCGAGCCAGCTGGATGTCCTTGGGCATGATGGTCACACGCTTGGCGTGGATGGCGCACAGGTTGGTGTCCTCAAAGAGACCGACGAGGTAAGCCTCGCTGGCCTCCTGGAGAGCCATAACGGCAGAGCTCTGGAAGCGCAGGTCGGTCTTGAAATCCTGAGCGATCTCACGCACCAGACGCTGGAAGGGCAGCTTGCGGATCAGAAGCTCAGTGCTCTTCTGGTAGCGACGGATCTCACGGAGGGCGACGGTGCCGGGCCTGTAACGATGGGGCTTCTTGACGCCCCCGGTGGCCGGCGCGCTCTTGCGGGCCGCCTTGGTGGCGAGCTGTTTACGGGGCGCTTTACCACCGGTGGATTTACGAGCGGTCTGCTTGGTACGGGCCATTGCGAAAAATAAAAATTACTACGACACACGGTACTACGTTACGTCAACGAGTCACGAGAGGTAATAAACTTCGCAACGCCGAGAGGCGCTTTTTATGTGCTCGTCGGAAAGGGACGGAGTTAGTGTCCGTGTGAGCGAGAGGGTTATAAAATTCACATACACGGTCCCCCTCGCCCCTCTTTTCCTTTCTCACCAATGGTACGATTTCTAATTACAATAACATTAATATTATTGAAATATTATTAATAAATTTGCTTTTTTTTTTTTTTTTTTTTAGGTATTATGTATGAGTTAGGACAGTTAGTTAGGTTCCGCGGAGCTAGGTTAGGTTAGGATTGTAAATAACAATATTTGACCGAGTCAGGTCAGCAAACCTAACTTACGAGGTTAGGTTAAGTTAGGCGATATTTATGTAAGTATACTCGATATATTGTTCAAGTTTGATTTGTTTTGGAAATTCCTGGCATCTGGTAACCTAACCTAACTTAACCTGACCTAACTCCTAAAGAAACCTAACTCTAGCGAACCTAACTTAACCTAACCTAACTCTAGCGAACCTAACATAACCTGACCTAACTCCTAGAGAAACCTAACTCTAGCGAACCTAACTTACTTATTTTACAGTACATATGGTCCTATTTTCCGGCACTAGTGCGTAAAATAGCACATTTCGTGCTATGTCAAAAGTTTATAAAGGGCCATATGTACACGTCCCTAACCCTATTTAACCTATATTATTAAGTGTTGGTAATGTGTAAATAAATAATATTTTTTATTGATATTTATCGACAGATTGACACAGTATGCGCGGTTAGAAACTTCTTATATCATATTCAGAACGTATTTGTGGCCCTGAAAAGGGCCTTTTTGGTTGTTGCACAAACCACACTCTCGAAGCGTGTCGTGTCGTCGCAATACGAACTACCTAAACCCATTACACTAAAAGTGTATTGAGAAGACAGACCGCATACGAGGAACGACGTACGCTTACTTGGAGCTGGTGTACTTGGTGACGGCCTTGGTGCCTTCACTGACGGCGTGCTTGGCGAGCTCACCGGGCAGCAAGAGCCTCACGGAGGTCTGCACCTCCCTGCTGGTGATAGTGGACCTCTTGTTGTAGTGAGCGAGGCGGGAGGCCTCGGCGGCGATGCGCTCGAAGATGTCGTTCACGAACGAGTTCATGATCGACATGGCCTTGCTGGAGATACCGGTGTCGGGGTGGACCTGCTTGAGCACCTTGTAGATGTAGATGGCGTAGCTTTCCTTGCGCTTATGCTTCTTCTTTTTCTTAGAGTCCGACTTGGAGATGTTCTTCTGGGCCTTGCCGGATTTCTTGGCGGCCTTACCGCTAGTCTTGGGTGGTGTCGAGCGTAGTTACTGTGGGGCTCGCAGATTCCGAAGTCAGGACACGTTCACGCAGGCTGGAACACGCTGGCTGGCTCGCTGGCTGCTGTTACCTCCGGTTACCGCACCATTACCGGGAATATGTAGGGTGTTCAATGAAAACACATTTGTAGGTTTAAAGAAAACTTTGGAGAGTGTTGGGAGGCTGGTGCCTCTGTTGATGCTTGTAGATGAGTGAGTGAGCTCCCAGGGTGGGCGCGTATATATAGGCGCGCTCAGCGCACCCCCACCGTAGGTACTCTAGGCCACGCCTACTCAAGGCGTGGGTGTTACGTGCAGAGTAAGTATTTTCTTTATTGAGCCAATCACAGTACAGTAAATATAATCATGTTACAAAATTAGGGAAAAAGAGGATATATTTAATTGGGGAACAATAAAGACTTATTATCTAACACGTGACATAATAAAACGTAAAAAATAGCCAAGTTAGTACAATAATTAATAATAAAAAATAAACACACAAAATAGATTAGTAACATATGGAACGCTTAAAACTAGACATGAATGATTAAAAACTAGCTATACACGACAATCTCCCCCACGTGTGTCAACACCGTCTGTATGTGAGGAGTGTACAGGTATAAGCCTGGAAACTGGGCGACGGACTTCACCTGCGCGGGTGCGAACAATGGCTACTCTTACGTGGCCATCAGGGCCGGGAAAGAGTTGTGCGATTACGCCTCTAGGCCATGTTCCTCTTGGCATGGAGCTGTCCGCGACTATGACTACGTCGCCTATATGTAGTTTCTTCGCGTTCTGATGAGCACCGGGCCGAGGGAGGAGGCTGGGTCGGTATTCCTTCTGCCAGCGCCTCCAAAAATGGTCGGCTAAGGTCTGCGCTGTCTTCCATGACGAGAGTGTCATAGTTGCATCTGTGAAGACGCCCAGTGGTGACATGGAGCTTGATCGACCGATGAGAAAATGGTTTGGCGTCAGGGCTTCACTGTCTAAGTCTGGATTTACTGGCGTCAACGGTCGAGAGTTCACTATGTGCTCGGCTTCCAGCAGCAATGTGTGCAGCACTTCTTCATGAGGTGCTCTCTCTTTGAGTGTTACTTTTAGTGACCTTTTCACGCTGCCTACGAGCCGTTCCCATGCGCCGCCGGCGGAAGGGTTGCCGGGCGGTATCTTTTTCCAGGTTATGGCTCGCTCGATCAAAAATGGCTTTAAGTTGTCGGGCAGCGTCTTCTTGGCCTCTGCCAGTTCTCGCTCTGCGCCGTAAAAGTTGGTGGCGTTGTCAGAGTATAGAACCGTGGGCGTGCCGCGTCGCGCTATCATTCTGCGCAAGGAGAGTATCATAGAGGATGCCGAAAGTGAGGCGGCAAGCTCTAAGTGCACAGCGCGTGTCGTGAGGCATGTGTATAATACACCCCATCTCTTTTCGCGGCGACGGCCTATCGTGATTTGCATAGGGCCAAACAGGTCTACGGCTGTGGCGGTAAATGGCGGTTGATTCGCCTGGAGCCTCTCTGGCGGGAGGTCGCCTACAGGAACCTTGAGTGTGGTTCCTTTATAGGTCCGACACCATTGGCACTTGTTCGCTATATAGCGAATATTACCGCGCAGCCCGATGATAAAATATCTCTGCTTTAATTCGTTGATTACGGTTGCGTGGTTACCGTGGTCGAAGAGCGCATGGAAATGATATATCAGCAGTTTGACAAAATCTTCTTTTGCGTACAGAACGGGGATGTGCACGTCTTTGTCTATTCTGGCGTTCAGCACGATGACTCCGTTCTTATCCAGTCGTATTGCTATCTTATGCAGCGGAGACTTCTTCGGTAGAGGCCGCCCAGTTTCCAGTAGCTTAATCTCCTCTGGAAAGGCAGCATGCTGACTCCGGCGAATTAGCAAAATTTCTGCTAGATTTACATGCCCTTTGTTCATTTCTGTGTCTGTTTTCTGGGATAGCAATGAGGCTTTAAAAGCCTCGGCGGCAACCAGAACCCTAGCGGTGGCGCGAACTAGTCGTACGAACTTTGAAAATCTACCTACTTCCGGTAGGTACTCAAACTTATTTTTCGCGACACCTACTGAGCATACGAGTTTGCTAACGCGCTCTTCGCCCGTATCGGCGACGGGCGTGGGCGTTTTCTCGGTCGGCCAATGCTCTTCGGGTTTACGTATAAAATCGGGCCCTATGAACCACCGGTGGTTCACTCCAAATTGCGCAGGTATTCCGCGGGTCGCGTCGTCAGCCACGTTGGCTGCACTAGGCACCCAGCGCCAGTTGGCGGGGGTGGTAGTGTTCTCTATTTCTGCCAACCTGTGTGCCACGAACGTTTTATACCTACGTGGGTCCGCACGTATCCACGTGAGCGCCGTTTTAGAGTCAGACCAAAAAAACTTTTCCTTTACTACGTAATCTGACTCCTTGACTATGGTTTCCGCTAATCTCGTGGCTAGTACGCAGCTCTGCAATTCCATTCTCGGAATGCTCACTACCCGGAGAGGCGAAACGCGGGCCTTAGCGGCTACTAACGCGGAAGTTCTAATCCCCTCGGGGTTGACGCTAACCAGATACACGGCCGCGGCATATATTTTTTCGCTCGCGTCGCAAAAAACATGCATATATGCCTCCCTATTAAATGCGGGCACGTGTCGCGGAATTTCTAAGTCCCGTAATTGTTGTACGTTTTCGATGAACGATCGCCACGCGGGTGCGAGTGAGACGGGTATAGGCGAGTCCCAACCGATTCCGGTCCTCCATATCTCTTGCATTAACGCCTTGCCTAAGACGGATATGGGGCTTACGTAACCGATCGGATCGAATATTGACATCGCGCTACTCGTTACCTGTCGCTTTGTAGGTAATTTCTGACCGTTAAGTACGTCTTCGGGCGTATTACGAAAGTTCACGTTGAAACCTAAGGTGTCACGCTTGTGATTCCATTTCAAACCTAAGGTACGTTCGCTCTCGTTCGCGCTTAACAAAGACGTTTCCTCTTTGCTGTTAACTACGTCAGCAATTACCGCAGGATGGTTCGACGCGAACCCGCGGAGTTCGAATGACGCGCGCATGTTTAGCTCGTAAATGTCGTTTACTACGCGTCTGGCGTCCTCCTCGGACGTGTCGAGGGCGATTAACATGTCGTCCATGTACGTATTTTTAATTGTTTTTTCAGCTGCGATCGGAAATTCAGCACTATGCGTTTTTGCGTTTTCGTTTTTGACATATAAAGCGGTTGTCGGCGACGCTGCCGATCCAAATATTAGCCGCTTCATTCTGTACTCTTGCGGTGGAGAAGTACGGTCTTCCCCCCTCCAAACGAAACGTAACGCATCGCGATCGCGCTCTAAAATTTCGATTTGCAAAAACATCTCTTTGACGTCGGCTATTACCGCGATTTTGCCTTCGCGGAAGCGCACTAATACGCCAAAAAGTGATTCTAACAGGTCGGGGCCGGCCAGCAGCGCGCTGTTCAGTGAGCGACCGTATGCTGTGGCAGCCGCGTCCCAAACTAGCCTCATTTTACCACGTTGCGGGTGAAATGTGGGGAAATGCGCTAGGTACCACGTCCGAGGTGCATCGGGAGGCGGGGGCGAATCCATCTTCTCCGCGTAACCTTTATCGAGCAAATTATTCATATGTTTCGCATATTCGGCTTTCAACTTTTCGTCGCGGTCTAGTTTACGTTCTAGACTGAGTAGCCGCTTTAATGCTTGCGCTCGGTTATCGGGGAGTTTTTCGTCGTCGGTTCGCCATAATAAGCCCGCTCGATACCGGTTCTCCCCCGGTATCTTATCGCACGTGGCTTTTAATAAGTCTAGCGCTCGTTGGTCGGGATCGGCCCGAGGCAACTTTTGTGAAACGCCTAACGATTCTATGTCGAAATGCCGTTTCATGAGCTCTAAAGCTTCGTCGTCCGCGGTTTTAGGCCGTGCATGCCCCACAAAATTTACCGCGGCGCGACGCGTTCGGTCTGGGCCGTGTAGAACCCATCCTAATCTGGTTAGACTCGCGACGGGAAGGTTAGGCGGGCCGTCTATGACTTGCCGAGAAATGATGAGGTGCCAGTTATCTTGACCTATCACGATAGTAGGTACGGCCGTAGGGTAACTTAACTCGTCCGCGATTTTCGACAAATGTTCGCACTTGTCTACTAAGTCACGTGGTACGCCTTGCGAACCTATACCTATATCGCCTATCGTGAGCACCTCCATTAACTCCAAATGTCGGCTACAAAAACCCCTAATCGCGACCTGTAGCGCGTACGAGTCTGGGTCTCTAACTACGCCGCCTATTCCTTCAATTTCTAACGTCTCTCCGCGTACGCGAGGCGCGATTTTATCGGCTGTCTCGTGCAGCATTAAAGTCATTGCCGCGCCTTCGTCTAATAGCGCGAGGGTTTGTACGGTACCTAAAGGTCCCGACACCTCCACAGGCATGACTTTGAGATACGTTTGCGGGAGTCTAATATTGTTTACAGATACGGCCGGCGTACTGTTACCGTTCGCGGGCGCGGCCGCGTTCAGTCCGTGTAACAGCTTACTGTGTCCGGCTTCGCACTGGTTTACACCGCACGCGACGTATTTACACTTAAACGGCCTACGGTGATTCACGTCTAAACATCTATAGCACAATCTAGCACCCTTCACTAAGTCCCAACGCTCAGATATCGTCGCGGCTAAAAACTTTGAGCACGCACTAACCTTGTGCTCGTTCCCGCTCTTACAAATGGCGCACGTAGTGCGAGAGACAGGGACGGACGATACCTGCTGTTTGGGTCTAGCTCCGGTTGACGCGGGTTTTTTTTTATTGTTATTATCTTCGCGTGACTTGACTTGTGCGACAGTATGTTTACTACGCGATCTACTCTCCGTTTCGCGTGGGTAATTTTCGTGGAAATCTGACTCCGAGTCCGTACTACAGTCGCGGGAGAACGCGGGGGCGCGGGACCTAGAGGGAGCTTTGCTCGACCGCCTAGGTTCGTGCTCAAAAGATACCGTGTTCACTACAGCTCGCGATCTAGTAGCCGGTCTGCGGTTTACGCGTTTGGCTGCAGTACTAATGTCGTTGAGAAACTCAGATAAAGCGGCTAGGCCGGGAGTTTCCGAATTAGTCTGCCTATATTTGGCCCATTCGTAACGCACTATCAAATTTAATTTGTCCACTATTTTGTTCACTAGTTCAGGCGCGTGCAAATATTTTTCTTGACGCAATGATTTTATGGTGGCGACGGCGTTCGCGATATGCGCGGCGAAAGAAGAGATATTAGCATTGTCCTCGGACAAACGCGGCATGCGTTTGATATTATGCAGTTCCGTAAGTACAATTTCTTCGGGGTCGCCGAATTGCCGTTCTAGCGCTTCCATAATTTCGTATGGATCCTGAACTGTGTACATGATCGATTTAACGGCCGTCCGGGCCTCGCCTTTAAGTGCGCGCCTAATTCTACTGACATTGTTAACGGCACTAAACATGGGCGACGTGTCCTCGAACTCCGCCCTAAACGATATCCATTCGGTTATATCGCCACCGAATGTGGGTAACTCTGGCGGCTTGTGATACATTGGCGCGTAGGTACCTTGCGGCACCTCTAAAAATCGCGGTGGCGGCTTGCTAACCCTATCGGTCGCGGCGCGCGGCGCGGTTTCTTTCGGCGGCGGGATTTTTACGTTTTCACTCGCGATTTCGCGCTGTAGCCTCGCTTGTTCTACCCAACTTCTAGTTCGTACCTCGGCCTCGGTCGCGATACTGCCGCCGTCAGACTGCGCCTTAGCTTGGGCAATCTGCAGCTTCGTTTTGGCGGTATCGGACTCTGCCTTGGCTACGAGTAGAGCGGCTTTACGAACTTCGAGCTCGGCTAAAAGCACGGTTAATTCACTATCGCGGTCCCTATTTGCCGATTCGCGGACAGACCTAACTGATTCGCGAACGGACGGCGCTCGCGGCGGCGGCGCAACAACGGGCGGCACTAAAGTATTCGACCTACTGCGAACTACCACTGTTTCATCATGATGCTCTTCTGAGTGTACCGACTCATTATCTCTCTCACCACTAGTTTTCCGGTTGTCGCTGGTGCCTTTGCTCCACGTATGGGTCTCGCCGGACGTAGTTTTGCCGGACGAGGGCGTGGGCGTGGGGACAGGCTGGTCCCGTCTGCGTGAGCGAAGTGATCTTCCGCTTTGTGACATCTTCTTCTTTCTTGATTTTTACGCACAAAACACAACACTTGACACACGCGGGGGTCCCTAACTATATACAAATTTACCTGCCTAACGCCTATGCTCTGACGCTACAGAACGCAACGCCAGTGCCCCTAAGCGTGGATCCCTCGGTGCGCTGAATCTCCCGCAATGGCTAAGTGCAGTGCCTAGAGCGTTCGAAAGCAGCGTGATGGTATCACCATGTGACACATGCAACTAAAGTTGCCAGGACGCGTGAGTGGAGGAAAACCTACAACACTGCACGGTCCGCCGGCAAGCCGGTAATGGTGGGTTATGGAGAGGTAGGTAGGTAAGGTCTGAGCCGAAGCGAACTTCGGAGGCTCAGCGCGTTCGTTTTTCTTTTTTCCTCTGAATCAAGTAAAGCTCTACTTAAAATTCAGCGCGTACGTGTTTCTTTCTTCATTCGGCAACGAAGGACCATAATGTCGAGCGTAGTTACTGTGGGGCTCGCAGATTCCGAAGTCAGGACACGTTCACGCAGGCTGGAACACGCTGGCTGGCTCGCTGGCTGCTGTTACCTCCGGTTACCGCACCATTACCGGGAATATGTAGGGTGTTCAATGAAAACACATTTGTAGGTTTAAAGAAAACTTTGGAGAGTGTTGGGAGGCTGGTGCCTCTGTTGATGCTTGTAGATGAGTGAGTGAGCTCCCAGGGTGGGCGCGTATATATAGGCGCGCTCAGCGCACCCCCACCGTAGGTACTCTAGGCCACGCCTACTCAAGGCGTGGGTGTTACGTGCAGAGTAAGTATTTTCTTTATTGAGCCAATCACAGTACAGTAAATATAATCATGTTACAAAATTAGGGAAAAAGAGGATATATTTAATTGGGGAACAATAAAGACTTATTATCTAACACGTGACATAATAAAACGTAAAAAATAGCCAAGTTAGTACAATAATTAATAATAAAAAATAAACACACAAAATAGATTAGTAACATATGGAACGCTTAAAACTAGACATGAATGATTAAAAACTAGCTATACACGACAGGTGGCATTGCGATATAGTTAGATGCTTACAGTACGAGAGTCGAACTGGAAATATGATATTTTTTTACGGTCGCCCGATCTTTGCTAGCGTAGCGTACGGGAAATAGGGGATTAAAGATCGAGCGTCGAGCCCGCGGTATCTCGACCAATAGCGTTCGTGCATCATTAACATCGTCTGTAGGCATGGTGGGGAGTGCGAGGGCGTGTTGATATTATGTATTTAAATATTCATTATTATATTATCAATAATAAATAAACATTACCCGCCTGATGTGCTATGCTATGTAATAATAATAATGAGTTAACCAAAATATATTTGAACCATAACCATCTGTCATCAATTTTTATAACTGTAGGCGGCCAAAAATTTGGTATATTATAATTATTTATTTATTTATCATTCTTTTGTTACAGAGACACACTGTTGTAGCTGAGTAATTAAGTAAGTAAGTAAGTAAGTAAGTAAGTAAGTCTTTGATCCGTCCGAGCCATCCATAAACAAATAAGTGAGTGAGTGTATCCGAGTGTCTAATTTATAATATATTTAATTATGTGATGTATGTGTTTTTCACTATAGGAACGATAATCACATTATAGTTCAGTACCTACTCTTACCGTAATTATAATTCATTCATAAATGTGTAGTATCATAATTATTTTTTTTTTTTTTTTATTATTATTATTCATCGATCTAATGACATCATATACGTATGCGTTATGCCATGAAACTTATAACTTTTACACAGAATTATATTGTGGCCCTGAAAAGGGCCTTTTGTAACGGTCACTCGGGCGGGAATGTAACAGAGGCCCCGTGCGTGCGATAAATGTACGCACGAGACAAATGCACACATTCACCAGTCGCCGTGTGTTACCGCTAGAGATGTAGCCTGATGAGAAGTGAGGACACTTAAGCCTTCTTCTCGGTCTTCTTGGGCAGGAGTACGGCCTGAATGTTAGGCAGCACACCACCCTGGGCGATGGTCACACCGGAGAGGAGCTTGTTCAACTCCTCGTCGTTGCGGATCGCCAGCTGGAGATGCCTAGGGATGATCCTGGTCTTCTTGTTGTCGCGAGCGGCGTTGCCTGCCAACTCGAGAACCTCAGCGGCCAGGTACTCCATGACGGCGGCTAAGTACACCGGGGCACCGGCACCGACGCGCTCGGCGTAGTTGCCCTTGCGTAAAAGCCTGTGGATACGGCCGACGGGGAACTGGAGTCCGGCACGGTTAGAACGTGACTTTGCCTTTCCCTTAACCTTGCCACCTTTACCGCGTCCAGACATGTTTGATGAGAGATTTAAGTTTTCAGTTTACACACAACGGACGAGAGCACGTATTGCTCGTGAGTGTCGGACAAGAATATTTTTTTAGCAAGCCGCGCGTTAAGCTATATAGTCTCACGGAGCGCGCTGATAGTGGGGATATAACGAGCCGACATAACACGAGACCGATCGACCAATCGACGCCCCGCATGCAAGAGTGCGAATGAATAAATAAATTAATAACAAAATATTCTATAAGTAAGTTCATATAACTCCACATTAATTTATATAATTTGGCCTATATCTATAGGCCATACGTACGTATACTAAGTATGTAGATAACTTACTAAATATTGTTTGAAATGTAAGACTTGCGTCATATCATGTTTATTTATTTATTTACGTTCCAATAAAAAGTTGGTGTAAATTCATGATTAATGAAAACCTAATATAATCTCTATCAGTGTGATAATCATCATCATCGTATTGATGACTTTTGTGCCTTGATATTCGACTTTTTACTCCGATCCGAACACCTTTTGGTATGTTATATATATAAAAACACTTTCGATTCTCTCATTGATAAATCGATCGATCGACTCGTGTATGTGCTCATTGCAATGAAACAGAGGTGATATGAACCTTTGAATACATTTGTTAGCCCTGAAAAGGGCTTTTTGATGTGCGTATAACGCGCACAGGCGTATGACGTGAGTCGAGAAGAGGCGAGACACGTCGTCGTATAATATTTATAGCAACGACAATCGACATCTCCTCTACCATCACGACAACTACCGCGACCGATGTAAGGACGACGACGACAATATGGCGCAGTCTTCTTACTTCTTCGAGGCAGCCTTCTTAGCGGCGGGCTTCGCTTTGGGAGCGGCAGCAGCCTTCTTTGGCTTGGGAGCTTTAGG
Organism: Cydia fagiglandana; assembly: GCF_963556715.1. NCBI lineage: Eukaryota > Metazoa > Arthropoda > Insecta > Lepidoptera > Tortricidae > Cydia > Cydia fagiglandana. Next base: position 7,318,117 of record NC_085955.1, read on the forward strand.
CTTCTTGGTCGGCGGCTTCGCGGTCTTCTTGGCCTTAGGCGCGGCGGCGCTCTTGCCCTTGGCGGGGGTGGAAGGTTTCTTCGCTGCGGGCTTCTTTTTGGCGGCGGCGGCCTTCTTGTCCTTCGTGGCGGCCTTAGGCTTGGCCGGGGACGCGGCGGCCTTCTTCGCCTTAGCCGGTTTAGCTGCGGCGGGCTTCTTAGCGGCGGCTGATGATTTAGCGCTAGATTTCTTGGCCGCGGCGGGTTTCTTGCCGGCGGATGAAGTCTTCGATTCCAGTTTGAACGAGCCGGACGCGCCCTTGCCTTTGGTCTGTATGAGTGCGCCGGATTCGACTGCGCTCTTCAGATATTTTCTAATGAAAGGGGCCAGCTTCTCGGCGTCGACCTTGTACTGGGCGGCGATGTATTTCTTGATAGCCTGCAGGGACGAACCGCTTCTCTCCTTCAGCTCCTTGATGGCGCTGTTAACCATCTCGGACGTCTTAGGGTGGGTGGGCTTCGCCTTAGGCTTCTTAGCGCCTGCGGAGGCGGACGCCTTAGGCTTCTTCGCGGGCGTCGCCGGGGCGGGAGCGTCGGCAGCAACTGCGGTATCGGCCATATTTAAATAACCAAGTAATATATGTAGTTTAACAAATTAGTAAATCGCACGAACTGCGCAAAGAGAACAGCGGACGCGTGTAAGCGGAGCGCTGCGCTGGCGAGTACTAAACACGAGTCGCATGGGGGCGCCACTTTTTATATATCCACTCCGGCTTAACCGTAACGCAGACCCTTATGTCGCGGGACGTTTTCTCGTAATAACACTTCCAACTTTTCACTTACTCGTTTATGATTAAACTAAATTTATAGTGAATTATATTATAATGATTATAATAAAATTGCACATGTATATTCTTTATGAATTGATATATCTATTTTAATAGAAGTTTTAAGTTTTGGAACGCCGTTAAACGAATGAGGGAACTTTACTTTTGGTATTATAGGTTGCGGACACCTCGGGTCTGTTTAAAAAGTGATTTTTCTTAATTAGAATTACATTTAACAATATTATGTGTCTTCCAGTTAAAAGCGAAGATACCATAGATAGATGTGACACAATAACAAAAGTAGAAAATTATAGTTATAATGTTATTTTGACTTGTTGTCTTCACTGTCGTAAAACAGCCGTACCGCGCCTTGGATTGCCTACGTTCAGCGGTTTGCTCTCTGCTGGTACCGATGTAAAACGGGATATGTATTTTATGTTACGTTTATATAATTATGTTCTATTATACATTACGATATCACCATATTCATGAATATTATTATAATTCTGATGGTTTTTAAAAACTCTCTTCTACGAGGATCATACAGCAGCGCGAACTCACACTCTGAACGTGCGGGCATGGTAGGTAGGTAGAATCTCGTGTAGGTAGGTCGTATTTTATTTAGTTTTGGTTTTAGTAGTAAAGTAAAAATTTATCTGAATATTACGCCTAATATTAAAACAAACGATATACTTAAAATTAAATTATTGCAATTAGTGTGTTTATCGTTGGACATAAGAATCTGTTTAGGTTGATATATTAGGTTGATATATGTACTTAATTATATTCATCATAGGGACACGAGAAGTCTTAGGCTTCTGAGTTACTATATGTAGTTAACCATTTTTATATAAGTTATATTAATATTTTTGATGTGGTAAAATTGAGGTGAGTGGGTGAGGGGATGTTGGGTGTCCCTGTCTGTTTTGTGCACTATTTGCGAATCCTTTACCTAATTGGGCAGTTCATCCTGGTCGTCGTCGTTATCAGTACCTAGTAGTAGGTCACAGCCTCACAGGTGTCAGGTGATAATGCGATTGTTTGTTTTTAAAATATATATATGGTGTTATTAGTAAAACTAACTAAAAAGTTAGCGAGTGTGCGTGTGTGAGAAATACATGTTTGGATTTGGAAAACGCGAGTAATAGGTGAATACTTTATTACTTAATTAATTATTTAGATTTGGGTTAGGGCGATGCTAGTCGGGAAGTCGGGAAAAATAAAAGGAAGAAGAAGAAGATGATGATGATGATGGTTGGATGGATGATTCTTGAAGAGAGGGAGAAATATCTGAATTTATGCATGCTGTACCTACTGGGAGGTGGGTGGTAAATAGACACGCGTGTAAAGCTCTAGCTGGAGACGTTCAATCGAATCTCTATATACTTAGTTATGCCTATTTTATATACGAGTACATTACATACATAGGTATAGTGGGCAGGCAAGGTCTACTTACTAATAATAATTAAAATATGCTTGGTGCACATTAATAATTGTGACGTAAGTACTAGATCGGAATCTAAAGATTTAAAAATATATTTATTAGCTTGCTCTAGTATCAATATTATTAGCGCACACACACATGAGGTTAAACAATAACTTTGCCCTTTGCTTGTAAAAATAACTATACATATTTTTAAATTAAGTAACTACATATAATTGTTGTTTTGTTTGTTTTAGAGAGCTGGGCTGGCTGGCGTCAAACCACCGTCAAAGCAGGCGGCGAACGAGGTGGCTGGCTGCTGTTACAAGTTAGAAAATTGGACTTGCGGTGCGGGGTAAGTAAGTTATTATACATATTATTAGATAGATAGATCGATCGATCGATTGTTTGTCCGTATGTGTCGTTGCTGAAACTTTGTATTTGCGGTGCATATAGTTAGAATTATTTGCGGCCCTGAAAAGGGCCTTTTTGTATTTGCGTCTGAGGACGCGGGCGCCGGGGCGCGCGCGCGCGCGCGATACGGTAATACATGCGTCAGTACATATTACACGATGTCGCGCGCGGCGGACCAAGTGCAAGCGGAGCGCTTAACCACCGAAACCGTAGAGGGTGCGGCCCTGACGCTTCAGAGCGTAGACGACGTCCATGGCGGTGACGGTCTTCCTCTTGGCGTGCTCGGTGTAGGTGACCGCGTCACGGATCACGTTCTCGAGGAACACCTTCAGAACACCGCGGGTCTCCTCGTAGATCAGACCGGAGATACGCTTGACGCCACCTCTGCGGGCGAGACGACGGATGGCGGGCTTGGTGATACCCTGGATGTTATCACGGAGCACCTTCCTGTGGCGCTTGGCTCCTCCTTTCCCCAGACCTTTACCTCCCTTACCGCGACCGGTCATTGCGACCTGTAGTAGATATGAGACTTCTCGAACGGAATACACGGACAACGACACACGACTTGCGGCGCGCGTCGACACGAGTGGAATAACTGGCTAGTCCTTGCTTCTTTCATGCCTCCCGAAGGGAGGCATGAGATGCCTTCCCATCCCTATTTGGGATTTTTGGCGGTCTCTAATCGCCACCCGTAACTACGGGTGGGTCTGTTTTGTGCCCTTATTCTAAGGGCGGTGGCTTCTGTGCCATGGCTAGCCGTGATGGCCTGTCATGGCTTTTGTTTCTTATTTATAGCCTATCAGCGGCTTTGTGGCTGTGGGGCCTCGTAGCTGCTGTGGGCTGACTCCCTCTGCTTCTTGCGCCGGTGTCCCAGGGGGGGAGCTGGCGCTGTCGGCGGCTGTCCGGAGGGCGTGCGTGGAGCGGCGCAGTGCCCGCTGAGTGGCGTCTTCTTTTTCTCCTTCTGGCACCCGCGCCCTGGGGGCGCTGGCGCTGACGGCGGTTGTCCGGGGGGCGTGCGTGGAGCGGCGCGATGCCCAGTAGGTGGCAGAGACGCGAGTGTGCGGCGCGCTCGGTCGTCTTGTTCGGGCGCAGCTGTGGAGCTGCGACGGTTGCGTGGGTGGGGCCGGTGTCCGCGAGAGCAGGTGCTGGCGCGGGAACCGGGGGTGCTGGTACAGAGGTTCCCAGCTTGGGGGCCTCTGTGTGTCCGGCGTCGTTGTTGTGGTGGTGAGGGCCCTTAGAAGGGCCTTTGTGGGGCTGCGGGGCGACTCCGGGGCTGGCACGGAGTTGCTGGTCCTTGGGCGGCGGGATGTTGTCATCATCATCATCCTCTTCGCAGTCGGGCGGGCTGCGCTCCGGTCCCTCCTCAACTGCCGAAGGTCGAAGAGTGGTCGGGCGCTCGTCCAGGTGGCGCTGTGGTTTGGTATCTTCCAGGGACGGCTCCACTATCCCAGGGGCGAGCGCCGGGGGATATACCTCCATGTGCGGAGGTATATGACCGACTCTCTCCGAGCCGGCAACCCTGGATCGGTCACGATCGAGGTGCCCGCGAGGGGAAAGTCGGTCTGGGGCTACCCGCGGGAGGGGGGTCGGTGCGTGGGGGCGTCCAAGGGCTTCAATGAGTCCGTCGAAGTCGAAGCGCCACGGCTTTGTGGGGCCGCGGGCGGGTTCGGGAGTCCTGGTGTCGACGGGTACTTTGTAAAACTCGCGTTTCAAACTACCCACCCTATCCGAGGGGACCGGGGGGGTCGCGAGTTTTACTGTTGAGGCTGCGGGTGGATTGTAAAATCCGTTTTCTTGTCTACCCACCCGTCCCGGAGGGACGGGGGGGGACTTCGGTGGCTTCTTGTCCATGTGTGCGGGACCTGCGCGACGCGTCACCGTCGGACGACCCTGTTAGACAGGGCGACCATCGGTGGATGGGTTCAGGTCGCAGCTGGGCTTCTCCTCCGGCCGGGGCCGGGCGCGTTCCGGCTTCGATTTTCGCAGGAAAATCGTCGGCGGATATGCAGGTGCTGGTGAGGTGCGTCCGTGCGAGGTTCCGAGTGGCTCTCCAATCAATAACTGGCTATCGACGTCTGTGCGATATTTATACGCTTTACCCTATTGCGGGGAGACGGGGGACGGGGTTAGAGATATCGGAGCATTAATATTTGATTTATTTTTCATTCATGAAATATAATATAATATTGATAAATAATTTCATATGATATGGTTATTTAAATTCATTTTGGGGATATAAATATGTAGTTACTCACATATAATTACTAACTATAATAACGGCGACCGGCTCATGGAAGAGAGGCCGTATGTATAACTAACTACATATATGTAGCACTCTCTATTTCTATTTCATTCCCCTCTAATCTCTAATATTATCCTCTAGCATTCAGTCAGTGGTAATAATTATGTCGATAAAATTTCGAGAAATCTATATTATTTTGTCTTAACTTAACTTTTAGTTGGCGCGTAATATCACGAGTTTAATTCACTTTCCTTCTTTCCATTATACTACATAATAGAGTATATCGCGGTTAAATTTCATATACTACTTACTATATTACCGTACATCTTATGTATGAATTGATGTATATATTTACTAATGACTAATAATATTGATCGATCGATTTATCTACGCAAGTGTTTGTTCAAAGAAACATATTATATAATTTTCGAATCATGTGTGGCCCTGAAAAGGGCCTTTTGATATATGACAGAAGCTTCACGTTCGCATGTCCAGACGCAAAACGCGTGGTACAAAATAATAGATATAATGTAACCGAATGCGTTGGCGCAGACTGCGTTCGGTGATTTAGCTCCGTGCCGATTTTAGCGTGGCGGGTGGTTTTAAGCACGTTCACCGCGGATCCTGCGAGCCAGCTGGATGTCCTTGGGCATGATGGTCACACGCTTGGCGTGGATGGCGCACAGGTTGGTGTCCTCAAAGAGACCGACGAGGTAAGCCTCGCTGGCCTCCTGGAGAGCCATAACGGCAGAGCTCTGGAAGCGCAGGTCGGTCTTGAAATCCTGAGCGATCTCACGCACCAGACGCTGGAAGGGCAGCTTGCGGATCAGAAGCTCAGTGCTCTTCTGGTAGCGACGGATCTCACGGAGGGCGACGGTGCCGGGCCTGTAACGATGGGGCTTCTTGACGCCCCCGGTGGCCGGCGCGCTCTTGCGGGCCGCCTTGGTGGCGAGCTGTTTACGGGGCGCTTTACCACCGGTGGATTTACGAGCGGTCTGCTTGGTACGGGCCATTGCGAAAAATAAAAATTACTACGACACACGGTACTACGTTACGTCAACGAGTCACGAGAGGTAATAAACTTCGCAACGCCGAGAGGCGCTTTTTATGTGCTCGTCGGAAAGGGACGGAGTTAGTGTCCGTGTGAGCGAGAGGGTTATAAAATTCACATACACGGTCCCCCTCGCCCCTCTTTTCCTTTCTCACCAATGGTACGATTTCTAATTACAATAACATTAATATTATTGAAATATTATTAATAAATTTGCTTTTTTTTTTTTTTTTTTTTAGGTATTATGTATGAGTTAGGACAGTTAGTTAGGTTCCGCGGAGCTAGGTTAGGTTAGGATTGTAAATAACAATATTTGACCGAGTCAGGTCAGCAAACCTAACTTACGAGGTTAGGTTAAGTTAGGCGATATTTATGTAAGTATACTCGATATATTGTTCAAGTTTGATTTGTTTTGGAAATTCCTGGCATCTGGTAACCTAACCTAACTTAACCTGACCTAACTCCTAAAGAAACCTAACTCTAGCGAACCTAACCTAACTCTAGCGAACCTAACATAACCTGACCTAACTCCTAGAGAAACCTAACTCTAGCGAACCTAACTTACTTATTTTACAGTACATATGGTCCTATTTTCCGGCACTAGTGCGTAAAATAGCACATTTCGTGCTATGTCAAAAGTTTATAAAGGGCCATATGTACACGTCCCTAACCCTATTTAACCTATATTATTAAGTGTTGGTAATGTGTAAATAAATAATATTTTTTATTGATATTTATCGACAGATTGACACAGTATGCGCGGTTAGAAACTTCTTATATCATATTCAGAACGTATTTGTGGCCCTGAAAAGGGCCTTTTTGGTTGTTGCACAAACCACACTCTCGAAGCGTGTCGTGTCGTCGCAATACGAACTACCTAAACCCATTACACTAAAAGTGTATTGAGAAGACAGACCGCATACGAGGAACGACGTACGCTTACTTGGAGCTGGTGTACTTGGTGACGGCCTTGGTGCCTTCACTGACGGCGTGCTTGGCGAGCTCACCGGGCAGCAAGAGCCTCACGGAGGTCTGCACCTCCCTGCTGGTGATAGTGGACCTCTTGTTGTAGTGAGCGAGGCGGGAGGCCTCGGCGGCGATGCGCTCGAAGATGTCGTTCACGAACGAGTTCATGATCGACATGGCCTTGCTGGAGATACCGGTGTCGGGGTGGACCTGCTTGAGCACCTTGTAGATGTAGATGGCGTAGCTTTCCTTGCGCTTATGCTTCTTCTTTTTCTTAGAGTCCGACTTGGAGATGTTCTTCTGGGCCTTGCCGGATTTCTTGGCGGCCTTACCGCTAGTCTTGGGTGGCATTGCGATATAGTTAGATGCTTACAGTACGAGAGTCGAACTGGAAATATGATATTTTTTTACGGTCGCCCGATCTTTGCTAGCGTAGCGTACGGGAAATAGGGGATTAAAGATCGAGCGTCGAGCCCGCGGTATCTCGACCAATAGCGTTCGTGCATCATTAACATCGTCTGTAGGCATGGTGGGGAGTGCGAGGGCGTGTTGATATTATGTATTTAAATATTCATTATTATATTATCAATAATAAATAAACATTACCCGCCTGATGTGCTATGCTATGTAATAATAATAATGAGTTAACCAAAATATATTTGAACCATAACCATCTGTCATCAATTTTTATAACTGTAGGCGGCCAAAAATTTGGTATATTATAATTATTTATTTATTTATCATTCTTTTGTTACAGAGACACACTGTTGTAGCTGAGTAATTAAGTAAGTAAGTAAGTAAGTAAGTAAGTAAGTCTTTGATCCGTCCGAGCCATCCATAAACAAATAAGTGAGTGAGTGTATCCGAGTGTCTAATTTATAATATATTTAATTATGTGATGTATGTGTTTTTCACTATAGGAACGATAATCACATTATAGTTCAGTACCTACTCTTACCGTAATTATAATTCATTCATAAATGTGTAGTATCATAATTATTTTTTTTTTTTTTTTATTATTATTATTCATCGATCTAATGACATCATATACGTATGCGTTATGCCATGAAACTTATAACTTTTACACAGAATTATATTGTGGCCCTGAAAAGGGCCTTTTGTAACGGTCACTCGGGCGGGAATGTAACAGAGGCCCCGTGCGTGCGATAAATGTACGCACGAGACAAATGCACACATTCACCAGTCGCCGTGTGTTACCGCTAGAGATGTAGCCTGATGAGAAGTGAGGACACTTAAGCCTTCTTCTCGGTCTTCTTGGGCAGGAGTACGGCCTGAATGTTAGGCAGCACACCACCCTGGGCGATGGTCACACCGGAGAGGAGCTTGTTCAACTCCTCGTCGTTGCGGATCGCCAGCTGGAGATGCCTAGGGATGATCCTGGTCTTCTTGTTGTCGCGAGCGGCGTTGCCTGCCAACTCGAGAACCTCAGCGGCCAGGTACTCCATGACGGCGGCTAAGTACACCGGGGCACCGGCACCGACGCGCTCGGCGTAGTTGCCCTTGCGTAAAAGCCTGTGGATACGGCCGACGGGGAACTGGAGTCCGGCACGGTTAGAACGTGACTTTGCCTTTCCCTTAACCTTGCCACCTTTACCGCGTCCAGACATGTTTGATGAGAGATTTAAGTTTTCAGTTTACACACAACGGACGAGAGCACGTATTGCTCGTGAGTGTCGGACAAGAATATTTTTTTAGCAAGCCGCGCGTTAAGCTATATAGTCTCACGGAGCGCGCTGATAGTGGGGATATAACGAGCCGACATAACACGAGACCGATCGACCAATCGACGCCCCGCATGCAAGAGTGCGAATGAATAAATAAATTAATAACAAAATATTCTATAAGTAAGTTCATATAACTCCACATTAATTTATATAATTTGGCCTATATCTATAGGCCATACGTACGTATACTAAGTATGTAGATAACTTACTAAATATTGTTTGAAATGTAAGACTTGCGTCATATCATGTTTATTTATTTATTTACGTTCCAATAAAAAGTTGGTGTAAATTCATGATTAATGAAAACCTAATATAATCTCTATCAGTGTGATAATCATCATCATCGTATTGATGACTTTTGTGCCTTGATATTCGACTTTTTACTCCGATCCGAACACCTTTTGGTATGTTATATATATAAAAACACTTTCGATTCTCTCATTGATAAATCGATCGATCGACTCGTGTATGTGCTCATTGCAATGAAACAGAGGTGATATGAACCTTTGAATACATTTGTTAGCCCTGAAAAGGGCTTTTTGATGTGCGTATAACGCGCACAGGCGTATGACGTGAGTCGAGAAGAGGCGAGACACGTCGTCGTATAATATTTATAGCAACGACAATCGACATCTCCTCTACCATCACGACAACTACCGCGACCGATGTAAGGACGACGACGACAATATGGCGCAGTCTTCTTACTTCTTCGAGGCAGCCTTCTTAGCGGCGGGCTTCGCTTTGGGAGCGGCAGCAGCCTTCTTTGGCTTGGGAGCTTTAGGCTTCTTGGTCGGCGGCTTCGCGGTCTTCTTGGCCTTAGGCGCGGCGGCGCTCTTGCCCTTGGCGGGGGTGGAAGGTTTCTTCGCTGCGGGCTTCTTTTTGGCGGCGGCGGCCTTCTTGTCCTTCGTGGCGGCCTTAGGCTTGGCCGGGGACGCGGCGGCCTTCTTCGCCTTAGCCGGTTTAGCTGCGGCGGGCTTCTTAGCGGCGGCTGATGATTTAGCGCTAGATTTCTTGGCCGCGGCGGGTTTCTTGCCGGCGGATGAAGTCTTCGATTCCAGTTTGAACGAGCCGGACGCGCCCTTGCCTTTGGTCTGTATGAGTGCGCCGGATTCGACTGCGCTCTTCAGATATTTTCTAATGAAAGGGGCCAGCTTCTCGGCGTCGACCTTGTACTGGGCGGCGATGTATTTCTTGATAGCCTGCAGGGACGAACCGCTTCTCTCCTTCAGCTCCTTGATGGCGCTGTTAACCATCTCGGACGTCTTAGGGTGGGTGGGCTTCGCCTTAGGCTTCTTAGCGCCTGCGGAGGCGGACGCCTTAGGCTTCTTCGCGGGCGTCGCCGGGGCGGGAGCGTCGGCAGCAACTGCGGTATCGGCCATATTTAAATAACCAAGTAATATATGTAGTTTAACAAATTAGTAAATCGCACGAACTGCGCAAAGAGAACAGCGGACGCGTGTAAGCGGAGCGCTGCGCTGGCGAGTACTAAACACGAGTCGCATGGGGGCGCCACTTTTTATATATCCACTCCGGCTTAACCGTAACGCAGACCCTTATGTCGCGGGACGTTTTCTCGTAATAACACTTCCAACTTTTCACTTACTCGTTTATGATTAAACTAAATTTATAGTGAATTATATTATAATGATTATAATAAAATTGCACATGTATATTCTTTATGAATTGATATATCTATTTTAATAGAAGTTTTAAGTTTTGGAACGCCGTTAAACGAATGAGGGAACTTTACTTTTGGTATTATAGGTTGCGGACACCTCGGGTCTGTTTAAAAAGTGATTTTTCTTAATTAGAATTACATTTAACAATATTATGTGTCTTCCAGTTAAAAGCGAAGATACCATAGATAGATGTGACACAATAACAAAAGTAGAAAATTATAGTTATAATGTTATTTTGACTTGTTGTCTTCACTGTCGTAAAACAGCCGTACCGCGCCTTGGATTGCCTACGTTCAGCGGTTTGCTCTCTGCTGGTACCGATGTAAAACGGGATATGTATTTTATGTTACGTTTATATAATTATGTTCTATTATACATTACGATATCACCATATTCATGAATATTATTATAATTCTGATGGTTTTTAAAAACTCTCTTCTACGAGGATCATACAGCAGCGCGAACTCACACTCTGAACGTGCGGGCATGGTAGGTAGGTAGAATCTCGTGTAGGTAGGTCGTATTTTATTTAGTTTTGGTTTTAGTAGTAAAGTAAAAATTTATCTGAATATTACGCCTAATATTAAAACAAACGATATACTTAAAATTAAATTATTGCAATTAGTGTGTTTATCGTTGGACATAAGAATCTGTTTAGGTTGATATATTAGGTTGATATATGTACTTAATTATATTCATCATAGGGACACGAGAAGTCTTAGGCTTCTGAGTTACTATATGTAGTTAACCATTTTTATATAAGTTATATTAATATTTTTGATGTGGTAAAATTGAGGTGAGTGGGTGAGGGGATGTTGGGTGTCCCTGTCTGTTTTGTGCACTATTTGCGAATCCTTTACCTAATTGGGCAGTTCATCCTGGTCGTCGTCGTTATCAGTACCTAGTAGTAGGTCACAGCCTCACAGGTGTCAGGTGATAATGCGATTGTTTGTTTTTAAAATATATATATGGTGTTATTAGTAAAACTAACTAAAAAGTTAGCGAGTGTGCGTGTGTGAGAAATACATGTTTGGATTTGGAAAACGCGAGTAATAGGTGAATACTTTATTACTTAATTAATTATTTAGATTTGGGTTAGGGCGATGCTAGTCGGGAAGTCGGGAAAAATAAAAGGAAGAAGAAGAAGATGATGATGATGATGGTTGGATGGATGATTCTTGAAGAGAGGGAGAAATATCTGAATTTATGCATGCTGTACCTACTGGGAGGTGGGTGGTAAATAGACACGCGTGTAAAGCTCTAGCTGGAGACGTTCAATCGAATCTCTATATACTTAGTTATGCCTATTTTATATACGAGTACATTACATACATAGGTATAGTGGGCAGGCAAGGTCTACTTACTAATAATAATTAAAATATGCTTGGTGCACATTAATAATTGTGACGTAAGTACTAGATCGGAATCTAAAGATTTAAAAATATATTTATTAGCTTGCTCTAGTATCAATATTATTAGCGCACACACACATGAGGTTAAACAATAACTTTGCCCTTTGCTTGTAAAAATAACTATACATATTTTTAAATTAAGTAACTACATATAATTGTTGTTTTGTTTGTTTTAGAGAGCTGGGCTGGCTGGCGTCAAACCACCGTCAAAGCAGGCGGCGAACGAGGTGGCTGGCTGCTGTTACAAGTTAGAAAATTGGACTTGCGGTGCGGGGTAAGTAAGTTATTATACATATTATTAGATAGATAGATCGATCGATCGATTGTTTGTCCGTATGTGTCGTTGCTGAAACTTTGTATTTGCGGTGCATATAGTTAGAATTATTTGCGGCCCTGAAAAGGGCCTTTTTGTATTTGCGTCTGAGGACGCGGGCGCCGGGGCGCGCGCGCGCGCGCGATACGGTAATACATGCGTCAGTACATATTACACGATGTCGCGCGCGGCGGACCAAGTGCAAGCGGAGCGCTTAACCACCGAAACCGTAGAGGGTGCGGCCCTGACGCTTCAGAGCGTAGACGACGTCCATGGCGGTGACGGTCTTCCTCTTGGCGTGCTCGGTGTAGGTGACCGCGTCACGGATCACGTTCTCGAGGAACACCTTCAGAACACCGCGGGTCTCCTCGTAGATCAGACCGGAGATACGCTTGACGCCACCTCTGCGGGCGAGACGACGGATGGCGGGCTTGGTGATACCCTGGATGTTATCACGGAGCACCTTCCTGTGGCGCTTGGCTCCTCCTTTCCCCAGACCTTTACCTCCCTTACCGCGACCGGTCATTGCGACCTGTAGTAGATATGAGACTTCTCGAACGGAATACACGGACAACGACACACGACTTGCGGCGCGCGTCGACACGAGTGGAATAACTGGCTATCGACGTCTGTGCGATATTTATACGCTTTACCCTATTGCGGGGAGACGGGGGACGGGGTTAGAGATATCGGAGCATTAATATTTGATTTATTTTTCATTCATGAAATATAATATAATATTGATAAATAATTTCATATGATATGGTTATTTAAATTCATTTTGGGGATATAAATATGTAGTTACTCACATATAATTACTAACTATAATAACGGCGACCGGCTCATGGAAGAGAGGCCGTATGTATAACTAACTACATATATGTAGCACTCTCTATTTCTATTTCATTCCCCTCTAATCTCTAATATTATCCTCTAGCATTCAGTCAGTGGTAATAATTATGTCGATAAAATTTCGAGAAATCTATATTATTTTGTCTTAACTTAACTTTTAGTTGGCGCGTAATATCACGAGTTTAATTCACTTTCCTTCTTTCCATTATACTACATAATAGAGTATATCGCGGTTAAATTTCATATACTACTTACTATATTACCGTACATCTTATGTATGAATTGATGTATATATTTACTAATGACTAATAATATTGATCGATCGATTTATCTACGCAAGTGTTTGTTCAAAGAAACATATTATATAATTTTCGAATCATGTGTGGCCCTGAAAAGGGCCTTTTGATATATGACAGAAGCTTCACGTTCGCATGTCCAGACGCAAAACGCGTGGTACAAAATAATAGATATAATGTAACCGAATGCGTTGGCGCAGACTGCGTTCGGTGATTTAGCTCCGTGCCGATTTTAGCGTGGCGGGTGGTTTTAAGCACGTTCACCGCGGATCCTGCGAGCCAGCTGGATGTCCTTGGGCATGATGGTCACACGCTTGGCGTGGATGGCGCACAGGTTGGTGTCCTCAAAGAGACCGACGAGGTAAGCCTCGCTGGCCTCCTGGAGAGCCATAACGGCAGAGCTCTGGAAGCGCAGGTCGGTCTTGAAATCCTGAGCGATCTCACGCACCAGACGCTGGAAGGGCAGCTTGCGGATCAGAAGCTCAGTGCTCTTCTGGTAGCGACGGATCTCACGGAGGGCGACGGTGCCGGGCCTGTAACGATGGGGCTTCTTGACGCCCCCGGTGGCCGGCGCGCTCTTGCGGGCCGCCTTGGTGGCGAGCTGTTTACGGGGCGCTTTACCACCGGTGGATTTACGAGCGGTCTGCTTGGTACGGGCCATTGCGAAAAATAAAAATTACTACGACACACGGTACTACGTTACGTCAACGAGTCACGAGAGGTAATAAACTTCGCAACGCCGAGAGGCGCTTTTTATGTGCTCGTCGGAAAGGGACGGAGTTAGTGTCCGTGTGAGCGAGAGGGTTATAAAATTCACATACACGGTCCCCCTCGCCCCTCTTTTCCTTTCTCACCAATGGTACGATTTCTAATTACAATAACATTAATATTATTGAAATATTATTAATAAATTTGCTTTTTTTTTTTTTTTTTTTTAGGTATTATGTATGAGTTAGGACAGTTAGTTAGGTTCCGCGGAGCTAGGTTAGGTTAGGATTGTAAATAACAATATTTGACCGAGTCAGGTCAGCAAACCTAACTTACGAGGTTAGGTTAAGTTAGGCGATATTTATGTAAGTATACTCGATATATTGTTCAAGTTTGATTTGTTTTGGAAATTCCTGGCATCTGGTAACCTAACCTAACTTAACCTGACCTAACTCCTAAAGAAACCTAACTCTAGCGAACCTAACTTAACCTAACCTAACTCTAGCGAACCTAACATAACCTGACCTAACTCCTAGAGAAACCTAACTCTAGCGAACCTAACTTACTTATTTTACAGTACATATGGTCCTATTTTCCGGCACTAGTGCGTAAAATAGCACATTTCGTGCTATGTCAAAAGTTTATAAAGGGCCATATGTACACGTCCCTAACCCTATTTAACCTATATTATTAAGTGTTGGTAATGTGTAAATAAATAATATTTTTTATTGATATTTATCGACAGATTGACACAGTATGCGCGGTTAGAAACTTCTTATATCATATTCAGAACGTATTTGTGGCCCTGAAAAGGGCCTTTTTGGTTGTTGCACAAACCACACTCTCGAAGCGTGTCGTGTCGTCGCAATACGAACTACCTAAACCCATTACACTAAAAGTGTATTGAGAAGACAGACCGCATACGAGGAACGACGTACGCTTACTTGGAGCTGGTGTACTTGGTGACGGCCTTGGTGCCTTCACTGACGGCGTGCTTGGCGAGCTCACCGGGCAGCAAGAGCCTCACGGAGGTCTGCACCTCCCTGCTGGTGATAGTGGACCTCTTGTTGTAGTGAGCGAGGCGGGAGGCCTCGGCGGCGATGCGCTCGAAGATGTCGTTCACGAACGAGTTCATGATCGACATGGCCTTGCTGGAGATACCGGTGTCGGGGTGGACCTGCTTGAGCACCTTGTAGATGTAGATGGCGTAGCTTTCCTTGCGCTTATGCTTCTTCTTTTTCTTAGAGTCCGACTTGGAGATGTTCTTCTGGGCCTTGCCGGATTTCTTGGCGGCCTTACCGCTAGTCTTGGGTGGCATTGCGATATAGTTAGATGCTTACAGTACGAGAGTCGAACTGGAAATATGATATTTGATGATGGATATCATGCGATACCCCTTTTAAGGGGGGTATGCGTGGCCGTGCCCGCCTTTCGGCTGCGACGGCTGTGGCGGGTCGCTCCCCACCGCGTGGGGAGGTCAGTCGACGTCATTTTGAGGACGTCAGTGCCGCTGGTGTAGGCCAGCTTTCTCGCCTACCGATCGTTTATCCAACCCCGCGACCCCTAGCCCGGTGATACCGTTTGAGCGGGGCCGGGCGTCAGGGACGCAGGGAAGGCGACCGGCAGCTTAGGCTGGCGTGTGTGGCGTGGTGCATCCGAAGAGAGAGTTTGGGACTTGGCTTGCCTCTGCTACTGGTGTAGCAGAGCTCGGGGCAAGTCCCGGGCCCACCGTTCCGGTGGTCTGGTGGGGTGGTGTGGCGCGATGTTCTTGAGGTGCTCGTGCTCGCCGTTGTCCGCGCGGTCGAACATGGACCGCGCGAGACGCTCGATGAACTCCTCCAGGCCGCGCCACTTCAGTGTCTCGGTGAGGGCTGCGTTGCTGACGTAGCGTGGACACTTGACGATGCTCCGCAGTGTGAGGGTCTCCTGACGCCCCATCTTCGCCTTGTTGGACCTGGAACAGAAAGAATGCCAGGCAGGTGAAGCGTATGTTAGTCTAGAGCGTACGTAAGCTTTGTACAGACCGAGTTTGGTCCGTACAGGAAGCTTACTACTAAAGACTGGGCGTAGACACATGCGAGCGACTTTCGCTCGTCTTACTGTGTCTCTGGTGTGGCGATCCATGTTGAGTCTCCTGTCTATGGTCACCCCCAGGTATTTCACTGTGGGTGACCATGTGAGCGGCTGACCTAGAAGAGAAGGAGGATTGGGCAAGGTGATGGCTTGCCCTGTGATGAGCGCTTGCGTCTTGCCCACATTGACTGATAGTCTCCATTTGGAGAGCCAGTCAGGGAGGGCGTCAAGCGTCGGCTGGATCTTGGCGACTGCGTGCGGCATCTGGAACGAGGAAGCAAAGTAAGCGGCGTCATCTGCGAATAGAGCTAGTTGCGCTTGTCCGACGACTGGGATGTCGTCGGTGTAGCGCACATAGCATGCGGGCGACAGGCAGCTCCCCTGGGGGACGCCTGCCTGTATCGGGCGTTCCTGTGACAGTGCGCCTTCCACTTGAACGCGGAAGCGCCGGTCTGCCAGGAATGATGCGATGACTCTCACGATGCGGCGGGGGGCTGTGGACAGAGAAAGTTTGTATATTAGACCTTCGTGCCAAACTCGATCAAAAGCTTTCTCCATGTCTAGGAGGACCGCGACTGTGTACTCCTTCTTGTTGAGCGACATGCCCATGTGGTGTAGTACACGGGTGAGCTGCAGCGTCGTGGAGTGTTGGGACCTGAAACCAAATTGCTCCGGCCTGGGTGACAGGTGTGGCGAGAGGTGCCGGAGCAGTAACCTCTCGAACACCTTTGACAAGTTGCATAGCAACGTGATGGGCCGGTAGTTCGCCGGCTGTCTTCTGTCCTTTCCCGGCTTGGGAAGGACTATGACCCGCCCGGTCTTCCAGATGGCGGGAAAGTGGCCCGACCGTAGGATCCCGTTGAACAGGCGCGCCACTGCCGCTAAGGTGTTTAGCGGCAGGTGACGGAGCGCCATGTTCGGGATCTCGTCGGGGCCCGGCGCCTTCCTCGGGTTGCAGTAGCGCCTGATGGACGCCTGGACCTGTGAAGGAGAAAAATAGAGTGGATCATCGTGTGGCTCGACTGGCACGCTGAGATAATCTCGGACGTGCTGTACGATGTCCGCTGTGTGTTGCGGGTCGGTGACAGGGTTGGGCCTGAATTGCCGCTCAAGGCTGCGAGCGAGTATTTCCGCTCTGTCCTTGGCCGCGTACTTCAGTTCCCCGTCCGTGTCGTCCTCGAGGGGCTGGATCGGCTCGGGCGTCGTGCTGAGTTGTCTGCATAACCTGTGGATAGAGGGAAGACTATCAGTTATGCTGTCTATGTGGGCTTCCCAGCTTACAGCTCTGTGTTCGCTGAGTTTGTCCCTCAACAGTCGCTCCAGACGATTGAGCTCAGTCTTGACAGACTGAGCCCTAGTCCTTTGCCACTGTTTCCTGTACCAGCGCTTTTTCTCCAAAAGCGCTTGAAGCGGCCTCGGGAGCGGTGCGCGTCGGTCCGTTTGCGGGATCGTGCGGCCGGCCTCGGTGAGGGCCGCCTTGATGTCCTCCGTGATTGTAGTTGCTGCTGCGTCGACCTCTTCTGCGGTTGAGATGGGACCTGTGCGGGGAGAATTTACCATGGCTTCCGAAAAAGCCTTCCAGTCGTAGCGGCGTCCGGGTCCCTTGCTGAGTCTCGTCGTCGGCTGGTCTGCGATGGTCAGGAGCACCGGCCTGTGGTCGGAGGTGAGATCGTAGAATACCTGGTGCCGCATAAGGGCATTGACTCCGCGAGAGATCGCAAAGTCGATGGTGGTGCCTCTGTTGTACACATCGGCACCGTGGTAGTGAGTGGGCTCGTATGGCCCGCCCACTACCAGATCGAGGTCCTCCACGATCTGGTAGATGGTGTTGCCCGGCGGGGAGTGGGCGGACGAGTTCCAGGCGGGGTGCTCGGCGTTGAAGTCCCCGGCCAGGATGGTCGGCACGGGGGAGTCCACCAGCAGTCGCTTGAGGTCGTCGCGCATCCCTGCCGGCCGGCAGTGTCCGCAGGGCCTGTAGATAGCAAACAAGCGCAGATTATGTCTTTGCAGTTTGATATCTATCCCCAGCGCGGATAGTGTCGCGGGTTGGTCGATGTCCACCAATTGGTGGATGATGGTCCTCTTTATGAGGATGGCGAGGCCTCGCCAGATGACTCCAGTGTCGGGGTTGGATTGGTCCAGTCGGTACACAATGTACCCGCTTGCTGTGAGTTTCGTTGACGGCCTCAGCAGCGTCTCGCAGATCAGCATGATGTCGATGTCCTGGCTGTGGAGAAAAGTGCGGAGATCATTAGTTTTACCATTTAATGACTGCGCATTCCAGTATACAACTCTTAATTCTTTCTCTGAAAGGCCGTAAGAGTGTGCAGCTGGTGAGAGGGGTGGGCTAAGTCTGGTTTTTAACCAGACTTAGACAGAGCTTTTACCGCTAGTACTAACTCGTCTAGCGTGGGCTTCAAGGCCGTAGTTACCGCGGATTGCACCGCGGCGACTACGTCCTTGTGCAACGCTTCGGTGTCGAGCGCGGGGGGCGCTGCGGGCTGCGGTTGTGACTTCCTCTGCGGTGCTTGTTGTGGCTGCCTCCGCTGCTGTTGTCCTCTGGCCCTCGGCTGGTTGGCTGGCGCCATTAGGGAAAAAAAAAAAAAAAAAAAAAAAAAAAAAAAAAAAAAAAAAAAAAAAAAAAAAAAAAAAAAAATATGATATTTTTTTACGGTCGCCCGATCTTTGCTAGCGTAGCGTACGGGAAATAGGGGATTAAAGATCGAGCGTCGAGCCCGCGGTATCTCGACCAATAGCGTTCGTGCATCATTAACATCGTCTGTAGGCATGGTGGGGAGTGCGAGGGCGTGTTGATATTATGTATTTAAATATTCATTATTATATTATCAATAATAAATAAACATTACCCGCCTGATGTGCTATGCTATGTAATAATAATAATGAGTTAACCAAAATATATTTGAACCATAACCATCTGTCATCAATTTTTATAACTGTAGGCGGCCAAAAATTTGGTATATTATAATTATTTATTTATTTATCATTCTTTTGTTACAGAGACACACTGTTGTAGCTGAGTAATTAAGTAAGTAAGTAAGTAAGTAAGTAAGTAAGTCTTTGATCCGTCCGAGCCATCCATAAACAAATAAGTGAGTGAGTGTATCCGAGTGTCTAATTTATAATATATTTAATTATGTGATGTATGTGTTTTTCACTATAGGAACGATAATCACATTATAGTTCAGTACCTACTCTTACCGTAATTATAATTCATTCATAAATGTGTAGTATCATAATTATTTTTTTTTTTTTTTTATTATTATTATTCATCGATCTAATGACATCATATACGTATGCGTTATGCCATGAAACTTATAACTTTTACACAGAATTATATTGTGGCCCTGAAAAGGGCCTTTTGTAACGGTCACTCGGGCGGGAATGTAACAGAGGCCCCGTGCGTGCGATAAATGTACGCACGAGACAAATGCACACATTCACCAGTCGCCGTGTGTTACCGCTAGAGATGTAGCCTGATGAGAAGTGAGGACACTTAAGCCTTCTTCTCGGTCTTCTTGGGCAGGAGTACGGCCTGAATGTTAGGCAGCACACCACCCTGGGCGATGGTCACACCGGAGAGGAGCTTGTTCAACTCCTCGTCGTTGCGGATCGCCAGCTGGAGATGCCTAGGGATGATCCTGGTCTTCTTGTTGTCGCGAGCGGCGTTGCCTGCCAACTCGAGAACCTCAGCGGCCAGGTACTCCATGACGGCGGCTAAGTACACCGGGGCACCGGCACCGACGCGCTCGGCGTAGTTGCCCTTGCGTAAAAGCCTGTGGATACGGCCGACGGGGAACTGGAGTCCGGCACGGTTAGAACGTGACTTTGCCTTTCCCTTAACCTTGCCACCTTTACCGCGTCCAGACATGTTTGATGAGAGATTTAAGTTTTCAGTTTACACACAACGGACGAGAGCACGTATTGCTCGTGAGTGTCGGACAAGAATATTTTTTTAGCAAGCCGCGCGTTAAGCTATATAGTCTCACGGAGCGCGCTGATAGTGGGGATATAACGAGCCGACATAACACGAGACCGATCGACCAATCGACGCCCCGCATGCAAGAGTGCGAATGAATAAATAAATTAATAACAAAATATTCTATAAGTAAGTTCATATAACTCCACATTAATTTATATAATTTGGCCTATATCTATAGGCCATACGTACGTATACTAAGTATGTAGATAACTTACTAAATATTGTTTGAAATGTAAGACTTGCGTCATATCATGTTTATTTATTTATTTACGTTCCAATAAAAAGTTGGTGTAAATTCATGATTAATGAAAACCTAATATAATCTCTATCAGTGTGATAATCATCATCATCGTATTGATGACTTTTGTGCCTTGATATTCGACTTTTTACTCCGATCCGAACACCTTTTGGTATGTTATATATATAAAAACACTTTCGATTCTCTCATTGATAAATCGATCGATCGACTCGTGTATGTGCTCATTGCAATGAAACAGAGGTGATATGAACCTTTGAATACATTTGTTAGCCCTGAAAAGGGCTTTTTGATGTGCGTATAACGCGCACAGGCGTATGACGTGAGTCGAGAAGAGGCGAGACACGTCGTCGTATAATATTTATAGCAACGACAATCGACATCTCCTCTACCATCACGACAACTACCGCGACCGATGTAAGGACGACGACGACAATATGGCGCAGTCTTCTTACTTCTTCGAGGCAGCCTTCTTAGCGGCGGGCTTCGCTTTGGGAGCGGCAGCAGCCTTCTTTGGCTTGGGAGCTTTAGGCTTCTTGGTCGGCGGCTTCGCGGTCTTCTTGGCCTTAGGCGCGGCGGCGCTCTTGCCCTTGGCGGGGGTGGAAGGTTTCTTCGCTGCGGGCTTCTTTTTGGCGGCGGCGGCCTTCTTGTCCTTCGTGGCGGCCTTAGGCTTGGCCGGGGACGCGGCGGCCTTCTTCGCCTTAGCCGGTTTAGCTGCGGCGGGCTTCTTAGCGGCGGCTGATGATTTAGCGCTAGATTTCTTGGCCGCGGCGGGTTTCTTGCCGGCGGATGAAGTCTTCGATTCCAGTTTGAACGAGCCGGACGCGCCCTTGCCTTTGGTCTGTATGAGTGCGCCGGATTCGACTGCGCTCTTCAGATATTTTCTAATGAAAGGGGCCAGCTTCTCGGCGTCGACCTTGTACTGGGCGGCGATGTATTTCTTGATAGCCTGCAGGGACGAACCGCTTCTCTCCTTCAGCTCCTTGATGGCGCTGTTAACCATCTCGGACGTCTTAGGGTGGGTGGGCTTCGCCTTAGGCTTCTTAGCGCCTGCGGAGGCGGACGCCTTAGGCTTCTTCGCGGGCGTCGCCGGGGCGGGAGCGTCGGCAGCAACTGCGGTATCGGCCATATTTAAATAACCAAGTAATATATGTAGTTTAACAAATTAGTAAATCGCACGAACTGCGCAAAGAGAACAGCGGACGCGTGTAAGCGGAGCGCTGCGCTGGCGAGTACTAAACACGAGTCGCATGGGGGCGCCACTTTTTATATATCCACTCCGGCTTAACCGTAACGCAGACCCTTATGTCGCGGGACGTTTTCTCGTAATAACACTTCCAACTTTTCACTTACTCGTTTATGATTAAACTAAATTTATAGTGAATTATATTATAATGATTATAATAAAATTGCACATGTATATTCTTTATGAATTGATATATCTATTTTAATAGAAGTTTTAAGTTTTGGAACGCCGTTAAACGAATGAGGGAACTTTACTTTTGGTATTATAGGTTGCGGACACCTCGGGTCTGTTTAAAAAGTGATTTTTCTTAATTAGAATTACATTTAACAATATTATGTGTCTTCCAGTTAAAAGCGAAGATACCATAGATAGATGTGACACAATAACAAAAGTAGAAAATTATAGTTATAATGTTATTTTGACTTGTTGTCTTCACTGTCGTAAAACAGCCGTACCGCGCCTTGGATTGCCTACGTTCAGCGGTTTGCTCTCTGCTGGTACCGATGTAAAACGGGATATGTATTTTATGTTACGTTTATATAATTATGTTCTATTATACATTACGATATCACCATATTCATGAATATTATTATAATTCTGATGGTTTTTAAAAACTCTCTTCTACGAGGATCATACAGCAGCGCGAACTCACACTCTGAACGTGCGGGCATGGTAGGTAGGTAGAATCTCGTGTAGGTAGGTCGTATTTTATTTAGTTTTGGTTTTAGTAGTAAAGTAAAAATTTATCTGAATATTACGCCTAATATTAAAACAAACGATATACTTAAAATTAAATTATTGCAATTAGTGTGTTTATCGTTGGACATAAGAATCTGTTTAGGTTGATATATTAGGTTGATATATGTACTTAATTATATTCATCATAGGGACACGAGAAGTCTTAGGCTTCTGAGTTACTATATGTAGTTAACCATTTTTATATAAGTTATATTAATATTTTTGATGTGGTAAAATTGAGGTGAGTGGGTGAGGGGATGTTGGGTGTCCCTGTCTGTTTTGTGCACTATTTGCGAATCCTTTACCTAATTGGGCAGTTCATCCTGGTCGTCGTCGTTATCAGTACCTAGTAGTAGGTCACAGCCTCACAGGTGTCAGGTGATAATGCGATTGTTTGTTTTTAAAATATATATATGGTGTTATTAGTAAAACTAACTAAAAAGTTAGCGAGTGTGCGTGTGTGAGAAATACATGTTTGGATTTGGAAAACGCGAGTAATAGGTGAATACTTTATTACTTAATTAATTATTTAGATTTGGGTTAGGGCGATGCTAGTCGGGAAGTCGGGAAAAATAAAAGGAAGAAGAAGAAGATGATGATGATGATGGTTGGATGGATGATTCTTGAAGAGAGGGAGAAATATCTGAATTTATGCATGCTGTACCTACTGGGAGGTGGGTGGTAAATAGACACGCGTGTAAAGCTCTAGCTGGAGACGTTCAATCGAATCTCTATATACTTAGTTATGCCTATTTTATATACGAGTACATTACATACATAGGTATAGTGGGCAGGCAAGGTCTACTTACTAATAATAATTAAAATATGCTTGGTGCACATTAATAATTGTGACGTAAGTACTAGATCGGAATCTAAAGATTTAAAAATATATTTATTAGCTTGCTCTAGTATCAATATTATTAGCGCACACACACATGAGGTTAAACAATAACTTTGCCCTTTGCTTGTAAAAATAACTATACATATTTTTAAATTAAGTAACTACATATAATTGTTGTTTTGTTTGTTTTAGAGAGCTGGGCTGGCTGGCGTCAAACCACCGTCAAAGCAGGCGGCGAACGAGGTGGCTGGCTGCTGTTACAAGTTAGAAAATTGGACTTGCGGTGCGGGGTAAGTAAGTTATTATACATATTATTAGATAGATAGATCGATCGATCGATTGTTTGTCCGTATGTGTCGTTGCTGAAACTTTGTATTTGCGGTGCATATAGTTAGAATTATTTGCGGCCCTGAAAAGGGCCTTTTTGTATTTGCGTCTGAGGACGCGGGCGCCGGGGCGCGCGCGCGCGCGCGATACGGTAATACATGCGTCAGTACATATTACACGATGTCGCGCGCGGCGGACCAAGTGCAAGCGGAGCGCTTAACCACCGAAACCGTAGAGGGTGCGGCCCTGACGCTTCAGAGCGTAGACGACGTCCATGGCGGTGACGGTCTTCCTCTTGGCGTGCTCGGTGTAGGTGACCGCGTCACGGATCACGTTCTCGAGGAACACCTTCAGAACACCGCGGGTCTCCTCGTAGATCAGACCGGAGATACGCTTGACGCCACCTCTGCGGGCGAGACGACGGATGGCGGGCTTGGTGATACCCTGGATGTTATCACGGAGCACCTTCCTGTGGCGCTTGGCTCCTCCTTTCCCCAGACCTTTACCTCCCTTACCGCGACCGGTCATTGCGACCTGTAGTAGATATGAGACTTCTCGAACGGAATACACGGACAACGACACACGACTTGCGGCGCGCGTCGACACGAGTGGAATAACTGGCTATCGACGTCTGTGCGATATTTATACGCTTTACCCTATTGCGGGGAGACGGGGGACGGGGTTAGAGATATCGGAGCATTAATATTTGATTTATTTTTCATTCATGAAATATAATATAATATTGATAAATAATTTCATATGATATGGTTATTTAAATTCATTTTGGGGATATAAATATGTAGTTACTCACATATAATTACTAACTATAATAACGGCGACCGGCTCATGGAAGAGAGGCCGTATGTATAACTAACTACATATATGTAGCACTCTCTATTTCTATTTCATTCCCCTCTAATCTCTAATATTATCCTCTAGCATTCAGTCAGTGGTAATAATTATGTCGATAAAATTTCGAGAAATCTATATTATTTTGTCTTAACTTAACTTTTAGTTGGCGCGTAATATCACGAGTTTAATTCACTTTCCTTCTTTCCATTATACTACATAATAGAGTATATCGCGGTTAAATTTCATATACTACTTACTATATTACCGTACATCTTATGTATGAATTGATGTATATATTTACTAATGACTAATAATATTGATCGATCGATTTATCTACGCAAGTGTTTGTTCAAAGAAACATATTATATAATTTTCGAATCATGTGTGGCCCTGAAAAGGGCCTTTTGATATATGACAGAAGCTTCACGTTCGCATGTCCAGACGCAAAACGCGTGGTACAAAATAATAGATATAATGTAACCGAATGCGTTGGCGCAGACTGCGTTCGGTGATTTAGCTCCGTGCCGATTTTAGCGTGGCGGGTGGTTTTAAGCACGTTCACCGCGGATCCTGCGAGCCAGCTGGATGTCCTTGGGCATGATGGTCACACGCTTGGCGTGGATGGCGCACAGGTTGGTGTCCTCAAAGAGACCGACGAGGTAAGCCTCGCTGGCCTCCTGGAGAGCCATAACGGCAGAGCTCTGGAAGCGCAGGTCGGTCTTGAAATCCTGAGCGATCTCACGCACCAGACGCTGGAAGGGCAGCTTGCGGATCAGAAGCTCAGTGCTCTTCTGGTAGCGACGGATCTCACGGAGGGCGACGGTGCCGGGCCTGTAACGATGGGGCTTCTTGACGCCCCCGGTGGCCGGCGCGCTCTTGCGGGCCGCCTTGGTGGCGAGCTGTTTACGGGGCGCTTTACCACCGGTGGATTTACGAGCGGTCTGCTTGGTACGGGCCATTGCGAAAAATAAAAATTACTACGACACACGGTACTACGTTACGTCAACGAGTCACGAGAGGTAATAAACTTCGCAACGCCGAGAGGCGCTTTTTATGTGCTCGTCGGAAAGGGACGGAGTTAGTGTCCGTGTGAGCGAGAGGGTTATAAAATTCACATACACGGTCCCCCTCGCCCCTCTTTTCCTTTCTCACCAATGGTACGATTTCTAATTACAATAACATTAATATTATTGAAATATTATTAATAAATTTGCTTTTTTTTTTTTTTTTTTTTAGGTATTATGTATGAGTTAGGACAGTTAGTTAGGTTCCGCGGAGCTAGGTTAGGTTAGGATTGTAAATAACAATATTTGACCGAGTCAGGTCAGCAAACCTAACTTACGAGGTTAGGTTAAGTTAGGCGATATTTATGTAAGTATACTCGATATATTGTTCAAGTTTGATTTGTTTTGGAAATTCCTGGCATCTGGTAACCTAACCTAACTTAACCTGACCTAACTCCTAAAGAAACCTAACTCTAGCGAACCTAACTTAACCTAACCTAACTCTAGCGAACCTAACATAACCTGACCTAACTCCTAGAGAAACCTAACTCTAGCGAACCTAACTTACTTATTTTACAGTACATATGGTCCTATTTTCCGGCACTAGTGCGTAAAATAGCACATTTCGTGCTATGTCAAAAGTTTATAAAGGGCCATATGTACACGTCCCTAACCCTATTTAACCTATATTATTAAGTGTTGGTAATGTGTAAATAAATAATATTTTTTATTGATATTTATCGACAGATTGACACAGTATGCGCGGTTAGAAACTTCTTATATCATATTCAGAACGTATTTGTGGCCCTGAAAAGGGCCTTTTTGGTTGTTGCACAAACCACACTCTCGAAGCGTGTCGTGTCGTCGCAATACGAACTACCTAAACCCATTACACTAAAAGTGTATTGAGAAGACAGACCGCATACGAGGAACGACGTACGCTTACTTGGAGCTGGTGTACTTGGTGACGGCCTTGGTGCCTTCACTGACGGCGTGCTTGGCGAGCTCACCGGGCAGCAAGAGCCTCACGGAGGTCTGCACCTCCCTGCTGGTGATAGTGGACCTCTTGTTGTAGTGAGCGAGGCGGGAGGCCTCGGCGGCGATGCGCTCGAAGATGTCGTTCACGAACGAGTTCATGATCGACATGGCCTTGCTGGAGATACCGGTGTCGGGGTGGACCTGCTTGAGCACCTTGTAGATGTAGATGGCGTAGCTTTCCTTGCGCTTATGCTTCTTCTTTTTCTTAGAGTCCGACTTGGAGATGTTCTTCTGGGCCTTGCCGGATTTCTTGGCGGCCTTACCGCTAGTCTTGGGTGGCATTGCGATATAGTTAGATGCTTACAGTACGAGAGTCGAACTGGAAATATGATATTTGGATGGATATCATGCGATACCCCTTTTTAAGGGGGGTATGCGTGGCCGTGCCCGCCTTTCGGCTGCGACGGCTGTGGCGGGTCGCTCCCCACCGCGTGGGGAGGTCAGTCGACGTCATTTTGAGGACGTCAGTGCTGCTGGTGTAGGCCAGCTTTCTCGCCTGCCGATCGTTTATCCAACCCTGCGACCCCTAGCCCGGTGATACCGTTTGAGCGGGGCCGGGCATCGGGGACGCAGGGAAGGCGACCGGCAGCTTAGGCTGGCGTGTGTGGCGTGGTGCATCCGATGAGTGTTGAGTATTGGGACTTGGCTTGCCTCTGCTACTGGTGTAGCAGAGCTCGGGGCAAGTCCCGGGCCCACCGTTCCGGTGGTCTGGTGGGGTGGTGTGGCGCGATGTTCTTGAGGTGCTCGTGCCCGCCGTTGTCCGCGCGGTCGAACATGGACCGCGCGAGACGCTCGATGAACTCCTCCAGGCCGCGCCACTTCAGTGTCTCGGTGAGGGCTGCGTTGCTGACGTAGCGTGGACACTTGACGATGCTCCGCAGTGTGAGGGTCTCCTGACGCCCCATCTTCGCCTTGTTGGACCTGGAACAGAAAGAATGCCAGGCAGGTGAAGCGTATGTTAGTCTAGAGCGTACGTAAGCTTTGTACAGACCGAGTTTGGTCCGTACAGGAAGCTTACTACTAAAGACTGGGCGTAGACACATGCGAGCGACTTTCGCTCGTCTTACTGTGTCTCTGGTGTGGCGATCCATGTTGAGTCTCCTGTCTATGGTCACCCCCAGGTATTTCACTGTGGGTGACCATGTGAGCGGCTGACCTAGAAGAGAAGGAGGATTGGGCAAGGTGATGGCTTGCCCTGTGATGAGCGCTTGCGTCTTGCCCACATTGACTGATAGTCTCCATTTGGAGAACCAGTCAGGGAGGGCGTCAAGCGTCGGCTGGATCTTGGCGACTGCGTGCGGCATCTGGAACGAGGAAGCAAAGTAAGCGGCGTCATCTGCGAATAGAGCTAGTTGCGCTTGTCCGACGACTGGGATGTCGTCGGTGTAGCGCACATAGCATGCGGGCGACAGGCAGCTCCCCTGGGGGACGCCTGCCTGTATCGGGCGTTCCTGTGACAGTGCGCCTTCCACTTGAACGCGGAAGCGCCGGTCTGCCAGGAATGACGCGATGACTCTCACGATGCGGCGGGGGGCTGTGGACAGAGAAAGTTTGTATATTAGACCTTCGTGCCAAACTCGATCAAAAGCTTTCTCCATGTCTAGGAGGACCGCGACTGTGTACTCCTTCTTGTTGAGCGACATGCCCATGTGGTGTAGTACACGGGTGAGCTGCAGCGTCGTGGAGTGTTGAGACCTGAAACCAAATTGCTCCGGCCTGGGTGACAGGTGTGGCGAGAGGTGCCGGAGCAGTAACCTCTCGAACACCTTTGATAAGTTGCATAGCAACGTGATGGGCCGGTAGTTCACCGGCTGTCTTCTGTCCTTTCCCGGCTTGGGAAGGACTATGACCCGCCCGGTCTTCCAGATGGCGGGAAAGTGGCCCGACCGTAGGATCCCGTTGAACAGGCGCGCCACTGCCGCTAAGGTGTTTAGCGGCAGGTGACGGAGCGCCATGTTCGGGATCTCGTCGGGGCCCGGCGCCTTCCTCGGGTTGCAGTAGCGCCTGATGGACGCCTGGACCTGTGAAGGAGAAAAGTAGAGTGGATCATCGTGTGGCTCGACTGGCACGCTGAGATAATCTCGGACGTGCTGTACGATGTCCGCTGTGTGTTGCGGGTCGGTGACAGGGTTGGGCCTGAATTGCCGCTCAAGGCTGCGAGCGAGTATTTCCGCTCTGTCCTTGGCCGCGTACTTCAGTTCCCCGTCCGTGTCGTCCTCGAGGGGCTGGATCGGCTCGGGCGTCGTGCTGAGTTGTCTGCATAACCTGTGGATAGAGGGAAGACTATCAGTTATGCTGTCTATGTGGGCTTCCCAGCTTACAGCTCTGTGTTCGCTGAGTTTGTCCCTCAACAGTCGCTCCAGACGATTGAGCTCAGTCTTGACAGACTGAGCCCTAGTCCTTTGCCACTGTTTCCTGTACCAGCGCTTTTTCTCCAAAAGCGCTTGAAGCGGCCTCGGGAGCGGTGCGCGTCGGTCCGTTTGCGGGATCGTGCGGCCGGCCTCGGTGAGGGCCGCCTTGATGTCCTCCGTGATTGTAGTTGCTGCTGCGTCGACCTCTTCTGCGGTTGAGATGGGACCTGTGCGGGGAGAATTTACCATGGCTTCCGAAAAAGCCTTCCAGTCGTAGCGGCGTCCGGGTCCCTTGCTGAGTCTCGTCGTCGGCTGGTCTGCGATGGTCAGGAGCACCGGCCTGTGGTCGGAGGTGAGATCGTAGAATACCTGGTGCCGCATAAGGGCATTGACTCCGCGAGAGATCGCAAAGTCGATGGTGGTGCCTCTGTTGTACACATCGGCACCGTGGTAGTGAGTGGGCTCGTATGGCCCGCCCACTACCAGATCGAGGTCCTCCACGATCTGGTAGATGGTGTTGCCCGGCGGGGAGTGGGCGGACGAGTTCCAGGCGGGGTGCTCGGCGTTGAAGTCCCCGGCCAGGATGGTCGGCACGGGGGAGTCCACCAGCAGTCGCTTGAGATCGTCGCGCATCCCTGCCGGCCGGCAGTGTCCGCAGGGCCTGTAGATAGCAAACAAGCGCAGATTATGTCTTTGCAGTTTGATATCTATCCCCAGCGCGGATAGTGTCGCGGGTTGGTCGATGTCCACCAATTGGTGGATGATGGTCCTCTTTATGAGGATGGCGAGGCCTCGCCAGATGACTCCAGTGTCGGGGTTGGATTGGTCCAGTCGGTACACAATGTACCCGCTTGCTGTGAGTTTCGTTGACGGCCTCAGCAGCGTCTCGCAGATCAGCATGATGTCGATGTCCTGGCTGTGGAGAAAAGTGCGGAGATCATTAGTTTTACCATTTAATGACTGCGCATTCCAGTATACAACTCTTAATTCTTTCTCTGAAAGGCCGTAAGAGTGTGCAGCTGGTGAGAGGAGTGGGCTAAGTCTGGTTTTTAACCAGACTTAGACAGAGCTTTTACCGCTAGTACTAACTCGTCTAGCGTGGGCTTCAAGGCCGTAGTTACCGCGGATTGCACCGCGGCGACTACTTCCTTGTGCAACGCTTCGGTGTCGAGCGCGGGGGGCGCTGCGGGCTGCGGTTGTGACTTCCTCTGCGGTGCTTGTTGTGGCTGCCTCCGCTGCTGTTGTCCTCTGGCCCTCGGCTGGTTGGCTGGCGCCATTAGGGAACCTGCGGAAGATTCCTCTACCATATTGGGGCGGTCCGTGGCCCTAGTGTTAGGGCCGCGGCGTGTGGGCGGGCGGCGTGTGTGGGAGCGCGTTCCTGCGCGCCAGTTCCTCAGTTCCCTGAGGTACTCAGGGCACTGCTTGTGGTTTGCTGGGTGGTCCCCCCAGCAGTTGCAGCAGGTGGCCGGCTGGTCCCTGGGCCGCGTGCACTCGCTCGAGTGGTGGTCCAGTGCGCACTTGACGCACCGGACTGCCCGGTGGCACCCGTGCGAGGAGTGCCTGAAGCCCTGGCACCGGTGACACTGCGGCGGCCCGGGCTTGCCTCTCCAAGGCTCAACCCGGACCTTGGAGTTGATGTCGGCCAGGTCGGTGAGGTCCAGGAAGCCTGGGTTGTCTCGTTCCGTCCCTGTGAGCTGCACGAAGAACAGGCTGCCTCCGCGTCCTCGACCTGTGGATATAAGTTTCGCATGAGAAACTTCGTAACCCTTTACGGCGCAAGCGTCTTTGACCTCTTGCACCGTAGTTGACGAGGGGAGGCCGCGAATAGCGGCCTTCATTGGGAGAGAGGTCTTGTCTGGGTGCTCGACAAACTCGAGCTTGTGCTTCTTGCGCTGCTCCTTTAGGTACTTGATGACCCTGGTGTATTCTACCCCGGACCTGGGGTAGAATCGGACGCCATTTGGGGCCGCGGCCTCGGTTGAGGCCGGGAACCCTAGGCGTTTGTTGATGGTGGCCAGGTGCTGGCGCCAGTCTGGGAAGTCCTCGACCAGGATCTGGGGCGGTTTGTAGTTGGAATATGATATTTTTTTACGGTCGCCCGATCTTTGCTAGCGTAGCGTACGGGAAATAGGGGATTAAAGATCGAGCGTCGAGCCCGCGGTATCTCGACCAATAGCGTTCGTGCATCATTAACATCGTCTGTAGGCATGGTGGGGAGTGCGAGGGCGTGTTGATATTATGTATTTAAATATTCATTATTATATTATCAATAATAAATAAACATTACCCGCCTGATGTGCTATGCTATGTAATAATAATAATGAGTTAACCAAAATATATTTGAACCATAACCATCTGTCATCAATTTTTATAACTGTAGGCGGCCAAAAATTTGGTATATTATAATTATTTATTTATTTATCATTCTTTTGTTACAGAGACACACTGTTGTAGCTGAGTAATTAAGTAAGTAAGTAAGTAAGTAAGTCTTTGATCCGTCCGAGCCATCCATAAACAAATAAGTGAGTGAGTGTATCCGAGTGTCTAATTTATAATATATTTAATTATGTGATGTATGTGTTTTTCACTATAGGAACGATAATCACATTATAGTTCAGTACCTACTCTTACCGTAATTATAATTCATTCATAAATGTGTAGTATCATAATTATTTTTTTTTTTTTTTTATTATTATTATTCATCGATCTAATGACATCATATACGTATGCGTTATGCCATGAAACTTATAACTTTTACACAGAATTATATTGTGGCCCTGAAAAGGGCCTTTTGTAACGGTCACTCGGGCGGGAATGTAACAGAGGCCCCGTGCGTGCGATAAATGTACGCACGAGACAAATGCACACATTCACCAGTCGCCGTGTGTTACCGCTAGAGATGTAGCCTGATGAGAAGTGAGGACACTTAAGCCTTCTTCTCGGTCTTCTTGGGCAGGAGTACGGCCTGAATGTTAGGCAGCACACCACCCTGGGCGATGGTCACACCGGAGAGGAGCTTGTTCAACTCCTCGTCGTTGCGGATCGCCAGCTGGAGATGCCTAGGGATGATCCTGGTCTTCTTGTTGTCGCGAGCGGCGTTGCCTGCCAACTCGAGAACCTCAGCGGCCAGGTACTCCATGACGGCGGCTAAGTACACCGGGGCACCGGCACCGACGCGCTCGGCGTAGTTGCCCTTGCGTAAAAGCCTGTGGATACGGCCGACGGGGAACTGGAGTCCGGCACGGTTAGAACGTGACTTTGCCTTTCCCTTAACCTTGCCACCTTTACCGCGTCCAGACATGTTTGATGAGAGATTTAAGTTTTCAGTTTACACACAACGGACGAGAGCACGTATTGCTCGTGAGTGTCGGACAAGAATATTTTTTTAGCAGTAGTATTATGTCATGCGATACCTCGCAGGAGGTATGCGTGGCCGTATCCGCCTTCCGGCTGTGACGGCTGTATCGGGTCGCTCCCCACCTCGTGGGGAGGTCAAACGTCATCATTTTATGGATGACAGTGCTTCTGTTGTGAGGTGAGTTTCTGTGCGTCCATGTTGCTGGCAGACGCGCTGGTGCTGCAGGAGATGGAGCTGTGGTGGTCGATCAAGGTCGTGCGGGCGGTTAGGTCCGCTACGGCGATGGTGTCTGGAATTGTAGTCGTGCGGGTGGTGTGGCCCGCTCCGGCTGAGGTGCTAGAGGTGTGTGGTCAAGGGCGAGCGGCGCATCTGGTCCGAACGGCGATGGTGTCTGAAGCTGTAGAGTAGTAGAGTTCACGGCCGCGCGGGTGTGGTGGCCCGCCACGGCGGTGGTGTCTGTAGATGTAGGCGCCATCGGGATCGGGAGGTGAGTCCGCTGCGTCGATGGTGCTTGTGTTTGAAGGAGGAGCCATCGGGTTGGGAGGTGAGTCCGCTGCGTCGATGGTGCTCGCGGTAAAGGTGGCAGGCATCGGGTTGGGAGGTGAGTCCGCTGCGTCGATGGTGCTCAGGTGTAGGGGGGCCCAGGTGCTCAGGTGTTGGGGGCCGCCAAGATGTTATTCGTGACACACACGGCTTCGCAGTACGAAGTATGCGTGCGGTCACGACGGCGGCGCGGAGCGAAATATCTTTTTTAGCAAGCCGCGCGTTAAGCTATATAGTCTCACGGAGCGCGCTGATAGTGGGGATATAACGAGCCGACATAACACGAGACCGATCGACCAATCGACGCCCCGCATGCAAGAGTGCGAATGAATAAATAAATTAATAACAAAATATTCTATAAGTAAGTTCATATAACTCCACATTAATTTATATAATTTGGCCTATATCTATAGGCCATACGTACGTATACTAAGTATGTAGATAACTTACTAAATATTGTTTGAAATGTAAGACTTGCGTCATATCATGTTTATTTATTTATTTACGTTCCAATAAAAAGTTGGTGTAAATTCATGATTAATGAAAACCTAATATAATCTCTATCAGTGTGATAATCATCATCATCGTATTGATGACTTTTGTGCCTTGATATTCGACTTTTTACTCCGATCCGAACACCTTTTGGTATGTTATATATATAAAAACACTTTCGATTCTCTCATTGATAAATCGATCGATCGACTCGTGTATGTGCTCATTGCAATGAAACAGAGGTGATATGAACCTTTGAATACATTTGTTAGCCCTGAAAAGGGCTTTTTGATGTGCGTATAACGCGCACAGGCGTATGACGTGAGTCGAGAAGAGGCGAGACACGTCGTCGTATAATATTTATAGCAACGACAATCGACATCTCCTCTACCATCACGACAACTACCGCGACCGATGTAAGGACGACGACGACAATATGGCGCAGTCTTCTTACTTCTTCGAGGCAGCCTTCTTAGCGGCGGGCTTCGCTTTGGGAGCGGCAGCAGCCTTCTTTGGCTTGGGAGCTTTAGGCTTCTTGGTCGGCGGCTTCGCGGTCTTCTTGGCCTTAGGCGCGGCGGCGCTCTTGCCCTTGGCGGGGGTGGAAGGTTTCTTCGCTGCGGGCTTCTTTTTGGCGGCGGCGGCCTTCTTGTCCTTCGTGGCGGCCTTAGGCTTGGCCGGGGACGCGGCGGCCTTCTTCGCCTTAGCCGGTTTAGCTGCGGCGGGCTTCTTAGCGGCGGCTGATGATTTAGCGCTAGATTTCTTGGCCGCGGCGGGTTTCTTGCCGGCGGATGAAGTCTTCGATTCCAGTTTGAACGAGCCGGACGCGCCCTTGCCTTTGGTCTGTATGAGTGCGCCGGATTCGACTGCGCTCTTCAGATATTTTCTAATGAAAGGGGCCAGCTTCTCGGCGTCGACCTTGTACTGGGCGGCGATGTATTTCTTGATAGCCTGCAGGGACGAACCGCTTCTCTCCTTCAGCTCCTTGATGGCGCTGTTAACCATCTCGGACGTCTTAGGGTGGGTGGGCTTCGCCTTAGGCTTCTTAGCGCCTGCGGAGGCGGACGCCTTAGGCTTCTTCGCGGGCGTCGCCGGGGCGGGAGCGTCGGCAGCAACTGCGGTATCGGCCATATTTAAATAACCAAGTAATATATGTAGTTTAACAAATTAGTAAATCGCACGAACTGCGCAAAGAGAACAGCGGACGCGTGTAAGCGGAGCGCTGCGCTGGCGAGTACTAAACACGAGTCGCATGGGGGCGCCACTTTTTATATATCCACTCCGGCTTAACCGTAACGCAGACCCTTATGTCGCGGGACGTTTTCTCGTAATAACACTTCCAACTTTTCACTTACTCGTTTATGATTAAACTAAATTTATAGTGAATTATATTATAATGATTATAATAAAATTGCACATGTATATTCTTTATGAATTGATATATCTATTTTAATAGAAGTTTTAAGTTTTGGAACGCCGTTAAACGAATGAGGGAACTTTACTTTTGGTATTATAGGTTGCGGACACCTCGGGTCTGTTTAAAAAGTGATTTTTCTTAATTAGAATTACATTTAACAATATTATGTGTCTTCCAGTTAAAAGCGAAGATACCATAGATAGATGTGACACAATAACAAAAGTAGAAAATTATAGTTATAATGTTATTTTGACTTGTTGTCTTCACTGTCGTAAAACAGCCGTACCGCGCCTTGGATTGCCTACGTTCAGCGGTTTGCTCTCTGCTGGTACCGATGTAAAACGGGATATGTATTTTATGTTACGTTTATATAATTATGTTCTATTATACATTACGATATCACCATATTCATGAATATTATTATAATTCTGATGGTTTTTAAAAACTCTCTTCTACGAGGATCATACAGCAGCGCGAACTCACACTCTGAACGTGCGGGCATGGTAGGTAGGTAGAATCTCGTGTAGGTAGGTCGTATTTTATTTAGTTTTGGTTTTAGTAGTAAAGTAAAAATTTATCTGAATATTACGCCTAATATTAAAACAAACGATATACTTAAAATTAAATTATTGCAATTAGTGTGTTTATCGTTGGACATAAGAATCTGTTTAGGTTGATATATTAGGTTGATATATGTACTTAATTATATTCATCATAGGGACACGAGAAGTCTTAGGCTTCTGAGTTACTATATGTAGTTAACCATTTTTATATAAGTTATATTAATATTTTTGATGTGGTAAAATTGAGGTGAGTGGGTGAGGGGATGTTGGGTGTCCCTGTCTGTTTTGTGCACTATTTGCGAATCCTTTACCTAATTGGGCAGTTCATCCTGGTCGTCGTCGTTATCAGTACCTAGTAGTAGGTCACAGCCTCACAGGTGTCAGGTGATAATGCGATTGTTTGTTTTTAAAATAGATATTGATTTTTCCCGTTCGCTACGCTAGCAAAGATCGGGCGACCGTAAAAAAAATATCATATTGATATTGGTCGCAACTGTGACGTTGACGGGACCGCACGCGCTTGAGCTAGCTCTCGAGACCTACGCACCCTAACCAACTCACTAGTTGACGTGTGTTAACTTCAGTGTTTGTGCAGGCTAAGTATCATTGTTAGTGTGCCCCAGTGTCGAAAAGACCACTTTCGCAGTGATCGTTTGCTGGCGGATACCTTACGGTGACAACCCAAGCCCCAAGCGTTAGCAGTGGCCGTTTGTTGGTGGATACCTTACGGTGACAACACAAACCACAAGCGGGGCGTGAGCCCGGACACACCCGGCGCTAGCCATATACCACCCTGTACTCACATCTGTTGTTTTCCAGGTCAACCTACGCCGACGCCGCACACACGCGCCCTCACCATGGGCAACGACAAGACGCCCACCAAGACGACGGAGGCCGCCCCGGAGGAGGACACAGCGGCAGCATCGGCTCTGGCGCAAGTGGTGGAAACTCCAGCCGATGGTCTGTTCATGCTCACCGGCCCCACGGTCATACCAGACTTCGACGATCCAAAGCGTCTGCCCGCGTACGGTAGTTACACGGGGTCAACGGTGTCGAGTAGAGACTCACAAGAGTTTCTCGACTTCGGTGACTCCGATGACGATTCCGGCGAGGGCCCAGACGCTGAGGATCAGCGAAGCGCTGGGTCGCCTGAGGCCGAGGAGCCAGAGCGGTCAATCGACAATGGGGACCTAACACGTGGTGATTCACCACGTGGCGATTTATCGCCGCTTGATTTATCACCACGTGCTAGGCATTCACCACGTGCCGAGAGCCCGCTGCCGCCGCAGCCGGCCGACAAGTCGCGACCTGTCACGCCGCAACCGGCTGACAGGTCTCGACTTGTCACGCCGGCCCACTCACCGCAACGCCGCCGCCAGTCGCCGTGCCGGCCACAGGCCGGCCTCGAGATGACCGGGGGCGCCTGGATGGCGATATTCGAGAAACTCGACAGAGTAGCTCGGGGATCGCTAGACAGCTGTACTCTCGGTCCGCTCGAGGCGGCCCTCCTCTCAACCCTGTTGGCGCACTCTGGGGCGCGCCAACAGAAGAGACGACGGGAAGAGGACAGCCCGCCGCCACAGGAGGAGAAGCGGGAATGTAACCGCATCACTCCTGTGTCGCGCGGTCCTACTCAACCCGTCGTCTGCCCACAGGACTCGCAGCAGCAGCAGCCGATGGACACCGCCGCTCCATCCACACCCGCCGCCGGCGGCTCGCACCAGGCCCCGCCACGTAAGGTGTTGCAACCTACACAGGTAGCAAGCACCGACACGTACGCGGCCGCAACAAAAGCAGCACCGCCTAAAGTCTCCGCCTCTCTGCCCGCAGGTCCCAAGAAGCAGCCAGCCAACTACAAACCGCCCCAGATCCTGGTCGAGGACTTCCCAGACTGGCGCCAGCACCTGGCCACCATCAACAAACGCCTAGGGTTCCCGGCCTCAACCGAGGCCGCGGCCCCAAATGGCGTCCGATTCTACCCCAGGTCCGGGGTAGAATACACCAGGGTCATCAAGTACCTAAAGGAGCAGCGCAAGAAGCACAAGCTCGAGTTTGTCGAGCACCCAGACAAGACCTCTCTCCCAATGAAGGCCGCTATTCGCGGCCTCCCCTCGTCAACTACGGTGCAAGAGGTCAAAGACGCTTGCGCCGTAAAGGGTTACGAAGTTTCTCATGCGAAACTTATATCCACAGGTCGAGGACGCGGAGGCAGCCTGTTCTTCGTGCAGCTCACAGGGACGGAACGAGACAACCCAGGCTTCCTGGACCTCACCGACCTGGCCGACATCAACTCCAAGGTCCGGGTTGAGCCTTGGAGAGGCAAGCCCGGGCCGCCGCAGTGTCACCGGTGCCAGGGCTTCAGGCACTCCTCGCACGGGTGCCACCGGGCAGTCCGGTGCGTCAAGTGCGCACTGGACCACCACTCGAGCGAGTGCACGCGGCCCAGGGACCAGCCGGCCACCTGCTGCAACTGCTGGGGGGACCACCCAGCAAACCACAAGCAGTGCCCTGAGTACCTCAGGGAACTGAGGAACTGGCGCGCAGGAACGCGCTCCCACACACGCCGCCCGCCCACACGCCGCGGCCCTAACACTAGGGCCACGGACCGCCCCAATATGGTAGAGGAATCTTCCGCAGGTTCCCTAATGGCGCCAGCCAACCAGCCGAGGGCCAGAGGACAACAGCAGCGGAGGCAGCCACAACAAGCACCGCAGAGGAAGTCACAACCGCAGCCCGCAGCGCCCCCCGCGCTCGACACCGAAGCGTTGCACAAGGACGTAGTCGCCGCGGTGCAATCCGCGGTAACTACGGCCTTGAAGCCCACGCTAGACGAGTTAGTACTAGCGGTAAAAGCTCTGTCTAAGTCTGGTTAAAAACCAGACTTAGCCCACCCCTCTCACCAGCTGCACACTCTTACGGCCTTTCAGAGAAAGAATTAAGAGTTGTATACTGGAATGCGCAGTCATTAAATGGTAAAACTAATGATCTCCGCACTTTTCTCCACAGCCAGGACATCGACATCATGCTGATCTGCGAGACGCTGCTGAGGCCGTCAACGAAACTCACAGCAAGCGGGTACATTGTGTACCGACTGGACCAATCCAACCCCGACACTGGAGTCATCTGGCGAGGCCTCGCCATCCTCATAAAGAGGACCATCATCCACCAATTGGTGGACATCGACCAACCCGCGACACTATCCGCGCTGGGGATAGATATCAAACTGCAAAGACATAATCTGCGCTTGTTTGCTATCTACAGGCCCTGCGGACACTGCCGGCCGGCAGGGATGCGCGACGACCTCAAGCGACTGCTGGTGGACTCCCCCGTGCCGACCATCCTGGCCGGGGACTTCAACGCCGAGCACCCCGCCTGGAACTCGTCCGCCCACTCCCCGCCGGGCAACACCATCTACCAGATCGTGGAGGACCTCGATCTGGTAGTGGGCGGGCCATACGAGCCCACTCACTACCACGGTGCCGATGTGTACAACAGAGGCACCACCATCGACTTTGCGATCTCTCGCGGAGTCAATGCCCTTATGCGGCACCAGGTATTCTACGATCTCACCTCCGACCACAGGCCGGTGCTCCTGACCATCGCAGACCAGCCGACGACGAGACTCAGCAAGGGACCCGGACGCCGCTACGACTGGAAGGCTTTTTCGGAAGCCATGGTAAATTCTCCCCGCACAGGTCCCATCTCAACCGCAGAAGAGGTCGACGCAGCAGCAACTACAATCACGGAGGACATCAAGGCGGCCCTCACCGAGGCCGGCCGCACGATCCCGCAAACGGACCGACGCGCACCGCTCCCGAGGCCGCTTCAAGCGCTTTTGGAGAAAAAGCGCTGGTACAGGAAACAGTGGCAAAGGACTAGGGCTCAGTCTGTCAAGACTGAGCTCAATCGTCTGGAGCGACTGTTGAGGGACAAACTCAGCGAACACAGAGCTGTAAGCTGGGAAGCCCACATAGACAGCATAACTGATAGTCTTCCCTCTATCCACAGGTTATGCAGACAACTCAGCACGACGCCCGAGCCGATCCAGCCCCTCGAGGACGACACGGACGGGGAACTGAAGTACGCGGCCAAGGACAGAGCGGAAATACTCGCTCGCAGCCTTGAGCGGCAATTCAGGCCCAACCCTGTCACCGACCCGCAACACACAGCGGACATCGTACAGCACGTCCGAGATTATCTCAGCGTGCCAGTCGAGCCACACGATGATCCACTCTATTTTTCTCCTTCACAGGTCCAGGCGTCCATCAGGCGCTACTGCAACCCGAGGAAGGCGCCGGGCCCCGACGAGATCCCGAACATGGCGCTCCGTCACCTGCCGCTAAACACCTTAGCGGCAGTGGCGCGCCTGTTCAACGGGATCCTACGGTCGGGCCACTTTCCCGCCATCTGGAAGACCGGGCGGGTCATAGTCCTTCCCAAGCCGGGAAAGGACAGAAGACAGCCGGCGAACTACCGGCCCATCACGTTGCTATGCAACTTGTCAAAGGTGTTCGAGAGGTTACTGCTCCGGCACCTCTCGCCACACCTGTCACCCAGGCCGGAGCAATTTGGTTTCAGGTCTCAACACTCCACGACGCTGCAGCTCACCCGTGTACT
Source organism: Cydia fagiglandana (assembly GCF_963556715.1). NCBI lineage: Eukaryota > Metazoa > Arthropoda > Insecta > Lepidoptera > Tortricidae > Cydia > Cydia fagiglandana. The sequence continues at coordinate 7,357,736 of NC_085955.1, forward strand.
ACACCACATGGGCATGTCGCTCAACAAGAAGGAGTACACAGTCGCGGTCCTCCTAGACATGGAGAAAGCTTTTGATCGAGTTTGGCACGAAGGTCTAATATACAAACTTTCTCTGTCCACAGCCCCCCGCCGCATCGTGAGAGTCATCGCATCATTCCTGGCAGACCGGCGCTTCCGCGTTCAAGTGGAAGGCGCACTGTCACAGGAACGCCCGATACAGGCAGGCGTCCCCCAGGGGAGCTGCCTGTCGCCCGCATGCTATGTGCGCTACACCGACGACATCCCAGTCGTCGGACAAGCGCAACTAGCTCTATTCGCAGATGAAGCCGCTTACTTTGCTTCCTCGTTCCAGATGCCGCACGCAGTCGCCAAGATCCAGCCGACGCTTGACGCCCTCCCTGACTGGCTCTCCAAATGGAGACTATCAGTCAATGTGGGCAAGACGCAAGCGCTCATCACAGGGCAAGCCATCACCTTGCCCAATCCTCCTTCTCTTCTAGGTCAGCCGCTCACATGGTCACCCACAGTGAAATACCTGGGGGTGACCATAGACAGGAGACTCAACATGGATCGCCACACCAGAGACACAGTAAGACGAGCGAAAGTCGCTCGCATGTGTCTACGCCCAGTCTTTAGTAGTAAGCTTCCTGTACGGACCAAACTCGGTCTGTACAAAGCTTACGTACGCTCTAGACTAACATACGCTTCACCTGCCTGGCATTCTTTCTGTTCCAGGTCCAACAAGGCGAAGATGGGGCGTCAGGAGACCCTCACACTGCGGAGCATCGTCAAGTGTCCACGCTACGTCAGCAACGCAGCCCTCACCGAGACACTGAAGTGGCGCGGCCTGGAGGAGTTCATCGAGCGTCTCGCGCGGTCCATGTTCGACCGCGCGGACAACGGCGGGCACGAGCACCTCAAGAACATCGCGCCACACCACCCCACCAGACCACCGGAACGGTGGGCCCGGGACTTGCCCCGAGCTCTGCTACACCAGTAGCAGAGGCAAGCCAAGTCCCAAAACTCTCTCTCTTCGGATGCACCACGCCACACACGCCAGCCTAAGCTGCCGGTCGCCTTCCCTGCGTCCCTGATGCCCGGCCCCGCTCAAACGGTATCACCGGGCTAGGGGTCGCGGGGTTGGATAAACGATCGGTAGGCGAGAAAGCTGGCCTACACCAGCAGCACTGACGTCCTCAAAATGACGTCGACTGACCTCCCCACGCGGTGGGGAGCGACCCGCCACAGCCGTCGCAGCCGAAAGGCGGGCACGGCCACGCATACCCCCCTTAAAAAGGGGTATCGCATGATATCCATCCATGTTTTTAAAATATATATATGGTGTTATTAGTAAAACTAACTAAAAAGTTAGCGAGTGTGCGTGTGTGAGAAATACATGTTTGGATTTGGAAAACGCGAGTAATAGGTGAATACTTTATTACTTAATTAATTATTTAGATTTGGGTTAGGGCGATGCTAGTCGGGAAGTCGGGAAAAATAAAAGGAAGAAGAAGAAGATGATGATGATGATGGTTGGATGGATGATTCTTGAAGAGAGGGAGAAATATCTGAATTTATGCATGCTGTACCTACTGGGAGGTGGGTGGTAAATAGACACGCGTGTAAAGCTCTAGCTGGAGACGTTCAATCGAATCTCTATATACTTAGTTATGCCTATTTTATATACGAGTACATTACATACATAGGTATAGTGGGCAGGCAAGGTCTACTTACTAATAATAATTAAAATATGCTTGGTGCACATTAATAATTGTGACGTAAGTACTAGATCGGAATCTAAAGATTTAAAAATATATTTATTAGCTTGCTCTAGTATCAATATTATTAGCGCACACACACATGAGGTTAAACAATAACTTTGCCCTTTGCTTGTAAAAATAACTATACATATTTTTAAATTAAGTAACTACATATAATTGTTGTTTTGTTTGTTTTAGAGAGCTGGGCTGGCTGGCGTCAAACCACCGTCAAAGCAGGCGGCGAACGAGGTGGCTGGCTGCTGTTACAAGTTAGAAAATTGGACTTGCGGTGCGGGGTAAGTAAGTTATTATACATATTATTAGATAGATAGATCGATCGATCGATTGTTTGTCCGTATGTGTCGTTGCTGAAACTTTGTATTTGCGGTGCATATAGTTAGAATTATTTGCGGCCCTGAAAAGGGCCTTTTTGTATTTGCGTCTGAGGACGCGGGCGCCGGGGCGCGCGCGCGCGCGCGATACGGTAATACATGCGTCAGTACATATTACACGATGTCGCGCGCGGCGGACCAAGTGCAAGCGGAGCGCTTAACCACCGAAACCGTAGAGGGTGCGGCCCTGACGCTTCAGAGCGTAGACGACGTCCATGGCGGTGACGGTCTTCCTCTTGGCGTGCTCGGTGTAGGTGACCGCGTCACGGATCACGTTCTCGAGGAACACCTTCAGAACACCGCGGGTCTCCTCGTAGATCAGACCGGAGATACGCTTGACGCCACCTCTGCGGGCGAGACGACGGATGGCGGGCTTGGTGATACCCTGGATGTTATCACGGAGCACCTTCCTGTGGCGCTTGGCTCCTCCTTTCCCCAGACCTTTACCTCCCTTACCGCGACCGGTCATTGCGACCTGTAGTAGATATGAGACTTCTCGAACGGAATACACGGACAACGACACACGACTTGCGGCGCGCGTCGACACGAGTGGAATAACTGGCTATCGACGTCTGTGCGATATTTATACGCTTTACCCTATTGCGGGGAGACGGGGGACGGGGTTAGAGATATCGGAGCATTAATATTTGATTTATTTTTCATTCATGAAATATAATATAATATTGATAAATAATTTCATATGATATGGTTATTTAAATTCATTTTGGGGATATAAATATGTAGTTACTCACATATAATTACTAACTATAATAACGGCGACCGGCTCATGGAAGAGAGGCCGTATGTATAACTAACTACATATATGTAGCACTCTCTATTTCTATTTCATTCCCCTCTAATCTCTAATATTATCCTCTAGCATTCAGTCAGTGGTAATAATTATGTCGATAAAATTTCGAGAAATCTATATTATTTTGTCTTAACTTAACTTTTAGTTGGCGCGTAATATCACGAGTTTAATTCACTTTCCTTCTTTCCATTATACTACATAATAGAGTATATCGCGGTTAAATTTCATATACTACTTACTATATTACCGTACATCTTATGTATGAATTGATGTATATATTTACTAATGACTAATAATATTGATCGATCGATTTATCTACGCAAGTGTTTGTTCAAAGAAACATATTATATAATTTTCGAATCATGTGTGGCCCTGAAAAGGGCCTTTTGATATATGACAGAAGCTTCACGTTCGCATGTCCAGACGCAAAACGCGTGGTACAAAATAATAGATATAATGTAACCGAATGCGTTGGCGCAGACTGCGTTCGGTGATTTAGCTCCGTGCCGATTTTAGCGTGGCGGGTGGTTTTAAGCACGTTCACCGCGGATCCTGCGAGCCAGCTGGATGTCCTTGGGCATGATGGTCACACGCTTGGCGTGGATGGCGCACAGGTTGGTGTCCTCAAAGAGACCGACGAGGTAAGCCTCGCTGGCCTCCTGGAGAGCCATAACGGCAGAGCTCTGGAAGCGCAGGTCGGTCTTGAAATCCTGAGCGATCTCACGCACCAGACGCTGGAAGGGCAGCTTGCGGATCAGAAGCTCAGTGCTCTTCTGGTAGCGACGGATCTCACGGAGGGCGACGGTGCCGGGCCTGTAACGATGGGGCTTCTTGACGCCCCCGGTGGCCGGCGCGCTCTTGCGGGCCGCCTTGGTGGCGAGCTGTTTACGGGGCGCTTTACCACCGGTGGATTTACGAGCGGTCTGCTTGGTACGGGCCATTGCGAAAAATAAAAATTACTACGACACACGGTACTACGTTACGTCAACGAGTCACGAGAGGTAATAAACTTCGCAACGCCGAGAGGCGCTTTTTATGTGCTCGTCGGAAAGGGACGGAGTTAGTGTCCGTGTGAGCGAGAGGGTTATAAAATTCACATACACGGTCCCCCTCGCCCCTCTTTTCCTTTCTCACCAATGGTACGATTTCTAATTACAATAACATTAATATTATTGAAATATTATTAATAAATTTGCTTTTTTTTTTTTTTTTTAGGTATTATGTATGAGTTAGGACAGTTAGTTAGGTTCCGCGGAGCTAGGTTAGGTTAGGATTGTAAATAACAATATTTGACCGAGTCAGGTCAGCAAACCTAACTTACGAGGTTAGGTTAAGTTAGGCGATATTTATGTAAGTATACTCGATATATTGTTCAAGTTTGATTTGTTTTGGAAATTCCTGGCATCTGGTAACCTAACCTAACTTAACCTGACCTAACTCCTAAAGAAACCTAACTCTAGCGAACCTAACTTAACCTAACCTAACTCTAGCGAACCTAACATAACCTGACCTAACTCCTAGAGAAACCTAACTCTAGCGAACCTAACTTACTTATTTTACAGTACATATGGTCCTATTTTCCGGCACTAGTGCGTAAAATAGCACATTTCGTGCTATGTCAAAAGTTTATAAAGGGCCATATGTACACGTCCCTAACCCTATTTAACCTATATTATTAAGTGTTGGTAATGTGTAAATAAATAATATTTTTTATTGATATTTATCGACAGATTGACACAGTATGCGCGGTTAGAAACTTCTTATATCATATTCAGAACGTATTTGTGGCCCTGAAAAGGGCCTTTTTGGTTGTTGCACAAACCACACTCTCGAAGCGTGTCGTGTCGTCGCAATACGAACTACCTAAACCCATTACACTAAAAGTGTATTGAGAAGACAGACCGCATACGAGGAACGACGTACGCTTACTTGGAGCTGGTGTACTTGGTGACGGCCTTGGTGCCTTCACTGACGGCGTGCTTGGCGAGCTCACCGGGCAGCAAGAGCCTCACGGAGGTCTGCACCTCCCTGCTGGTGATAGTGGACCTCTTGTTGTAGTGAGCGAGGCGGGAGGCCTCGGCGGCGATGCGCTCGAAGATGTCGTTCACGAACGAGTTCATGATCGACATGGCCTTGCTGGAGATACCGGTGTCGGGGTGGACCTGCTTGAGCACCTTGTAGATGTAGATGGCGTAGCTTTCCTTGCGCTTATGCTTCTTCTTTTTCTTAGAGTCCGACTTGGAGATGTTCTTCTGGGCCTTGCCGGATTTCTTGGCGGCCTTACCGCTAGTCTTGGGTGGCATTGCGATATAGTTAGATGCTTACAGTACGAGAGTCGAACTGGAAATATGATATTTTTTTACGGTCGCCCGATCTTTGCTAGCGTAGCGTACGGGAAATAGGGGATTAAAGATCGAGCGTCGAGCCCGCGGTATCTCGACCAATAGCGTTCGTGCATCATTAACATCGTCTGTAGGCATGGTGGGGAGTGCGAGGGCGTGTTGATATTATGTATTTAAATATTCATTATTATATTATCAATAATAAATAAACATTACCCGCCTGATGTGCTATGCTATGTAATAATAATAATGAGTTAACCAAAATATATTTGAACCATAACCATCTGTCATCAATTTTTATAACTGTAGGCGGCCAAAAATTTGGTATATTATAATTATTTATTTATTTATCATTCTTTTGTTACAGAGACACACTGTTGTAGCTGAGTAATTAAGTAAGTAAGTAAGTAAGTAAGTAAGTAAGTCTTTGATCCGTCCGAGCCATCCATAAACAAATAAGTGAGTGAGTGTATCCGAGTGTCTAATTTATAATATATTTAATTATGTGATGTATGTGTTTTTCACTATAGGAACGATAATCACATTATAGTTCAGTACCTACTCTTACCGTAATTATAATTCATTCATAAATGTGTAGTATCATAATTATTTTTTTTTTTTTTTTATTATTATTATTCATCGATCTAATGACATCATATACGTATGCGTTATGCCATGAAACTTATAACTTTTACACAGAATTATATTGTGGCCCTGAAAAGGGCCTTTTGTAACGGTCACTCGGGCGGGAATGTAACAGAGGCCCCGTGCGTGCGATAAATGTACGCACGAGACAAATGCACACATTCACCAGTCGCCGTGTGTTACCGCTAGAGATGTAGCCTGATGAGAAGTGAGGACACTTAAGCCTTCTTCTCGGTCTTCTTGGGCAGGAGTACGGCCTGAATGTTAGGCAGCACACCACCCTGGGCGATGGTCACACCGGAGAGGAGCTTGTTCAACTCCTCGTCGTTGCGGATCGCCAGCTGGAGATGCCTAGGGATGATCCTGGTCTTCTTGTTGTCGCGAGCGGCGTTGCCTGCCAACTCGAGAACCTCAGCGGCCAGGTACTCCATGACGGCGGCTAAGTACACCGGGGCACCGGCACCGACGCGCTCGGCGTAGTTGCCCTTGCGTAAAAGCCTGTGGATACGGCCGACGGGGAACTGGAGTCCGGCACGGTTAGAACGTGACTTTGCCTTTCCCTTAACCTTGCCACCTTTACCGCGTCCAGACATGTTTGATGAGAGATTTAAGTTTTCAGTTTACACACAACGGACGAGAGCACGTATTGCTCGTGAGTGTCGGACAAGAATATTTTTTTAGCAAGCCGCGCGTTAAGCTATATAGTCTCACGGAGCGCGCTGATAGTGGGGATATAACGAGCCGACATAACACGAGACCGATCGACCAATCGACGCCCCGCATGCAAGAGTGCGAATGAATAAATAAATTAATAACAAAATATTCTATAAGTAAGTTCATATAACTCCACATTAATTTATATAATTTGGCCTATATCTATAGGCCATACGTACGTATACTAAGTATGTAGATAACTTACTAAATATTGTTTGAAATGTAAGACTTGCGTCATATCATGTTTATTTATTTATTTACGTTCCAATAAAAAGTTGGTGTAAATTCATGATTAATGAAAACCTAATATAATCTCTATCAGTGTGATAATCATCATCATCGTATTGATGACTTTTGTGCCTTGATATTCGACTTTTTACTCCGATCCGAACACCTTTTGGTATGTTATATATATAAAAACACTTTCGATTCTCTCATTGATAAATCGATCGATCGACTCGTGTATGTGCTCATTGCAATGAAACAGAGGTGATATGAACCTTTGAATACATTTGTTAGCCCTGAAAAGGGCTTTTTGATGTGCGTATAACGCGCACAGGCGTATGACGTGAGTCGAGAAGAGGCGAGACACGTCGTCGTATAATATTTATAGCAACGACAATCGACATCTCCTCTACCATCACGACAACTACCGCGACCGATGTAAGGACGACGACGACAATATGGCGCAGTCTTCTTACTTCTTCGAGGCAGCCTTCTTAGCGGCGGGCTTCGCTTTGGGAGCGGCAGCAGCCTTCTTTGGCTTGGGAGCTTTAGGCTTCTTGGTCGGCGGCTTCGCGGTCTTCTTGGCCTTAGGCGCGGCGGCGCTCTTGCCCTTGGCGGGGGTGGAAGGTTTCTTCGCTGCGGGCTTCTTTTTGGCGGCGGCGGCCTTCTTGTCCTTCGTGGCGGCCTTAGGCTTGGCCGGGGACGCGGCGGCCTTCTTCGCCTTAGCCGGTTTAGCTGCGGCGGGCTTCTTAGCGGCGGCTGATGATTTAGCGCTAGATTTCTTGGCCGCGGCGGGTTTCTTGCCGGCGGATGAAGTCTTCGATTCCAGTTTGAACGAGCCGGACGCGCCCTTGCCTTTGGTCTGTATGAGTGCGCCGGATTCGACTGCGCTCTTCAGATATTTTCTAATGAAAGGGGCCAGCTTCTCGGCGTCGACCTTGTACTGGGCGGCGATGTATTTCTTGATAGCCTGCAGGGACGAACCGCTTCTCTCCTTCAGCTCCTTGATGGCGCTGTTAACCATCTCGGACGTCTTAGGGTGGGTGGGCTTCGCCTTAGGCTTCTTAGCGCCTGCGGAGGCGGACGCCTTAGGCTTCTTCGCGGGCGTCGCCGGGGCGGGAGCGTCGGCAGCAACTGCGGTATCGGCCATATTTAAATAACCAAGTAATATATGTAGTTTAACAAATTAGTAAATCGCACGAACTGCGCAAAGAGAACAGCGGACGCGTGTAAGCGGAGCGCTGCGCTGGCGAGTACTAAACACGAGTCGCATGTCCTTGCTTCTTTCATGCCTCCCGAAGGGAGGCATGAGATGCCTTCCCATCCCTATTTGGGATTTTTGGCGGTCTCTAATCGCCACCCGTAACTACGGGTGGGTCTGTTTTGTGCCCTTATTCTAAGGGCGGTGGCTTCTGTGCCATGGCTAGCCGTGATGGCCTGTCATGGCTTTTGTTTCTTATTTATAGCCTATCAGCGGCTTTGTGGCTGTGGGGCCTCGTAGCTGCTGTGGGCTGACTCCCTCTGCTTCTTGCGCCGGTGTCCCAGGGGGGGAGCTGGCGCTGTCGGCGGCTGTCCGGAGGGCGTGCGTGGAGCGGCGCAGTGCCCGCTGAGTGGCGTCTTCTTTTTCTCCTTCTGGCACCCGCGCCCTGGGGGCGCTGGCGCTGACGGCGGTTGTCCGGGGGGCGTGCGTGGAGCGGCGCGATGCCCAGTAGGTGGCAGAGACGCGAGTGTGCGGCGCGCTCGGTCGTCTTGTTCGGGCGCAGCTGTGGAGCTGCGACGGTTGCGTGGGTGGGGCCGGTGTCCGCGAGAGCAGGTGCTGGCGCGGGAACCGGGGGTGCTGGTACAGAGGTTCCCAGCTTGGGGGCCTCTGTGTGTCCGGCGTCGTTGTTGTGGTGGTGGGGGCCCTTAGAAGGGCCTTTGTGGGGCTGCGGGGCGACTCCGGGGCTGGCACGGAGTTGCTGGTCCTTGGGCGGCGGGATGTTGTCATCATCATCATCCTCTTCGCAGTCGGGCGGGCTGCGCTCCGGTCCCTCCTCAACTGCCGAAGGTCGAAGAGTGGTCGGGCGCTCGTCCAGGTGGCGCTGTGGTTTGGTATCTTCCAGGGACGGCTCCACTATCCCAGGGGCGAGCGCCGGGGGATATACCTCCATGTGCGGAGGTATATGACCGACTCTCTCCGAGCCGGCAACCCTGGATCGGTCACGATCGAGGTGCCCGCGAGGGGAAAGTCGGTCTGGGGCTACCCGCGGGAGGGGGGTCGGTGCGTGGGGGCGTCCAAGGGCTTCAATGAGTCCGTCGAAGTCGAAGCGCCACGGCTTTGTGGGGCCGCGGGCGGGTTCGGGAGTCCTGGTGTCGACGGGTACTTTGTAAAACTCGCGTTTCAAACTACCCACCCTATCCGAGGGGACCGGGGGGGTCGCGAGTTTTACTGTTGAGGCTGCGGGTGGATTGTAAAATCCGTTTTCTTGTCTACCCACCCGTCCCGGAGGGACGGGGGGGGACTTCGGTGGCTTCTTGTCCATGTGTGCGGGACCTGCGCGACGCGTCACCGTCGGACGACCCTGTTAGACAGGGCGACCATCGGTGGATGGGTTCAGGTCGCAGCTGGGCTTCTCCTCCGGCCGGGGCCGGGCGCGTTCCGGCTTCGATTTTCGCAGGAAAATCGTCGGCGGATATGCAGGTGCTGGTGAGGTGCGTCCGTGCGAGGTCCCGAGTGGCTCTCCTTCGAGTCGCATGGGGGCGCCACTTTTTATATATCCACTCCGGCTTAACCGTAACGCAGACCCTTATGTCGCGGGACGTTTTCTCGTAATAACACTTCCAACTTTTCACTTACTCGTTTATGATTAAACTAAATTTATAGTGAATTATATTATAATGATTATAATAAAATTGCACATGTATATTCTTTATGAATTGATATATCTATTTTAATAGAAGTTTTAAGTTTTGGAACGCCGTTAAACGAATGAGGGAACTTTACTTTTGGTATTATAGGTTGCGGACACCTCGGGTCTGTTTAAAAAGTGATTTTTCTTAATTAGAATTACATTTAACAATATTATGTGTCTTCCAGTTAAAAGCGAAGATACCATAGATAGATGTGACACAATAACAAAAGTAGAAAATTATAGTTATAATGTTATTTTGACTTGTTGTCTTCACTGTCGTAAAACAGCCGTACCGCGCCTTGGATTGCCTACGTTCAGCGGTTTGCTCTCTGCTGGTACCGATGTAAAACGGGATATGTATTTTATGTTACGTTTATATAATTATGTTCTATTATACATTACGATATCACCATATTCATGAATATTATTATAATTCTGATGGTTTTTAAAAACTCTCTTCTACGAGGATCATACAGCAGCGCGAACTCACACTCTGAACGTGCGGGCATGGTAGGTAGGTAGAATCTCGTGTAGGTAGGTCGTATTTTATTTAGTTTTGGTTTTAGTAGTAAAGTAAAAATTTATCTGAATATTACGCCTAATATTAAAACAAACGATATACTTAAAATTAAATTATTGCAATTAGTGTGTTTATCGTTGGACATAAGAATCTGTTTAGGTTGATATATTAGGTTGATATATGTACTTAATTATATTCATCATAGGGACACGAGAAGTCTTAGGCTTCTGAGTTACTATATGTAGTTAACCATTTTTATATAAGTTATATTAATATTTTTGATGTGGTAAAATTGAGGTGAGTGGGTGAGGGGATGTTGGGTGTCCCTGTCTGTTTTGTGCACTATTTGCGAATCCTTTACCTAATTGGGCAGTTCATCCTGGTCGTCGTCGTTATCAGTACCTAGTAGTAGGTCACAGCCTCACAGGTGTCAGGTGATAATGCGATTGTTTGTTTTTAAAATATATATATGGTGTTATTAGTAAAACTAACTAAAAAGTTAGCGAGTGTGCGTGTGTGAGAAATACATGTTTGGATTTGGAAAACGCGAGTAATAGGTGAATACTTTATTACTTAATTAATTATTTAGATTTGGGTTAGGGCGATGCTAGTCGGGAAGTCGGGAAAAATAAAAGGAAGAAGAAGAAGATGATGATGATGATGGTTGGATGGATGATTCTTGAAGAGAGGGAGAAATATCTGAATTTATGCATGCTGTACCTACTGGGAGGTGGGTGGTAAATAGACACGCGTGTAAAGCTCTAGCTGGAGACGTTCAATCGAATCTCTATATACTTAGTTATGCCTATTTTATATACGAGTACATTACATACATAGGTATAGTGGGCAGGCAAGGTCTACTTACTAATAATAATTAAAATATGCTTGGTGCACATTAATAATTGTGACGTAAGTACTAGATCGGAATCTAAAGATTTAAAAATATATTTATTAGCTTGCTCTAGTATCAATATTATTAGCGCACACACACATGAGGTTAAACAATAACTTTGCCCTTTGCTTGTAAAAATAACTATACATATTTTTAAATTAAGTAACTACATATAATTGTTGTTTTGTTTGTTTTAGAGAGCTGGGCTGGCTGGCGTCAAACCACCGTCAAAGCAGGCGGCGAACGAGGTGGCTGGCTGCTGTTACAAGTTAGAAAATTGGACTTGCGGTGCGGGGTAAGTAAGTTATTATACATATTATTAGATAGATAGATCGATCGATCGATTGTTTGTCCGTATGTGTCGTTGCTGAAACTTTGTATTTGCGGTGCATATAGTTAGAATTATTTGCGGCCCTGAAAAGGGCCTTTTTGTATTTGCGTCTGAGGACGCGGGCGCCGGGGCGCGCGCGCGCGCGCGATACGGTAATACATGCGTCAGTACATATTACACGATGTCGCGCGCGGCGGACCAAGTGCAAGCGGAGCGCTTAACCACCGAAACCGTAGAGGGTGCGGCCCTGACGCTTCAGAGCGTAGACGACGTCCATGGCGGTGACGGTCTTCCTCTTGGCGTGCTCGGTGTAGGTGACCGCGTCACGGATCACGTTCTCGAGGAACACCTTCAGAACACCGCGGGTCTCCTCGTAGATCAGACCGGAGATACGCTTGACGCCACCTCTGCGGGCGAGACGACGGATGGCGGGCTTGGTGATACCCTGGATGTTATCACGGAGCACCTTCCTGTGGCGCTTGGCTCCTCCTTTCCCCAGACCTTTACCTCCCTTACCGCGACCGGTCATTGCGACCTGTAGTAGATATGAGACTTCTCGAACGGAATACACGGACAACGACACACGACTTGCGGCGCGCGTCGACACGAGTGGAATAACTGGCTATCGACGTCTGTGCGATATTTATACGCTTTACCCTATTGCGGGGAGACGGGGGACGGGGTTAGAGATATCGGAGCATTAATATTTGATTTATTTTTCATTCATGAAATATAATATAATATTGATAAATAATTTCATATGATATGGTTATTTAAATTCATTTTGGGGATATAAATATGTAGTTACTCACATATAATTACTAACTATAATAACGGCGACCGGCTCATGGAAGAGAGGCCGTATGTATAACTAACTACATATATGTAGCACTCTCTATTTCTATTTCATTCCCCTCTAATCTCTAATATTATCCTCTAGCATTCAGTCAGTGGTAATAATTATGTCGATAAAATTTCGAGAAATCTATATTATTTTGTCTTAACTTAACTTTTAGTTGGCGCGTAATATCACGAGTTTAATTCACTTTCCTTCTTTCCATTATACTACATAATAGAGTATATCGCGGTTAAATTTCATATACTACTTACTATATTACCGTACATCTTATGTATGAATTGATGTATATATTTACTAATGACTAATAATATTGATCGATCGATTTATCTACGCAAGTGTTTGTTCAAAGAAACATATTATATAATTTTCGAATCATGTGTGGCCCTGAAAAGGGCCTTTTGATATATGACAGAAGCTTCACGTTCGCATGTCCAGACGCAAAACGCGTGGTACAAAATAATAGATATAATGTAACCGAATGCGTTGGCGCAGACTGCGTTCGGTGATTTAGCTCCGTGCCGATTTTAGCGTGGCGGGTGGTTTTAAGCACGTTCACCGCGGATCCTGCGAGCCAGCTGGATGTCCTTGGGCATGATGGTCACACGCTTGGCGTGGATGGCGCACAGGTTGGTGTCCTCAAAGAGACCGACGAGGTAAGCCTCGCTGGCCTCCTGGAGAGCCATAACGGCAGAGCTCTGGAAGCGCAGGTCGGTCTTGAAATCCTGAGCGATCTCACGCACCAGACGCTGGAAGGGCAGCTTGCGGATCAGAAGCTCAGTGCTCTTCTGGTAGCGACGGATCTCACGGAGGGCGACGGTGCCGGGCCTGTAACGATGGGGCTTCTTGACGCCCCCGGTGGCCGGCGCGCTCTTGCGGGCCGCCTTGGTGGCGAGCTGTTTACGGGGCGCTTTACCACCGGTGGATTTACGAGCGGTCTGCTTGGTACGGGCCATTGCGAAAAATAAAAATTACTACGACACACGGTACTACGTTACGTCAACGAGTCACGAGAGGTAATAAACTTCGCAACGCCGAGAGGCGCTTTTTATGTGCTCGTCGGAAAGGGACGGAGTTAGTGTCCGTGTGAGCGAGAGGGTTATAAAATTCACATACACGGTCCCCCTCGCCCCTCTTTTCCTTTCTCACCAATGGTACGATTTCTAATTACAATAACATTAATATTATTGAAATATTATTAATAAATTTGCTTTTTTTTTTTTTTTAGGTATTATGTATGAGTTAGGACAGTTAGTTAGGTTCCGCGGAGCTAGGTTAGGTTAGGATTGTAAATAACAATATTTGACCGAGTCAGGTCAGCAAACCTAACTTACGAGGTTAGGTTAAGTTAGGCGATATTTATGTAAGTATACTCGATATATTGTTCAAGTTTGATTTGTTTTGGAAATTCCTGGCATCTGGTAACCTAACCTAACTTAACCTGACCTAACTCCTAAAGAAACCTAACTCTAGCGAACCTAACTTAACCTAACCTAACTCTAGCGAACCTAACATAACCTGACCTAACTCCTAGAGAAACCTAACTCTAGCGAACCTAACTTACTTATTTTACAGTACATATGGTCCTATTTTCCGGCACTAGTGCGTAAAATAGCACATTTCGTGCTATGTCAAAAGTTTATAAAGGGCCATATGTACACGTCCCTAACCCTATTTAACCTATATTATTAAGTGTTGGTAATGTGTAAATAAATAATATTTTTTATTGATATTTATCGACAGATTGACACAGTATGCGCGGTTAGAAACTTCTTATATCATATTCAGAACGTATTTGTGGCCCTGAAAAGGGCCTTTTTGGTTGTTGCACAAACCACACTCTCGAAGCGTGTCGTGTCGTCGCAATACGAACTACCTAAACCCATTACACTAAAAGTGTATTGAGAAGACAGACCGCATACGAGGAACGACGTACGCTTACTTGGAGCTGGTGTACTTGGTGACGGCCTTGGTGCCTTCACTGACGGCGTGCTTGGCGAGCTCACCGGGCAGCAAGAGCCTCACGGAGGTCTGCACCTCCCTGCTGGTGATAGTGGACCTCTTGTTGTAGTGAGCGAGGCGGGAGGCCTCGGCGGCGATGCGCTCGAAGATGTCGTTCACGAACGAGTTCATGATCGACATGGCCTTGCTGGAGATACCGGTGTCGGGGTGGACCTGCTTGAGCACCTTGTAGATGTAGATGGCGTAGCTTTCCTTGCGCTTATGCTTCTTCTTTTTCTTAGAGTCCGACTTGGAGATGTTCTTCTGGGCCTTGCCGGATTTCTTGGCGGCCTTACCGCTAGTCTTGGGTGGCATTGCGATATAGTTAGATGCTTACAGTACGAGAGTCGAACTGGAAATATGATATTTTTTTACGGTCGCCCGATCTTTGCTAGCGTAGCGTACGGGAAATAGGGGATTAAAGATCGAGCGTCGAGCCCGCGGTATCTCGACCAATAGCGTTCGTGCATCATTAACATCGTCTGTAGGCATGGTGGGGAGTGCGAGGGCGTGTTGATATTATGTATTTAAATATTCATTATTATATTATCAATAATAAATAAACATTACCCGCCTGATGTGCTATGCTATGTAATAATAATAATGAGTTAACCAAAATATATTTGAACCATAACCATCTGTCATCAATTTTTATAACTGTAGGCGGCCAAAAATTTGGTATATTATAATTATTTATTTATTTATCATTCTTGTTACAGAGACACACTGTTGTAGCTGAGTAATTAAGTAAGTAAGTAAGTAAGTCTTTGATCCGTCCGAGCCATCCATAAACAAATAAGTGAGTGAGTGTATCCGAGTGTCTAATTTATAATATATTTAATTATGTGATGTATGTGTTTTTCACTATAGGAACGATAATCACATTATAGTTCAGTACCTACTCTTACCGTAATTATAATTCATTCATAAATGTGTAGTATCATAATTATTTTTTTTTTTTTTTATTATTATTATTCATCGATCTAATGACATCATATACGTATGCGTTATGCCATGAAACTTATAACTTTTACACAGAATTATATTGTGGCCCTGAAAAGGGCCTTTTGTAACGGTCACTCGGGCGGGAATGTAACAGAGGCCCCGTGCGTGCGATAAATGTACGCACGAGACAAATGCACACATTCACCAGTCGCCGTGTGTTACCGCTAGAGATGTAGCCTGATGAGAAGTGAGGACACTTAAGCCTTCTTCTCGGTCTTCTTGGGCAGGAGTACGGCCTGAATGTTAGGCAGCACACCACCCTGGGCGATGGTCACACCGGAGAGGAGCTTGTTCAACTCCTCGTCGTTGCGGATCGCCAGCTGGAGATGCCTAGGGATGATCCTGGTCTTCTTGTTGTCGCGAGCGGCGTTGCCTGCCAACTCGAGAACCTCAGCGGCCAGGTACTCCATGACGGCGGCTAAGTACACCGGGGCACCGGCACCGACGCGCTCGGCGTAGTTGCCCTTGCGTAAAAGCCTGTGGATACGGCCGACGGGGAACTGGAGTCCGGCACGGTTAGAACGTGACTTTGCCTTTCCCTTAACCTTGCCACCTTTACCGCGTCCAGACATGTTTGATGAGAGATTTAAGTTTTCAGTTTACACACAACGGACGAGAGCACGTATTGCTCGTGAGTGTCGGACAAGAATATTTTTTTAGCTTTTTTTTTTTTTTTTTTTTTGAGGTTTATTAATGGAATTTAGAGACTGGACCTCTATCTTATCCATAAGATTGACGCCGGGATGTCCCGGAGGGACATCCCGGGGGAAAAGAAAGGATGCCTGTGTCCTGAAGGGACCCAGGTCTTAGCCTCTTGTGAGGGTGTTGAGTGTGGTCAGTCGGTTGGTATAGTCAAATTGGTTATATGTCAATAAGTTGTCTGTTTTGTTTTGTCAAACGGGGGGAGAGCGAGTTGATGATATACACATAGAGTAAGGTAGAATTTGTTAATCAGCTAAGTGTTGGCCAGCGCGACCGCCCCTGCAGCCATTTCTTGTGACGTAGATACCTGCAAAGCAAGGGTTAGGGGTGCACCCACTCTCGAGTTTGATTTTAATCTGTTATGTAATGTAAGTATGTGCTCTATTGCGGTTGTGGCGTCAATGTCTGTCAGGTTAGTCAAGTCTATTTTATGTATGCAGTCGGGTGGGAATGTTTCTTTGCGGGGGGGGTCTTCCGTTAGTCTGATCGTTATGTTGTCATCTGGATCTGTAAGAACATGTTTCGGTCTACGCTTGCCCCTTTTAGGGTTTGGTGAGGGGGATTTTTTTAGCAAGCCGCGCGTTAAGCTATATAGTCTCACGGAGCGCGCTGATAGTGGGGATATAACGAGCCGACATAACACGAGACCGATCGACCAATCGACGCCCCGCATGCAAGAGTGCGAATGAATAAATAAATTAATAACAAAATATTCTATAAGTAAGTTCATATAACTCCACATTAATTTATATAATTTGGCCTATATCTATAGGCCATACGTACGTATACTAAGTATGTAGATAACTTACTAAATATTGTTTGAAATGTAAGACTTGCGTCATATCATGTTTATTTATTTATTTACGTTCCAATAAAAAGTTGGTGTAAATTCATGATTAATGAAAACCTAATATAATCTCTATCAGTGTGATAATCATCATCATCGTATTGATGACCCTTTGTGCCTTGATATTCGACTTTTTACTCCGATCCGAACACCTTTTGGTATGTTATATATATAAAAACACTTTCGATTCTCTCATTGATAAATCGATCGATCGACTCGTGTATGTGCTCATTGCAATGAAACAGAGGTGATATGAACCTTTGAATACATTTGTTAGCCCTGAAAAGGGCTTTTTGATGTGCGTATAACGCGCACAGGCGTATGACGTGAGTCGAGAAGAGGCGAGACACGTCGTCGTATAATATTTATAGCAACGACAATCGACATCTCCTCTACCATCACGACAACTACCGCGACCGATGTAAGGACGACGACGACAATATGGCGCAGTCTTCTTACTTCTTCGAGGCAGCCTTCTTAGCGGCGGGCTTCGCTTTGGGAGCGGCAGCAGCCTTCTTTGGCTTGGGAGCTTTAGGCTTCTTGGTCGGCGGCTTCGCGGTCTTCTTGGCCTTAGGCGCGGCGGCGCTCTTGCCCTTGGCGGGGGTGGAAGGTTTCTTCGCTGCGGGCTTCTTTTTGGCGGCGGCGGCCTTCTTGTCCTTCGTGGCGGCCTTAGGCTTGGCCGGGGACGCGGCGGCCTTCTTCGCCTTAGCCGGTTTAGCTGCGGCGGGCTTCTTAGCGGCGGCTGATGATTTAGCGCTAGATTTCTTGGCCGCGGCGGGTTTCTTGCCGGCGGATGAAGTCTTCGATTCCAGTTTGAACGAGCCGGACGCGCCCTTGCCTTTGGTCTGTATGAGTGCGCCGGATTCGACTGCGCTCTTCAGATATTTTCTAATGAAAGGGGCCAGCTTCTCGGCGTCGACCTTGTACTGGGCGGCGATGTATTTCTTGATAGCCTGCAGGGACGAACCGCTTCTCTCCTTCAGCTCCTTGATGGCGCTGTTAACCATCTCGGACGTCTTAGGGTGGGTGGGCTTCGCCTTAGGCTTCTTAGCGCCTGCGGAGGCGGACGCCTTAGGCTTCTTCGCGGGCGTCGCCGGGGCGGGAGCGTCGGCAGCAACTGCGGTATCGGCCATATTTAAATAACCAAGTAATATATGTAGTTTAACAAATTAGTAAATCGCACGAACTGCGCAAAGAGAACAGCGGACGCGTGTAAGCGGAGCGCTGCGCTGGCGAGTACTAAACACGAGTCGCATGGGGGCGCCACTTTTTATATATCCACTCCGGCTTAACCGTAACGCAGACCCTTATGTCGCGGGACGTTTTCTCGTAATAACACTTCCAACTTTTCACTTACTCGTTTATGATTAAACTAAATTTATAGTGAATTATATTATAATGATTATAATAAAATTGCACATGTATATTCTTTATGAATTGATATATCTATTTTAATAGAAGTTTTAAGTTTTGGAACGCCGTTAAACGAATGAGGGAACTTTACTTTTGGTATTATAGGTTGCGGACACCTCGGGTCTGTTTAAAAAGTGATTTTTCTTAATTAGAATTACATTTAACAATATTATGTGTCTTCCAGTTAAAAGCGAAGATACCATAGATAGATGTGACACAATAACAAAAGTAGAAAATTATAGTTATAATGTTATTTTGACTTGTTGTCTTCACTGTCGTAAAACAGCCGTACCGCGCCTTGGATTGCCTACGTTCAGCGGTTTGCTCTCTGCTGGTACCGATGTAAAACGGGATATGTATTTTATGTTACGTTTATATAATTATGTTCTATTATACATTACGATATCACCATATTCATGAATATTATTATAATTCTGATGGTTTTTAAAAACTCTCTTCTACGAGGATCATACAGCAGCGCGAACTCACACTCTGAACGTGCGGGCATGGTAGGTAGGTAGAATCTCGTGTAGGTAGGTCGTATTTTATTTAGTTTTGGTTTTAGTAGTAAAGTAAAAATTTATCTGAATATTACGCCTAATATTAAAACAAACGATATACTTAAAATTAAATTATTGCAATTAGTGTGTTTATCGTTGGACATAAGAATCTGTTTAGGTTGATATATTAGGTTGATATATGTACTTAATTATATTCATCATAGGGACACGAGAAGTCTTAGGCTTCTGAGTTACTATATGTAGTTAACCATTTTTATATAAGTTATATTAATATTTTTGATGTGGTAAAATTGAGGTGAGTGGGTGAGGGGATGTTGGGTGTCCCTGTCTGTTTTGTGCACTATTTGCGAATCCTTTACCTAATTGGGCAGTTCATCCTGGTCGTCGTCGTTATCAGTACCTAGTAGTAGGTCACAGCCTCACAGGTGTCAGGTGATAATGCGATTGTTTGTTTTTAAAATATATATATGGTGTTATTAGTAAAACTAACTAAAAAGTTAGCGAGTGTGCGTGTGTGAGAAATACATGTTTGGATTTGGAAAACGCGAGTAATAGGTGAATACTTTATTACTTAATTAATTATTTAGATTTGGGTTAGGGCGATGCTAGTCGGGAAGTCGGGAAAAATAAAAGGAAGAAGAAGAAGATGATGATGATGATGGTTGGATGGATGATTCTTGAAGAGAGGGAGAAATATCTGAATTTATGCATGCTGTACCTACTGGGAGGTGGGTGGTAAATAGACACGCGTGTAAAGCTCTAGCTGGAGACGTTCAATCGAATCTCTATATACTTAGTTATGCCTATTTTATATACGAGTACATTACATACATAGGTATAGTGGGCAGGCAAGGTCTACTTACTAATAATAATTAAAATATGCTTGGTGCACATTAATAATTGTGACGTAAGTACTAGATCGGAATCTAAAGATTTAAAAATATATTTATTAGCTTGCTCTAGTATCAATATTATTAGCGCACACACACATGAGGTTAAACAATAACTTTGCCCTTTGCTTGTAAAAATAACTATACATATTTTTAAATTAAGTAACTACATATAATTGTTGTTTTGTTTGTTTTAGAGAGCTGGGCTGGCTGGCGTCAAACCACCGTCAAAGCAGGCGGCGAACGAGGTGGCTGGCTGCTGTTACAAGTTAGAAAATTGGACTTGCGGTGCGGGGTAAGTAAGTTATTATACATATTATTAGATAGATAGATCGATCGATCGATTGTTTGTCCGTATGTGTCGTTGCTGAAACTTTGTATTTGCGGTGCATATAGTTAGAATTATTTGCGGCCCTGAAAAGGGCCTTTTTGTATTTGCGTCTGAGGACGCGGGCGCCGGGGCGCGCGCGCGCGCGCGATACGGTAATACATGCGTCAGTAGGGGAGAAGTGGCATGAAAGAGCCAGTTTTCTTTACGGAGGAAAAAAGACTACTTACAATTAAAAAAATGTTATTATTTTGTTTGTAAATTATTCTTTATTTATTTGAGCATGTAATTTCGTACAAACAAATCTTAAACAATATATAAAAAACAACGAAATATGCATTTCAAAAAAATGTGTCATTTGGCTCTTTCAAAACAATTCAGTATTGAAAGAGCTGCTACAAGTTTTGAAAGAGCCGGTTCGTATTACAACGCCTTATTAAGAAAATTATCAAAAATAATAATAAATGCGACATGAAAAAAACTCTTAATACAATTATAACAAATTTCTTTAAGTAGTTACTAACATTTTTAAGAAAATTTTAATTCTATCAGTCATTTTAAGTAATCGTTTGTAACGCTTTAATCTTAACATAATTAATCAGTCATAGGTACATATATCTACTATATGACCTAACATATAGGCGGCTTTTTATTAATAACAGTCTCTAAAATAAATAAAATATAAACCTTCTATCAAAACCAACATCAATAAATCTTCAGGAACTTCAAAAGTAATATTGCTAACTTTGAGCTTAAATATCTCTCTATTCATTAATTATAAAAATCATACTGTAAGCAACATGGAATATGTAACATATTTTTTTCATAATTAGAGACATAATATATCTTACAAAAAAATTCAAATGCCCCTTAATGCCACAAGACTCATGAGCCCAACAAAAACAGCGACTGCCTCCAACTTCAGCGACTGCCTCTTCAATTACCGATTTTTCGGGTCTTTTTCGTTGTTTTCGACCAGCGTTCTCCATAATGCAATATCTGAAGCAAATAATTTAATAACAAATTAGAAATGTGGGTGTATAGTATTATTTTATTTTATAAAAAAAATTCATGGTTATGAAAAAGCCGGCTTTTTCAAGGCCCATTCATCCGGCTCTTTCATTACGGGTTCCAGAAAAAAATATAACCTTCAAAATAACAACAATATCAAACCTTTTGCAGCTTAGTTTTTATGAAGTTATAAGGCCAAATATATGCACAAACTGGATCTATAATCCATTTGCCTATAATTGTTAACAATAAAATACCAAAAAACTACTTAATTGAAGCAAAATACTTACTTTTGAGTGCCAAAATCTTTGACTCGATGTACCGGCGTCTGTTGGTTTCGGCGAACTGTCAAATGTTTGTGGGTGACGGGGAATCAGTGTTGCCACCTAAAAATAATATTGCCAACCAAATCTGTTCTAAAACTACCGAAATAATGCAAATGGCTCTTTCAAAACCTGGCTCTTTCATGCCACTTCTCCCCTACATATTACACGATGACACGCGCGGGCCCGGCCCCCCGCGGCGCCCCCGCGCGAACGCTCACGAGCAGGCTTAGGGCTGAAAATGATTGCTTTCAGCACACCAGTTAACAAAGGCCGTCTTGATTATTCAAAAACTGGTAAGAAAGTTGCATTTTATTCACATGTGAGGCAAAGTAATCAAATACAATTTAGTTATTTCCTTGCTAACAAAATTGTAAATTATTGTTAGCAAAATTAACTTTTGAACAATAACTTGAATAATTTGATTTTGATTTTAATAAATTTCATTTTGAATCAATCCGTATTTTGTTTAATATTTTACAGTTTTTCTTTCCTTACGAACTTTCCTTAAGAACGGTAAAAAATCTTTTTCACCACACCAGCTCTGAAAGGCTTACTTTGTACTTCAAAAACTAATAGCAAAATTGCATTTTATTCACATGTTAAGCAAAATAGTCTAATGCAAATTTAAAAGTCGTTTTCTCATGTTTACTGATAGAATTGATTTTTAAATGATAAAATAATTTTAAATGAATTCGGAAATCAAAAACAAAAGATCGATCGATCTATCTATCTATATCTCCAAAATATCTATCACTCTCAGTACATTTATGTATAATAATGACTTACTTACCCCGCACCGCAAGTCCAATTTTCTAACTTGTAACAGCAGCCAGCCAGCCACCTCGTTCGCCGCTTGCTTCGGTGGTTTGACGCCAGCCAGCCCAACTCTCTAAAACAATTATAGTTAGTAGTGGAAAATAATAGTTATAAGTGAAATTGAACCACGAGCGTAGCGAGTGGTTCGAAAAACGGTATTTTGAGCGTAGTGAGGGTTTCAAGGTACGATCATTTGTACTGTAGAACGTTGGTAAATTCCTATTTTCCGCACTTGTATCTTTAAAATAACTATAGCCCTTAAAA
Source organism: Cydia fagiglandana (assembly GCF_963556715.1). Lineage (NCBI taxonomy): Eukaryota > Metazoa > Arthropoda > Insecta > Lepidoptera > Tortricidae > Cydia > Cydia fagiglandana. Next base: position 7,380,239 of record NC_085955.1, read on the forward strand.
CCCTCGCAATTAAACTTTTCTTACCACTCGCTACGCTCGTGGTTCAATTTCGGACACTTTCGTTTTCGGGTATCAACATTAGCACAAAAGATTAAACAACAACTTGGTCCCTTGTAAAACAAATAACTATCAAAATTATTTCACCACACCAACTAGAGAAGGAAGAAAAAAAAAAATTCACTTGGTAGCAAAATTTGTTTAAACCCTCGTACCTTGAAACCCTCCACTACGCTCAAACTACGTTCAATTTCACATGTAGGTAACTATTACTTTCCACTACTAACTTAAATATTATATTACTTTTAAAAGAAAAAACCGAGCGAGCGCGCGCGCCGCGTCCTCAGAGGCAAATACAAAAAGGCCATTTTCAGGGCCGCAAATAATTCTAACTATGCACCGCAAATACAAAGTTTCAGCAGCGACACTAAGGGTACCCTATTACTAAGACTCCGCTGTCGGTCTGTCTGTCTGTCACCAGAAATACATCATGTATTAGTAACGTATCTAGTAATAGAGGACAGTGCTCGCTCGCCGCTGCCGACTCGCTCGACGGAGCTCACGCCCTAACTTCGGCAGCGGACACTGAAATACACGGTAGATATTTCATTATTACATATTTCTTCTTGAATACGGATAAATAAATAAATAATAAATATTATAGGGCATTTTTTACACAAATTGACTAAGCCCCACGGTAAACTCAAGAAAGCTTGTATTATGGGTACTTAGACAACGATATATACATATAATGTATAAATACTTAAATACATAGAAAACAACCATGACTCAGGAACAAATATCTGTATCATCATACAAATAAATGCCCTTACCAGGATTCGAACCCAGGACCTCCTGCTTCGTAGGCAGGGTCACTACTGACTATAGTACGTTTTTTTTTTTTTAGCATTAGAAAGAACTTTGCAGAAGTAAGCTTGTGGTTCCAAATCCGGCACTTTTAGTGGTAATAATTTGAAGTAAATTATATGTATTGACCATGCTACATTAGATAATTCAATAATTATTAACAATTAAAGAGCCTGATAAAAACTGCACGCTTACTTCTGTGGAGTTCTTTCTAATGCTAAAAAAAAATAAAAAAAAGACTATAGGCTAGGAGGCCGTCATAAATAAGAAATATTAAGTGCTGTGTGTTAAGGCTCTTAGCCGCCGTTAGATCCTACATTTACATCATCTTTCTCGCCTTATCCCATTTTTTTTTTTTTTTTTGCCACGGCTCATGGGAGCCTGGGGTCCACTTGGCAACTAATCCCAAGAATTGACGTGGGAAGTAGTTTTTACGAAATCGCCTGCCATCTGACCTTCCTACCGAGAGGGTAAACTAGGCCTTATTGGGATTAATCCGATTTCCTCACGATGTTTTCCGTAAAGCCACTGGTAAATATTAAATGATATTTCGTTCGTACATAAGCACAGAATAAATAATAGTACTAGGTACAGAAGACTCACTCTCTGACAAAACGCGTCTGTTACGATCAGCACACAGATATGGTCGCTAGGTGGCAACAGCGCCACGCGCGGCTTTATGGCAAACCCCAAAATTGGGGTGGAACGGATATACTTTTAGCTACCTGTAGCAAAGCCACGAAATCGCGGAGTGAGCCACGCCTGACATAAGTTCCGAAAAACTCATTGGTACGACCCGGGGTTCGAACCTGCGACCTCCAGATTGAAAGTCGCACGCTCTTACCGCTAGGCTACCAGCACTCCATCATACGTTTACAAACATACTTAACCCCTAAATTGTTAGAAATACCATTGTTATCGTCTCTCATATAAATAATAAAAGCACGAAGTAAAAAGCGTAGCAGTTAACTTAAGCCTTAAGGCCAGGCCACACGAGCTGCGTAGACGTGCGCTAAAATGTTGGAGCCGCGCACACATACGTCACGCAATCGGTGTGTCGTCTCTCATAAGGGACTGTATATTACAACGCACACGCACCCGATGTGCACAGGCCTTTATAGAAAAGAAAATATTGCGTTGTTTTCAGGTGTGCGAGGTGGTAATGCGAGTTGGAGTATGCTCACCTGCTGTAGCAGAGAACAGTGCTAGTCGCCGCTGCTTCGCTCGACGGTGCTCGGCTCCTAGCTGCGGCAGTCCACACTGAAATACACGGTAGGTATTTTCTTATTACGTGTTTCTTGTTTGCCTCATATTTCATAAAAGCTTAAAAAAAGATTCTGATTCGAAGACGAAAATGGCACTAACAATTATTGAAAGTTTATATTGTAACTATTGTAAGCCAATTTTGAGGAGAGCACTCTATGCTTTCTTATTTCTTAATGGTACAACTAACAGTTATTGAAAATTATTATATTTCTCAGATGTGGGATGCTACAGTAATGCGAGTTGGGAGTATGCTCACCTGCTAGTAGCAGAGGAGAGTGCTAGTCGCCGCTGCTTCGCTCGGCGGTGCTCGGCTCCTAGCTGCGGCAGTCCACACTGAAATACACGGTAGGCATTTTCTTATTACGTGTTTCTTGTTTGCCTCATATTTCATAAAAAATAAAGCTTAAAAAAAGATTCTGATTCGAAGACGAAAATGGCACTAACAATTATTGAAAGTTTATATTGTAACATTTGTAACTATTGTAAGCCAATTTTGAGGAGAGCACTCTATGCTTTCTTATTTCTCAATGGTACAACTAACAGTTATTGAAAATTATTATATTTCTCAGATGTGGGATGCTACAGTAATGCGAGTTGGAGTATGCTCACCTGCTAGTAGCAGAGGACAGTGCTCGCCGCCGCTGCGTCGCTCGGCGGTGCTCGGCTCCTAGCTGCGGCAGTCCACACTGAAATACACGGTACGTATTTTCTTATTACATGTGTCTATAATAAGGATAAGAAAAACATTCGCGATCTTATCCCTGTCAGCGATCTCTTACAAGCAACATTAAAGAACTTTATATTGAGGTTTGACCGCCGTTTTCACAACGATTCGACAATTCATTTACATACATATGTACGTAAGTCCTAAAATTAGAATTACTAACTGTTTTTGTTTCTCATACCCACCAAAGCTTAAAGGATTCTGATTCGAAGACGAAAATGGCACTAACAATTATTGAAAGTTTATATTGTAACTGTTGTAAGCCAATTTCTCAGGTGTGCACTCTATGCTTTCTTATTTCTCTATGGTACAACTAACAGTTATTGAAAAGGGGTGTGCATATTTCTCAGATGTGGGATACTACAGTAATGCGAGTTGGAGTATGCTCACCTGCTAGTGGAGCATACCACGGGCTGTCCCGTACAAACGATTTTATTTCCTGTGTTGCGACTTTTTTCTCGGCATTTAAAGCAGGCGATTATTTTTCTGTGCATATTTTTGACCATTTGTCATAGAAAAGGAAACTCTTATACCTTTAAATCTTCAGAAACTTCGCGTTTGTACGGGACAACGGTAGACAATTTCATGGAATGCTCCTAGTAGCAGAGGACAGTGCTCGCCGCCGCTGCGTCGCTCGGCGGTGCTCGGCTCCTAGCTGCGGCAGTCTTCACTGAAATACACGGTAGGTATTTTCTTATTACATGTGTCTATAATAAGGATATGAAAAACATTCGCGATCTTATCCCCTTTCTCAGGTGTGGGATACTACAGTAATGCGAGTTGGAGTATGCTCACCTGCTAGTAGCAGAGGACAGTGCTCGCCGCCGCTGCGTCGCTCGGCGGTGCTCGGCTCCTAGATGCGGCAGTCCACACTGAAATACACGGTAGGTATTTTCTTATTACATTTTTGATGAGCGCGAACTCTTCTTTAGTTACATTGCGGACTGTTTGTAATGTATGCCAGTTTCGTTACATTGCGCAATGTAACGAAACTGGCATGCGAGTTCTCGCATCGTCTAAATAGGGCTTAAGGATAAGAAAAACATTTGCGATCTTATCCCTGTCAGCGATCTCGTACAGGCAACCTTGTACTTTATATTGAGACTTGACCGCCGTTTTACGATTCGTTTATATACGTAAGTCCTAAAATTGGAATTACTAACTGTTTGTTTCTCATAACCATCAGAGCCTGAAAAAGGACGCTGATTCGAATACGTAGATGGCACTAACAATTATTGAAAGCTTATATTGTATGCCTATTTTTCAGGTGAGATACAAGCACTACAGCAATGCAAGTTGCAGTAGGTATCCTCACCTGGTGGTGGCTGGTGGTCGCTGGTGGTGGCTGGTGGTTGAGGGACGTGCTCGCTCGGCGCTGCTGCTCCACTCGACGGTGCTCGGTCCTAACTTCGCCAGGCGATGCTGAAATACACGGTAGGCATTTTCTTATTACATGTTTCATCTTTCAGCCGTAAAGAAACCACAAACCAAACCGAGCCACACGGGATGCGTGTGCTCAAACATGACAGCTGCTGTTGTGATGTATGTATGATCATAAAAGACGTCACCAGATCCAGAACCATCTTTACCATAAGGGTACACGGGGCCCGCCTAGGGCCCCCATCCTCAGGGGGCCCCAAAGGACAGATAGTAACAGTATACTTGATTACCCATAATAATTCTAATTCGCTTTCTTTACTTTCCAATAGGGCCCCAAATTCTTATTCTGTGCCCATGGGCCCCAGCATAGTTTAAGACGGCCCTGGGTAGATGGCGTTGGCGACACCGTTTGTTATCTAAAAATTTTAACACATCAGAGAAAGAACATGGGCACAGATTATATAATAGTTCTTACGAACAGATACTTATCTCTCAAACAAAACGCAAATACCTACTGTTTTGATACCTACACAAAAATACAATGGAGTGACCTTCAGCGCGCCGCTCCCCGCACCGCGCGCACCGGCACAACGCTAGGGTTGCTGACGCTTAGAAATGATAAATAAATACCTACGTAAACAGCGGAGTGAAATAAAGGGAAAGCTAAATCTTAAATTATACCTAATATTCCAATTATGCGTTAGTGTTTGCGAAATAGTCTTTTTAATAGGTCATATGTCCCTGCAGTAACCGCAATTTACGCCGTTTTATAAGCCGCGCAGTAATCCCAGCAAGAATTAGTTTTAAAAGTTCGTGTAATTTCAAACCAGATAGAGATAAATGTTATACTATAAAGAAAAATAATAGAAATCCCATCAATACAGGTAATTAATTATAAGTTAACCAGAGCAAAAATAAGTAGGCACTTTCCGGTGTAAAGTTAACTTACTGTCGTTAAAATAAACATTTACCAAAATAAATTAAAAAATTGCTACCTATTTCAAATTATCTAAAACTATACATTTGTAGTACATAAAAAACACTACATGTTTAATTAAAGAAATTCAATAGTAGGTACTTAGGTAGGCACCTACTACGTAGCTTGTATTGTAACTATCGTAAAAATTGACAGTGCGACGCGCGGTGACGTGCGTACGTAAGCGCGTCTGGCAACCAACTGGCTTGCCTATCTACCGTGAACGGGAGCCGACTCGTAGGTATTAATCCGAGCTCGCGCGGAGAGTTCCATAGGCCTGCTATAGGCACAGATTATATAATAGTTCTTACGAACAGATACTTATCTCTCAAACAAAACGCAAATACCTACTGTTTTGATGCCTACACAAAAATACAATGGAGTGACCTTCAGCGCGCCGCTCCCCGCACCGCGCGCACCGGCACAACGCTAGGGTTGCTGACGCTTAGAAATGATAAATAAATACCTACGTAAACAGCGGAGTGAAATAAAGGGAAAGCTAAATCTTAAATTATACCTAATATTCCAATTATGCGTTAGTGTTTGCGAAATAGTCTTTTTAATAGGTCATATGTCCCTGCAGTAACCGCAATTTACGCCGTTTTATAAGCCGCGCAGTAATCCCAGCAAGAATTAGTTTTAAAAGTTCGTGTAATTTCAAACCAGATAGAGATAAATGTTATACTATAAAGAAAAATAATAGAAATCCCATCAATACAGGTAATTAATTATAAGTTAACCAGAGCAAAAATAAGTAGGCACTTTCCGGTGTAAAGTTAACTTACTGTCGTTAAAATAAACATTTACCAAAATAAATTAAAAAATTGCTACCTATTTCAAATTATCTAAAACTATACATTTGTAGTACATAAAAAACACTACATGTTTAATTAAAGAAATTCAATAGTAGGTACTTAGGTAGGCACCTACTTATTGTGACCGGTAAAATAGAGGGAAAAAGGCCTAGGGGTAGATTGTAGAAGTACCAAATGATGGTCGGACCAAATAGCGGAGGAACTAGAAATACCTGTCAGTGACGCACTCCACCAAGCTACAGAACGGGACCGATGGAGACAACTAGTTGACGGAATCAGCAATGGGGGCGGAGCGGTCCCTCAGCAATGAGGGACCGATTGAAGAGAGAGAGAAAGTACCTATTGTACTTACTTGATAACAGCATCCCAATCTTATGAGGCACGACCTCACACCAGTGTCGGAGGTGGACCCCCATTACACATTAAAACTGCGTAAGTAGGGACTTAAATACTCGCTTGCATTCGTTTATTAACCTGAAAAATGCAACAATTGCTAATATTATTGAAAAATAACTTACACATTGTTAAAAATGAGATTATTTTTACTAAATACTAGTCATCAGTCTATTTTATGTGAATTATGTATCTCTTTATTAAGTTAAATATCTTTGTTGGAGACTTCTGAGCAAACTTACTTATAATAAAAAATAATTACCTCGAAAAGTTTGTAGTAGCAACCATTTTCCAGATTCCTTGAACTTGTGAAACTTGATCAACTTTTTAGATCCCCGGTGCGTTCTCCTTCGTCAAATCACGACTCACGTTCGTCCTTTTAATTATTTGTAGCAATATAAAATGAATGAAATAGAAACAACAATAAAAGAGATTTATAATTTCCATGAACAATAACTTCCATAAAAATAAAGTAAGTTCAAACTTCAAACTCAAATTGCTCAAGGCTATAACCGCGAAAATCGAAGTTCGCAAATTGCGGGCATTTTTCTCTGTCACTCTTATTACGCCTTCATTGGTGGAAATTTCGAATTGGTGCGAATTTCGGCTTTCGCGGTAGGCCCCCTGATTCCTGAAATAAAGGCCTGTGATTGGTCCATTTTTTTTGTTTAATTATGGCCTGGATACAAGTTTTTTTTTTCTGTCTGTACGGTTTTTAGGTTATTATCCTTATAAATAAAACTTTCCTTCCTTACGTATACTTGGTGACGGTTTATTAACAACATTAGTTATTTCTAGACTGTAATACATACTCTCCTGGCCTGAGAGTCAATAAAACAGTGATGTCAGGGAATGAGAAGGAGAAGCCGCCGGACCCCGGTGGTGGCAATTCCACGGATTTGACGAACGATTCTGTAGCAATGGATATTGACACTCAAACAAGGAAAAGAAACGCTAAATCTCTGGAATTGACACCAACCGACTTGTCCCGTGAACCACATGAAAAAAGACCAACACAGGGTGACATCAGCAATGCATCTATTTCCACTTTATATAAACACCCCGACCTTGAAAACGAAACACGTAAGTACGACAGCAAAGATAGTGGCCCATTTATAGTGCATATCTCACGAGTAACTGAATCTCCTAATGCGGGGTCCTCTCTCCAACCCATCAGAATAGGACAAATTTTCGCAAAGGACAGTGTTCCGGACATCAAAAAAGATGGCATCAAGTCTCTTGGTCGTAATCGCGTTGCGGTCGAATGCAAATCGGCAGATGCTGCCAATAAGCTAACTGAAAATCCCTGTTTAGCTCGCAATAACTTAACAGCGTCGATCCCGTCATACCACGTGTCCCGCATGGGTCTTGTTCGCGGAGTCCCAGTAGAATGGTCAATGGAGGAGTTCGTCTCGGCTACTGATTTAAAAGAGGGAACTGGCAAAATTCTAAAAGCTCGCCGCCTTCAGCGCAAGGTCCTCAAAGAAGGCAGTTCACCATCATGGGTCCCGACCCAATCTGTGGTTGTCACAGTCGAAGGACAAAATTTGCCGTCTAAGATTTATGCATTCTACACATCACTAAATGTGGAAGTATATGTGCTGCCAACTATTCAGTGCCGGAAATGCCTGCGATTTGGTCACATTCAAACACAATGCAGATCTGACGCGCGGTGCTACAAATGTGCCAAAAAACACCCCGGTGACACCTGCAACATTGCTCCGGAAAATATTTCCTGCCTTTTCTGCACAGGGCGCCACCTTGCCACAGATAAAAACTGCCCAGAATTTGGTAGACAAAAGGCGATTAAACTGTTAATGTCAGAGCAAAATATTTCTTATCAGGAGGCTGCGGCACGTACTCCTACCGTTCGGAAAACATACTCTGATGTTACAAACACCATGTTCAGCCCTGTAGCTCCAGAAGCCCCTCGTCACTCTCTCTCTTCCGATTTGGCTCCCTCTGGTTCACAAGCCGCACCGATTGCTTCTCAATCCCGCCGCCAGACTATATACCGACCCGTTCGACCAAGGACTCCTCTGTCCCCCGGTTATGACCGCGTTGCACATCAAAATATAATTTCTACTCCCTCTTCTCAACTGCCAAATGGACACGCTCTTTCGCTTCCCCCCTTTGATACCGAGCCCTCTAATGACAATAGTGTGTCACTTATGTTAGCTCTAATGCAGAACTGGGTCGCCATGATTAGCGACTGTATACCGAACAACGTTGCCCATCATCTTGCTGCCATCAGAAAAGAACTAGCTTCAATCAAAGGTCCCTATGGCCAATATCCTACAGTGGAATAGTCGTAGTGTAAATCAAAAAAAACCTGATTTGATCAATTTAATCAACGAGCACTCTGTGACGGTTGCGGCCATTTCGGAGACATGGCTGAGACCTGGATCTCGTTTTAAGATCTCTGGGTTCTCATGCCTCCGAGATGACCGCAATGACGGTCGTGCAGGTAGTGCATTACTGATTAATAGGAAATATCCCTTCACACAAATTCATCTTCCCCCCCACTCCCATGAAATTAACGCTGTCGCCGCTAACGTCATGGGAATAAATATTATATCTGTTTACATTCCTCATCCAAATTTAAATCTAATTCCTGATCTCTCTACTCTCTTTTTTTCTGTCCCTCATCCCCTTCTGATTCTAGGCGATTTTAACTGCCATAACACCTCTTGGGGTTCTTCACACAGTGATACTTTCTCCTCATTTCTCATTGACCTGTTCGATGATATCAATGTAATAATAATTAATGATGGTACTCCCACTCACCGAGTGTACCCTGGTCAAAACCCCAAGTCGGTCTTAGATCTGTCTGCTTGCTCTCCTAACCTTTCTAGCCTGCTCTCCTATCAGGTTCTCAATCAATCTTTCGGAAGTGATCACTTTCCTATAATAATTTCTAAGCCATCTTCAGTATCTCCTCTTCCATTTCCGGAACCTCTTTTAAAATATAAGCTTGATAAGGCTGATTGGCCCAATTACTCAGCTCAAGTTGAAGATAAATTAAAAATATTAGATAGTGTAATTAGTCCCCTTGAAAGGTATTCTTTGTTCAAATCTATAATTCTAGAAGCAGCTGATAATCATATTCCTAAGAAAAAACCTTCTAGTTCTAAATTACCATCCCCACCTTGGTGGAATGCGGAGTGTACTGCAGCAGTTAAGGAGAGAGACGATGCAGAACGGAGGTATAATTTGACCGGACTCACTGCAGATTTTACTTCTTTCAAAAAAATCTCTGCCCAAACCAAACGCCTTCTTAACAAAACAAAAAAGAAGGGATGGAAAGGATTTTGCGAAAGCCTTAACCCCAGAACCCCATCTTCACTGGTTTGGAGAAATATCAAAAAATTTCGAGGATCTTTTAAATCCGATCCCTCATCATCTTGCGATCCTTCTACCTGGCTGGAAGAATTTGCAAACAAACTGGCCCCTCCATCTGTCCCAGAAGAGAGGTGTATAAATCCAGTTTCCCCTTCACATCTAGTTCCATTAGACAACCCCTTTTCTATCTCAGAACTTGACATGGTTCTAACCGGTCTCCGTAACAGCTCACCTGGAGAAGATGGAATTCCGTATTGCTTCATCCAAAAATTGAGCCCCCCTTCCAAAGACCACCTTCTAAAACTCTTCAATCTGTTCTTCATGTCCGGCGAAGTCCCTGAGGATTGGAAGTCCCAAGTAGTAATCCCAATCTTGAAGCCAGGCAAAGATCCTCGCCAGGCATCTTCCTACCGCCCTATCGCATTATCTGCAACGATAGGAAAGATTTTTGAACACTTGGTGAAGAGCAGAGTGGAATGGTTGGTTGAGAGTAAAGGAATTCTAGCTAATACCCAATTTGGATTCCGCAAGGGAAGAAGTACCTTGGACAGTTTAACCATTTTAACTTCTGATATTAGACTGGCCCTCTCTAAGAAGCAGCAACTTGTTGGGTGTTTCCTAGATATCTCATCTGCTTACGACAATGTGCAACTCCCTCTGCTCAGAGCAAAACTGCTACAGCTGAGCATACCTGCGAGAATTGTACAAATTGTCTGCAGGTTGTTCATGGGAAGAACCATTAAAATTAGAACTGGGAATACCTTCTACCCACCTTTAACAGTTTGGCAAGGCCTCCCCCAAGGCTCCGTTCTCAGCCCTCTTTTATATAACCTTTATACATTTGATGTTGAGCAATCTGTCCTCCCCTTCTGCAACATCCTGCAATACGCCGATGACTTGGTTGTCTATACCGCAGTTCACAATTTAGATGAAGCGTCTTCTAGATTGAATGAGGCCCTGGTGTACCTCAAAGACTGGTTGGATGAGCATGGTCTTTCACTTTCACCCTCCAAATGTTGCACAGTCACTTTTACCCGCCGTCATACCATTCCTAATATTATTCTTCAATATGAAGACCAGATTATTCCCAACAGCAGCAGTGTAAAATTTCTGGGTGTTATTTTCGACTCCAAAATGACTGACGTTCCACATTTAAAACATGTCATTGACAAGTGTGAAAAAGGCATTAATGTGCTCCGATCCCTTTCTGGGGTCTGGTGGGGTGCTCATCCGTACTGCCAAAAACTTGTTTACAATGCCTTAATTCGTAGCCAAATGGACTATGGTACATTTGTTCTAGAACCATGCAATAAAGTAGCTCTCAAGAAGTTAGATGCTATCCAAGCCAAATGTCTTCGGATAATCCTTGGTGCCATGAGATCCTCACCAAAGAATGGCATGCAGGTTGAGTGTGTGGATCCTCCTCTTTGTCTCCGCAGGCAACTCCTTGCAGACCAATATGTTTTGAGGGCATGTTCATTATCCAGCCACCCCCTCATTCCTCGCTTACAGGCTCTCTCATCTTTGATATCTGTAAATGCATATTGGACTCATAAACAAACACCAAGATTTATTAACAGCTTCAGAAAAATTGAAAACCTCCCTTCTTCACTTTATAGCACCAACAAGAATCCAATATTTGAATTTGAATATGATTGTTTAACTTTCCGCCCAAATGTAATTTTAGATTTTAATATCAATAAAAATGATCTAGGAGCTAATATTAAATTAAACAAAGAATTAGAAAAATGGCCAGATTTCTTACCAATCTACACAGATGCATCAAAATTGAACCCCAATAGCTGTGTAGGAGCAGCAATCTGGATCCCTAGATACCGCATTCTTTTATCATATAAATGCCCTTCACAGTCCTCCGTCTTCACTGGGGAATCAATCGCCTTAATGGAAGCAGTTGCATACGTCGAGTCTCACAAAATCCCCAAAGTTATCATTTTCTCTGATGCCAAAAGCTGCCTCCAAGCCGTATCTGGTAACCAGCTCAAAATGAAAATGATTCCCCTTTCATCCTGAAACTTAAACAATTACTATACAGATGTGAAGAAATAGGCTTACAGGTAACATTAATATGGATTCCGGGTCACTGTGGGATTAACGGCAATGAGGATGCCGACATGTGGGCTAAGCAAGCCACTCTCAATGGATCGGAGACTCACAACATGGTTCTCGCATCTGACTTAATGATTAAAGCTCGCCGTGACTTAAGGGACGATTGGCAACAATTATGGGATTCCTCTAGACGACATGTAGGAAAACACTACGGAAATATACAGCCAATTATACCTCATAAACCATGGTTCTTCCGTTTTCGCTCTGCATGTAAATGGGCCACGTCTACACTTTGCCGGCTTCGTTTGGGTCACGTCTGCACTCCTGTATTCCTTGCAAAAATTAGGGTGCGGGATAGCTCTTTATGCGAGTGCGGTCTTGACGAAGGAACGACGGAACACATTTTCTTTTCTTGCAACAGACTTAACCACTCTTTATATGATATCTTACCGAAAAATATTCCGCGGCCTATCAATTTTCAAACGCTTCTGGTTCTCATGGATCCTCCCATCACTGGAATTATTCTTAAACACATTCAAGAAAATAATATAAAACTTTAACGGCTTTACTTGCTCTACTCTTTCTATAATACTTGTCATCTTATATCTATTGTCCATTTCTTATTTTTCTCCTTATGTTGGCATGCTACCTAACTGTCAAAACTATCGCCTCTCCCGCTCTTTTTCTAATAAACTGTACATATCATAAATCCTGGCAAAATCCCTCCTGCCAATACACACAAGAGGGGAAAGCAATAAAAAAAAAAAGTTTTTTTTTTAAACATAAACAATCGTTCCACCATGGTTCCACCCTTAGTGCTCTATAACTAAAAGTCCCACCCATAGAAAATTTGAAGTTTGACCGGCTGCAAGAATGATTGATTAACCTCTAGCCGCCCAGAGACCTATAAAAAGGTCTCCTGTTCCACTCTAATTTGAACTTTATGTTGACAAAATAAAATTTCATTTTGCTTGGCAAGGTTTGACGTATGGGCGACTAGAGGTTAATCTCATTTCAAACAGAGACAGAGAGAACCATACTGTATTTGTCTTACGCTAATAGTACGTGAATAGTACTAGAGTACTAGCATTCAAATGAAAGGGATGAATATAGTTTTGTTCTTGTCTGCCAGACTAAATTTATTAAACACTCAATGACTAAGCTAACTTTGCACAAACTTGGCAGTCTGAATGCATGTTTAGGTATTTGATGCATACCTCCTAGTAGTCCCAGTGAGTATTGTATTCTTTGATGCATATCCCGCTCCATACTTGACATAAGTAGCACAGGGTATGGTGACAGTCGTCATCTCAATACAATTTCGAGTTTAAGGCCCCGTTCGCACGGCAGCTTTTTCAACGCGCGTTAAAAAAGCGTTTGAATAACACATATGGATAACCCTGTATGTATTCACACGACAGCGGTGGCGCTTTTTATCAAGCGTTGTTGGATTTTCGACTTTAAGCCTTGGTCCTTAAATTAATCGAATTGAGTGCAGACAGATTCAAGCACTTTTTTAACGCGCGTTGAAAAAGCTCTCCTGCGAATGGGGGCTTACCGTTATCAATTGTATAACAGCTGTCACCATACCCAAGTTATGTGAAAAATTATTATAAATATAATATTTATAATACAAGGTAGCAAGTAGTTGAAATTGATAAAACATAAACAATATATATTAGCTTATGTTTTATTTGAAGTAGGTACAAAAGAAAAACAAATATTTTCATAGTAAGTAAGTAATTAGGTATTATTTCTTAATCAACAATATCAACATGGCACTTATTCAGTTTATTGTTTTTATTACTTTATTCATCTTCATTATAACTATTAATTATGCGCATACAATTCCTGGCAAGCTTCCCGTAGCTCTCATGGTACCGGCAGGAGCAGCCCTCAAACCAGTGGTGCTCAGCCTCCGTCACCTCATGTGCCTGAGGCGTGAACACTGTACACTTCTTTATGGACTCCAAACGATTGTTCTTGTAATAAGTCCTGTACATGAAATCACAGTATTTCATCCCAAGGGCAATTTTCTCTTGCAATGTATTTGCAGTTTGTAATTCAGATTTAAAAGCCTGTTCATCAATACAGTTATCATCAAGGTCGGGAGTTGACTGACTTCTAAATAGACAGGTCATGGTTTCATTAGATTCTTCCTCTCTCCACCTTCCTTCTGCAACTAAAACCAAGGCGTTCATGTCCAAATCTTGCAACGGTTCCCGGGACTTTATTAACAGTTGAAATAAGACAGCTTGAGTCTGTACCGGCAGCAGCATTATCCAGAATGTTCTAATCAAGGCCTGGGGAACAATTTTGTCAGTTTTAGCTACCAAGTTGTTGATAAACTGCAGTAGAGACTTCGGTCTTAGGCCTTTCATGTTACGGAAGATGAAGCTGTAAGTTTTATCATTTTGTATCAGCGTAAATGTTCTAACAATTCTTTCCTTTAAGTTAGCATACTTGTTTTCAGTTGGTTGGTTCGGTAAGTCAGTCAAGAACAAGGCTGTTGTTAATATCTCCTCAGACTGCAGGGCGTCTATGGTGTATTCAAACTTGAGTTGATCGTCTCTGACAAAGTTCTCTGAGAAAGCTGCCTCTAATGAATAAAACCACAGTTCTGGGTCACTTGCAACAAACTTGGGTAAAGTTATCTTTGGTTTATTAGTTCTTGGGTGAGAGTGATACTTCACATATGCAGCAATCCCATCAGCTGTAGCAGCTAGCTCTTTGGGGCTTTTGTCGTCCAGTGGCTTAGAATCCAACAAGATGGCAGTAAACATAACTTTCTGGATGTGACGAGGCAGTCGGGCCAGAAAGAACGTTCGTGTGATAAACTTAGGAATAGCATGACTACAAGAGTATATACTGATCAGTACGTCGAGAAAAGCCGAAGGTTTAAGATCACGACAACGAAAAAACGCTATTCCTTTAATAGTAGGATCAAAAGCGAATTTGTCGTTTATCTCACTTAAAACATGCTCTCGTAATCCTTCATATTTCTCTCCATCCGCACTTTCCGGTAAATCTTTAACTAAAAACCCATAATTAACTTCCTCTAGATAATGCTTCACATAATCGTACTTATGGTTATCACAGTAGAGTCCCGTAGACAGTATTAGTTCCACCGAGTTGAGCCAAAATTCGAAATCACAAATCTTTATCGTCGGCAGTTCAAACCACGTTTTCAAATATTTCGACGACATTATCACTCTTTATGCAACTGCGGCTGTTCGATTTTCCTGTTGTAGTTATGGATTCTATGGTCAAATTGTGGGTTTTGTGGCATGGTACACGTAGATTAAACTGACTGATGCTGGTGCACTTCAAAGAGAATATAATCACTACGTTTTAAGAGACGGAACTTCATACATTTGTGCGAAATAATGAAAAGTACGAGAGTTATTTCCTAATACTACCAACATAAGGAAATTGAGTGTTACCATTGCTAAACGTCACTGACACATGACAGATGTCAACGACAGTGATGTGAAAATTCGATAATAGTGATGCCCATAATTTAAAATGCTTGTTATCGATATCGATGAAATTATTGCACGGACGCGTCGCCTTGATTGGTTCAGAATTTCAGGTTTTA
This sequence comes from Cydia fagiglandana, assembly GCF_963556715.1. NCBI lineage: Eukaryota > Metazoa > Arthropoda > Insecta > Lepidoptera > Tortricidae > Cydia > Cydia fagiglandana. The sequence continues at coordinate 7,395,664 of NC_085955.1, forward strand.
GGAGTTTGATAACAAAGCGAGAGCTGAGAAATACCTTAAAAATCTGTTGACTTCGTATATGAGTGACATGTCATTACATTATGCTGTACTCAATAAATAAAATATATACAACTCAGTAAAACAGACACGATTACATGTACCTTGAGCCCTCGCTTATTTATCCACATTTATGAAATAATAGATCACTTTTTATTTAATACTTTCATCTTTAATCGTTTACAATGACAATTTTTTCCAAAAATAATAGTTATAGGTGTAAAAAAAACATTCAATTCGATAATTAGCCGGATACAAATAAAAAGGGGTTACTATAACAATTTAAACTAATGCAAAACTCTGTTCAGTTTCCTGATGCTCAAAAGGACGTTTATAAATGAAAAATATTCAACAACTGTATGTCTTCCAGTTTTAAATACACCTTTTCATGACTATACTTCATCGGAATTTGTTTTTGAGTTTATAAAACATTATATTCTATTATAAAATGGCTAGGTACATTGCATATTTAAAATTGCTACATTCCAACTTGCGTTAAATATGGAGCGGTTTGTTTTAATGTGACAAAATTCTTCTGTCAAAGCCCTGAAGTGAAAAAACCGTGGAATCATTATTTATTATGTGGACAATTTTTCTACCTAAAACTTATATTAGGCCAAAAGCCACATATCATTTTTAAGCAGACAATAAATGCAACAAAACTACTCCAATTTGGTCTCCATCTGTAAGCTCAAAGTATCGGAAAAAAGCATGCAACTAGCAATGCATGTTGCTTATGTAGGCAAGAAAAAAATCGAAGAGAAAACAATTTGTCAACAGGCATTTTCATTATTTCAGCATGTGTTCAATTTCGCTATTAGATTTTAATTGTTATTAGTAAAATAGTTGATGTTACAACAAAAATGCCAATACACACTTAAAAACGTTAAGTACTAACAACATACTTAGTTAAAATATTTTACATTACATATGGTCCTACTTTCCCGCACTGCACCGCACTTATTAGTAAAATAGTTGATGTTACAACAAAAATGCCAATACATACTTAAAAACGTTAAGTACTAACAACATACTTAGTTAAAATATTTTACAGTACATATGGTATTACTTTCCCGCACTGCACCGCACTTCTACATTGCGTAAAACAGGACTTTGCATGCGTATGTGTAAAGTTTAAAGGGCCATATGTACTGTAAAACGTGCGAATAGGTAATGCGGAATAGGTTACTCGTTTCGAATTTCCTATTTTCCGCACTTGTATCGTAAATAACTATTGTTTACTGGTAGGGAAGTAGTTTTTTTGTTTTATCTATAGTTTTTCTAAAAATATCGAAAAGCTACAAAATGGTGAACAAAACTGGAATAGGGAGGGTAACACCCACTTGACAAGATGTTTCCACTTTTTTTCTCTACATAAGCCACATGCATACTCAGTTTCATATTTAGAAATTTATAAAAGAAATGAAACGAACCATTACAAAATGCAAATTGCACCCAAACAGTTGAGTTGATTGCATATACACGCAGAGTGTCAATTAAATAATACAGCTGAGTAAATATTTAACACATGTTATTTTTCTAAAATATTCACGCTTCCGAGCAGGCGAGCAGTTCTAACGACTTGCTGCTCGATTTTTTAGCTTAGTGGGCTGCTAGGTGATAGGTAATATTGGCTGTTAGTAATAAAGTTACGTTATGTAGGTAGGTAGTTTAGTTTTGGAACAAAAAATCCATACAAAATAATATAAATCCTTAAACACTGCCTGTCTGTCTATTACCTTTCGGGTTGTGATAGCTGAACCGATTTAGAAGAAATTTTTACGGATAGTTTAATTCAAGGGAAATCATCATTGAAGCAGAATGGCATATTGAAATACCTACTAATTCTACGCAAACGAAGTCGCGGAGCGAAGCTAGAATTTTATATGAGTTGCTTAACTTCAAACTCGGGTAAATCCATCTGTCAAATTATGCGATTTTGGTACTAAGAAAAGGTAATAGGGTAGATATTTGCTGAGAGGGTCTAATGGATTTACCTGAGTTTGAAGTTAAGCGACACATATCCACTCACATGCTTTATGCAACTGTAGTTGCAAGCTGTTACCCTTATTTTCACATAATAATAGAGATCACTGAAAAATATCAATCATGTGAGTGGATATATAACATCTTTAATTACTTAACAGAATACGAATTATTCTATAATATCTTACCAACCACCTCAGTTAAACGGTAGACCAATAAATCTATCTATGTTTATATACATAAAATTGTGAATAGAATCAGGCGTTACTTTGCGGAAATCCATATTAATTTAAACCAAAATATCACTTTGCTAATCCGCGAAAAGATAATGTGCTATAGTCAATCAGTGCTAACCCGTTATACTTAATACACATTAATTACATGTAAAAAAATTACATTCGTTACATTAATTGCATGTAAAAAATACGCAAGTAAGTATAACGGGTTAGCACTGATTGACTAGCACATTATCTTTTCGCGGATTAGCAAAGTAATATTTTGTTTTTTTTAATACGATAAATTGCATCTATTTGGCAATGCCTTGTTGCTGTGCCATTTTAACCTTGTCTGCAATTTCTTCTTCTTGTTCAGATATTTTTTGATTTATTCTTTGACATTGCCTACGTACTAAAAGAACAGCCAGGCGGGAGGATATATCTTGAATCATTTTGTTGCGATGCAATTCGCATTTGATGAATGTCGAGTCCGTAGTTGCCATATATATGGTTATTATTGATTGTGTAATATTATCGCGGTGAAGCACAGGCATGACGTCTTTTTCAAAAATATTTACACACTTTTGGACGAAGTTGCACAGTGCAATACTGGGATAGGTCAGTGAGGTCTTGTCAGCCCACCATTCTCGTAATTTTATGTAACAAAATACATCGTTATTTTCTGGATTTTCTTCTATTAAATTCTTCTTACAGTCATTACATGCTTGTAAATTTGACTTCAATACCCGCATAGCCAACCACCCACTAATGTAAACAATGGGTTGACCTTCAATGTTTACAAGGTTCGTTTCCACTTCGTCTGCCTCATCTTCGGGTATACTCAGCATCACACCGACCTCATCATCCAAATTTTCATTGTTTTTATTTTCAACGGATTCTGGTTCGTTTTCGCATGCTTCCGTTTCCTCCTCTTGACCAAAGACAAATTTTTGGAGGTCCGTGAGTAGCACGCCGGTATCCTGTTCACAGTTGAACCCTCTGCTGTGTGGAGCGCTCATGCCCGTTATTATAGTGGACTTCACAGCAGCCATAAAAGATGAAACGGTGGGGTTTCTATTAGTTGGGCTATGCTGCCGTATGACCCCGAAGAAGTTTTCCAAGGCGTCTTGGTTAAGTTGCCTCAGGTTTAAATAATTAAACCCGAGGCGTTTCATCTCCTCCCATACATCCCTAAGGGAGCAAAGGGTTGTGAGGAATCCCTGAACGCACCTTACATTTTTCGCGCGCGTGCCGTTTGGTTTGAAAAATGCAAGTGTTTCAATTTTTTTTCTGTATTCGCCCCACACTTTTAAGTGCTCTGTTTTCAGGGATACATTTTCCCTCTGACCTTTTATTATGTCCTTAGGTCCAGAAGGGCCATTCGTGAAATCAAAGAGGCGATCCAGATCGTGGATGACCTCTCCACTCTCAGTCAGCTGTTCTTGCTGTTCCTTCGTATATTCCGAACACCGCCCCATGAGCTTCAGTACAGACGAAACTGTGTTGCTTAAGGCCTGAGCAGCATATTTTACTTTCATTTTTGCTCTGTATTTCGGTTGGACATGATTTTCCGTCACTCTGCTCAGGTACACCAAGCTCTTGTTGTGTTGGTGTACCTGCATTAAATGTTCCCATTTAGCCTTTTTTCCGCCGAAACAAATGATCCCATTATTAAGGAAATTATTCCTGATTGACTTAAATAAATGTGGGACATCAAATAATATATATATTTTTCGTCCATCTACAACAAAATCATTTTTTATTTGGGGGCCGTGTTCGGTAGGTGAAGCTTCTTTTAATATTTTCAGAGCGCCCACATTAGTGGGACCCTGATCACAAACTGTAGCTATCACTTTGAATCCTGTTTTATTCACAGCTGTAATAATTTCTTTTATGATGGTGGCCAATTTGGCCGAAGAAACGGTGCCCTTTACAAAATAAAAAGCCAACGGCTGTTTAAATTTTTTTCTTATGCCCTGAAGCATAAAAACTAGGGCATGATTTGCCAACTCGGGTGTTCTTTGATTAGTCCCCATGTCAACATATCCCTCTACTTGATCACTGCCGACACTGTAATTTAATCTGGGCTTTATTGCCATCTCGTCGAACAGTAGACAGCAATATCTGTCGCCGCCGTATGAAGGTGCTATTTTCTTCAAATGATGTAACACTTTTTGATTGATTCCAGTGTTCATGGGAACCTTTCTTAAAATATTTTGGAGAGTTTTAACACTCGGTAGCGGCACCAAGTGCCGCAAATAGCTGTAGGCCTTGGGTGATCTCTTTAATATCGATAGACACGCTATCTTGTATTTCTTCGTCCAGCGGCGACCTTTGGGTTTACGTTTTTGATTTTTTAACGCCAATTCCACAATTTCCTTGACCATTGGCGATTCGAGGCGGTCTATAAGGTTTGCACTGCGTTTCAGAGACCTAACGGTAGATTTAACTTTTTTCAGTTGTCGAATCAATTTTTCTTTAGACTTATCCCAATCTGCAACAAAGAAAAACATATTATCATATATATATAAAACGGAACGAAGGTATAATAAGCAGACATCGTATATTTTCCAGCATTTTTGGTGCAGCTTAACGGAATTCGTATAAATAATTTCAACCCTAATGATTACTTCGCGTTAATTATGTTGATATTAACCTTAATTTACCATTACAGTTGAAATTATCTAAACCAATTCCATTAACACCACTCAGCTGCACCAAAAATGCTGGAAAATGTACGATGTCTGATAATAAGACATAGCTGAACTAGTGCGGTACGGATATCATGGTCGCATTTTTATCACCTGTCATGTCATGCGTCACTTTCGCACTTCCATACTTATTAGAACGTTACAGGCATGGTGGCACTGGCAGATGATAATAAAGCGCATACATCCCAGTAGGGCGTCATAGTCCTACTGAGACGGAAAACTTTTCATAATTGCAGTTTTGCATATTGCAGTAATAAGGTTGCAAAACCGTTTCATCTAAAAACCTTATCGTGATGCTGATGATTCATTAAACTGAAAATTCAACGTTAATGTTAAATAGGTATCCTGACCCTTCCCATATTAAGAGGAAATGGGACGGCCGCTTCTTCATACAAAAGTAGTCCTCATTTTCCTCCCTGGATATTCATATTATGGAAAATATTTATATCATTTGAAACATATCTATGCCCTTACGTTTGACTTTTTAGATTTATTGATTATTGTAAAAATGAGGTGCGAAAAAGAGATTTCATACATTTTTTAAGACGTGCAAAGACTGAAGGCCGAGCTACGCGTAGAGCTGAAAGCTCGGAGCGTCCGACGGATTCGCGCTTCCCATAACTTCCGCAAGTGTTTTAAAAGCGAAGGTCGAAAAGAGATAATACCTATAGTGCTTAAACACGTAACAAATTAACAATAGTACAAATACCTACATAATCAATCAATAGTACTAGTTTTTGTCTTCAGACCGACTCACGCTTGAACCTAAAGGCACGCCAATTTGGGACGCTTCGGGCCTTCGGCTGTATGCGGATATCGGGCTAGGGCCTTCGCAATACCTGTTTACACAACGTTTCACTTAAACCAGCGGTCGGCAACCTTTTAGCAACCTTTTGCCGACCGCTGACTTAAACCATTGGCACAGATTATATAATAGTGCCGCTCCCCGCACCGTGCGCACCGGCACTACGCTAGGGTTACTGACGCTTAGAAATGAATGATAAATAAATACCTACTTAAACAGCGGAGTGAAATAAAAGCAAATCTAAATATTAAATTATATCGAATAATCCGTTTATGCGTTAGTATTTGCGAAATAATCATTTTAAAAGGTCATATGTCCCTGAAGTAACCGCAGTGTTTACGCCGTTTTGTAAACCGCACAATAATCCCAGCAAGAATTAGTTTTAAAACTTCGTGTAATTTAAAACCAGATTAACGTTATACAATTAATGAACATTAATCGTTAAAAAAAACAAGTGCAGTGATATACACGCATCAGCTTTCAGCTGCTAGTGTAATAAACAATATAATATAATAATAATTAAGAGAAATAATAGAGAACCCATGAATACAGGTAATTAATTATAAGTTAACCAGAGCACAGTTATCTTACGGTCGTTTAAATAAACATTTACCAAAATAAATTAAATAATTGCTACCTATTTCAAATAGATAGATATCCCAGTTCGCGCCGAGTGTTCCATAGGCCTGCCATTGCGGCTATGTCCCGAAAAAAGACTTACAACATTTTTGTTCTTAAATCTGACTCACGCTTGACTGTAGATTTCTAATAGGTTTTTCTATTTTATGTATTTTTTTCTAAATTTTAATCCCAGTAGTTTTAGAGATGGAAGTCCCGGATGGTCATTTTTTGATTTTTTTTTAATACTCTAAATTGCTTATCCTAAAATTATAAAAAATATATATTTTAAATTTTCAAATATATTTCCCCCTCAGTAAACCCTTTCGTTTGATATATAACACGACATATTTAGCAAAACTTTGTTTTATTTTCTCATTTATCCCCAAAAATAGCCCCAATGTTTCAAATTTATTTGTTGACGTTACATATCCGTCTTTGGGTCACAGACTTACATATGTGTAGCAAACTTCAACTTAATTGGTCCAGTAGTTTTGGAGCAAATAGGCTGTGATAGACGGATGGACAGACAGACGCACGAGTGATCCTATAAGGGTTCCGTTTTTTCCTTTTGAATTACGGAACCCTAACAAACGTCAGGACATACAAACGTATTTTTAGTATTTGCCGCCTTTTTAGGGCTCCAATAGCGAGTATTACTGCAATGTTCTGCCGCCAGAGTGCAGCACTAATTTGTTTAGTAAACCATAGAGTAGGCAACTTTATACATAAGTACTAGGCCTTATAGTCTGAGAAAAAAAGAGTAGAAATTAAAAAGTGGCAATATTACTGTAGTGTACCTAAGTACACTAATGGACTAATCCATTTCAAATCAATCTAAGGAAACGGGACGACACTACATTTCTACTCTTTTTTGTTAGGCTATAAACAGTTTTTTGAAAAGTTTTCACTTTGGTTTTCACTATGACATTGATGCACCCAGGCGGTTTGTTTACAGGCGGTTTACCGCGAAACGCGAAAATCTAAATTCCTTTATCTGCCTCTCTATCGATCGAATAAGCAAGAGTGATAGAAATCGAACTTTCGATTGTCATGTTTCACGGTAGGCCATGTGATTGACTTAGTGACGCATGACGTGACATTGATGATGTCAATGAGGTTTGTTTACTGTATGTGCTAATGGTGCCACCTGCTCAGAGCTTTGCCTAATATTCCCTATTAAGTTGAAATTTGGTCCATACGTATATGTAAATTCGTGACCCAAAGACGGACATCTTACGTAAACAAATGAATGTTAAACATGGAGGCCACTTTTGGGTGTAAATGAAAAAATTAAAATAATGTTTTTTTTTTTGTTATTAGAAGTTATTTAAGAAAATAGCCAAATAATTGGAAAAATATTTATTTACCTATAGATGACAGGAATACCTATTAGAAATATGCTTTCAGGCGTGAGTCGGACTAATTACTTAGTTTTTGATCCAACCTCTACGGGTTTTTAAAGGTAATTCACTTGCGATTCACATATAAAAAATACATTGAAAAATTGGGTAATGTACAGAAGTTCTGTAACTGTACCCTTAGAATTGGAATGCGAGTCCGACTCGCACTTGGCCGGTTTTTCAGTAGAGTAAGTATAGTTCTTACCCATAATTGTTTGCGTGGTGGTTGATGCAGAATCTAACGCAGACACATGGGCCTGTTTTTTCTTCATCGGATTGGGCGACGGAGCTGAAATTGATAAATTACAGTATAATAATTAATTATAATTTGGTTTAGTTTGAAAGGGAAGAGAATGAGCAGAATACTACAAATAATTTAATGTACGCATCAACCTTTATTAATGTTTTTGGCAAAAAATTCTCTAATGGCAAAGCTTTCATCGCTGCCTGTACCACACAATAAATAATAGTACTACAGTAATACAGAAAGTTCACTCCTTCACAAAAGTCAGATTTAGGTATAAAATTATGCAAGCCGTCTTCCGCCTGCAAGCAAAATTGAAACTTATAACCGCGAACGAACCGTGAATCTTCTTTGCGCGCCGCAATTTTATGACCGAGCTGTGAGTGTCGGCACGGGGTTGTCACTTGACAAGTTTTTGTAGTACCTACTGATTTATTATTTTTAAGATAAATATGTAGAGCGAGAGCGCTCCTGGCCTAGCGGTAAGAGCGTGCGACTTTCAATCCGGAGGTCGCGGGTTCAAACCCCGACTCGTACCAATGTGTTTTTCGGACCTTATGTACGAAATATCATTTGATATTTGCCAGTCGCTTTTCGGTGAAGGAAAACATCGTGAGGAAACCGGACTAAACTCAATAAGGTCTAGTTTACCCTCTGGGTAGGAAGGTCTGATGGCAGTCGCTTTCGTAAAAACTAGTGCCCACGCCAATTACTTTAGCTGCCAAGCGGACCCCAGGCTCCCATGAGCCGTGGCAAAAATGCCGGGATAAAGCGAGGAAGATAATGATGATGTAGGAAATACAAACGTTGATTCTGTAAACATATTTTTTTTCCGAAGATATTATGTCTGATTCTTACGGAAGTCGGTATGCCACAGCCGTATTCCTTTGAAAATATCGGCGCGATTTGGGAAATGAATTAGAGATTCACTAGATATGAAATATCTATCATCATGTCTGAGGGAATATCTAATTCATTTCCCAAATCACGCCGTATGTCGGTCAGTTCCTAATATTGTTTCTGCATGGGCAGCCAATACTCAATAAATTAAGGATGTTTTTTTAACTATTTAATACCTTTCAATATCGTCCGGAATTAAAAAACCGGGCAAGTGCGAGTCGGACTCGCGCACGAAGGGTTCCGTACCATAATGCAAAAAAAAACGAAAAAAAAAGCAAAAAGAAAACGGTCACCCATCCAAGTACTGACCACTCCCGACGTTGCTTAACTTTGGTCAAAAATCACGTTTGTTGTATGGGAGCCCCATTTAAATTTTTATTTTATTCTGTTTTTAGTAGTTGTTCTTATAGCGGCAACAGAAATACATCATCTGTGAAAATTTCAACTGTCTAGATATCACGGTTCGTGAGATACAGCCTGGTGACAGACGGACGGACGGAAGGACGGACGGACGGACGGACAGCGAAGTCTTAGTAATAGGTCCCGTTTTACCCTTTGGGTACGGAACCCTAAAAATTCTGCTTCCTTGTTCTTCCATTTATTCATACATCCGTAAACAGAACAATAATATATCTTTTATACGGATCGAAATGTAGGTTTTTAAGCCATTGTGTATTCTATTTTCAATTTTACGCGAGCGCCACGTGATACGACACGATTATCGTGCGAGCCGAGCGGCAGCCCACGACTGCCATGCGCCTACCCGGGAGGCGCGCCGGCCAAATGTACCTCTGCGTAGTGACACCCCCCTGTCAAAGTACAGATACTTTTCTTTCTACGGGCAACTAATACTCACCAAGACAATTCTAACAACCTCAAAGCAATTAGTTAGCGTTTCTTTATCACAAAGTTCCAATGGCCACCTCCTGTCTCCTCTCCATCATCAAATCAGCTCCATGTCATTCCATTAATTTTACATATATATATATATATATATATATATATGTATATATGTGCAAAATTTCAGCTCAATCAGTAATGGTAAAGTTGGTCAAACTTAGCTTCCTAGATTTGACCCACAATAACTAACATACATGCATATATACTAACAGGGCAAGTTAAATCAATAAATGTTTCTAAAAAGATGAGAAAATTGAGATTGTCATAAGTATACCACATCATACTAAACTCAACCTGCAAAAGTGTATCAAGTCATGTGCATGAAGTACGACCTACGTATCTGAAAATTATAATATGTAAGTACTTTTGCCTTGTACATGATTTCCGGTTCGATATCCTAAGAAGCCTATGAGTCCTAAGACTAATCCAACAAATAAGCCCTATTTTCATTGTGAAAGGTCAATAGCAGAAGCTTAAGTTAAAATTCGTGCCTGCGCCAATTTTTGGAATTAAAATGCATTTGTAACACACTAAGATGATGAAGATTAGTAGTCTAGTATAAGTAAACAAGACACATAAGAATAAAATACAAATACTTACCAATTACATTTTGCTTTGTGGATGGCGCAAGAGGCGTTTTGCTACCTGAAGGTGGTACTGGCGCCACTTCCTCTATGCGGCTTGGCGCTGAAGCTGAAATACATCAAAACAAGCATTCGATAAATATGTAATTACTCGATTCTCGAAGTATATACCTACTCAGATATTTGTTCTCGAGTATGGATATTTTTATATATTTATATGTGACGTTCCACGGCAAAAGGTACCTTATGGCGGCTGCCGCTTACGTCGCATAGCTCCTCAATCATATTGGAGCGGCGTTAATAATAGCGTAAACGCCAACCGCCATAAGGTACCTTTACCCGTGGGACGTCACATATACTTAACTATTGATATATTATGTTATACCTACTAGTGACTTCCCTCGGCTTTGCATGGGTAATTTTAGGGTAGTAAAATGTACTTTTTATAGGCCTATTTTTTTTCATTAGCATAAAGCCCTACTGCTGGGCGCGATGGAACTACGCATGTGGCGTGGGTGCAAAAACGCTTCTTACCAAGAAGTAGGTAGGTAAATACTTCCACAGCAATGCACGCGTGGCCTGTTTCGAATTGCCGCCCACCGACGTACACGCTAGCGCTCGTGGCATGCGAAACCCCACTGTGGCGCACGCAGAGCACGCCACGGACAAATGTCACGTACATGGTGGGGGAGCGGGGGACATGAGAGCTGTGCACCTTGTTTGTAGTTATTAAAACCATGGTGGCTACTTGCTTACCATTACGCGGGCCGTATGCTTGTTTGCCAGATTGCCACCGAAGTGGTATAAAAAATCATAGGCTACGGTGATTGCTTACAATCAGGCGGGCCGCATGCTTGTTTGCCACCGATGTGGTATAGAAAAAACATAGGCTACGGTGACTGCTTACCGCCTAGTGGGCCGTATGCTTGTTTGCCACCGAAGTGGTGTTAAAAAATATAGACTGCTCAACATCTGGCGGGTCGTATGCTTGTTTGCCACCGACTTCGTAAAAGTACACTATTTATTTATTATGCAATTTTTTCATATACCCACCCATTATGAATATGAATAAAATTTTAATTCTGATTTTAATGTTTGTGTTGTTAGTTCTAGATACTTTTCACTTGTTTATTTTTATACTAGCTGATCTTCGCGTGGAATATGATCCGTGCCTTTTTCTCAGTTATCTACTTACTTTACTGTCTCGTTAAATATGTTCCAACATACTGATACCTAAATGAGTGCCGAGTTTAGTAGATACATAATTTTTAAAATGTGCATGCACATTTTATCCTTTCCCTTTCATCACACTATTGGCCGAATTAAAAAAAAATTGGGTGTAACGGTTACCGTGAAAACGTAATACACAGAAGGATAGAGGTACTTTCGCAAGTTGCGCTTTAGCTAGTATGGGTAAAATGTATACAGGTAGTAGCTCATATTTTGAGCAAGATTCTATAAGTAATTGTATTTCTATCAGTTGTCACAACTGCCTGCCTGCTTACACAATAATAAAAATAAAATAAAATAATAATTAGGTACCTTCGACATTTGCCAGCGGAGTTGTGCTACACGCAGGCAGCACAGGTGCAGCAGGGACCTCTTCTTCCATGGGAATTGGGGCTGAAGCTGAATGATTATAAAAACATGAAATATAGTACACTTAATAGTTCAAGCAAAGACAATTTTTATTTTGCATATTAAACGTCATTGCAGAAAAGTACTGGCCTATTTATTATTCTTACATTACAATTTGATAAAATATATGTATGTATGTATTGCTTACAAGTTTTACAGCCTAGATGTACTCGTATGTATGTACCTAAAACTTCTATGAGTTGTATGGAGTCCTACTTTGAAATAAAGATTAACATGTCAGAAGTAAACAATGAAAACCATTACAAACTTCCACTACTTCTGAAATATTGATATTAAATAGTGTCAGTGCTAGACAAAATATGTCCTTCCTTCGTCTCCATCTTGCAGCATTAAAAACACACCGGACAAGTTAATTTGTTAACAGATCTATAGCTTTTAGATTTTTCCCTTTACTTGTAGTAAAAGACGATGTTTTAATCTAGAATTTCTAGATCAACGGAGAGTACCCTTTAAATTTTGACTCCCTTGAGAGTGACAAAATATTATTAATTGTTTTTTTTTGTGGCATAAACAGCCATAACTTTTTTGGGCGTTAACTTAGAAGTTTGATTTTTGCATAGCTTTAAGGGACTGTAGACCTGAGTATATGATTTTTACTTCAACTAAAGGGTCTTGACAGACAGACAGATGGACGGACGGACGGCCTGTTGCCTCCTATATATGGGTGATCCTAGGTTCCGTTTTTTCCATTAGATGTACGGAATCCTAAAATTGTGAGGCTACCAGAGGCACAAGAGTAAGTGGGTTCTGATGTTTACCTCAATATATTTGTTTAAAAATGATCAACTTACTCATTCTATTTTGGGTTGTGGCTGCCATATTCTGCATTTTGGATGACGACGCAATTGCAGCTGTTGCAATATTGTCAACCATGGGTGTAGGAGCCAAAGCTGAAATATTAATAAAAATATTATAATGAATACTTTGCAATAAATTCATTTAAGAAAAAACAAGGACCAAAAGTAAAAGTTAAAACACGCTTTTGCTCTCTAATCTAGGTTAGATTTTAAAGGATGATTAGTTAAATTCTTATACCTTTAAACAAGCAATTGTTGTGGATTTATTTATTTCGGGGATCTCGGAAACGTCTCTAACGATTTTGATGAAATTTGCTATATGGGGGCGAAAAATCGATCTCGCTAGGTCTTGTCTCTAGGAAAACGCGCATTTTTGAGTTTGTATATGTTATCCGAGCAAAGCTTGGTCTCCCAGATATTATTAATTATAAAAATAGTTTTTTTAACTGATTGATTAGTGATTACACATACCTTTGCTTGCAACATGTTGAGGAAAATCTTTTAATTGATGGTCACTCAATGGTTGTGCAGAGAGGTGCAGCTTAGGGTAAGCCCTTTTTTTCAGGCGATTGCCTTTTTTGTTGAAGTCCTTTGCTATGAAGTGATCTCCACAAACAAAACGTACTTGGTGAAGCTTTTCAATTGGTATATGCACTAGATCTTCTTTACCAACAATTTGAACCCAAGTTCTACACCTGCAAAAAAACATAATTCTAATTATTATATCTTGACTAGATATAGAGCTCTAAATTGTTACAAAGTTAATGGCTTCTAAAGACTATGATTTCAAACTGAATTAGATAGATAATAGACAGATGGATAGAAAGGTTGTTATGGAGATAGTTTGAGAACCTGAGAAGGACATAGGATAGTTTTTATCAATCATCATTAACATTCTACACAGACAAATTAACAGGCAGAAGCTAGTATACATAATTACATATAATATTATGCTACTTTGGCTGTCACTGTATCTATTTGATTCTGACAGTACATCATGGGACAAATAAAGTTAGTATAAACCCTTTTTTAATTTAAGTGAAATTTATTTCATTATCTGATACATTTTACATATTATGTATGTATAAAACTTAAGAAACTATAACCCGATCTGAGCCATGCCGGGTCCAAAGGTCCCCATCACACTAGCAGTATTACCCCGCTGTATGGCGATGGAGACCTGTTGGACAAGCCATGACTCAGAACAGGGGTCATTCCCCTTTTTTAATTGTTTAGGGGCATATAATATATGTCCACGTGTCAAATCACCGGATTCACGATGCCCTACTATGCCTATGAAATGGTCCAAATAGGTATTTATGTTTATGAGAAAGATGGCACTGACTACCACTTAACTGTGAAACAAATATTTAATTTTTACTACATTTATTATTGACCCCGGGAACAAATAACTAGCAAATACAATGTACTTGGCTTGGAAACCTATCTGTAATTATCAAAATGAAAAATATGATACAATTTTATTGCCAATTAGTTCTGCTAACGTTGCCTTAACCCTAAAAGCTTTTGAAACTATGGGAATTCCTGAAATACAGGAAATATGACATCTGGACAATTTGACACCATGATTATTTAACATAAGAGTAATATGACATGTGGACTTTTTTACAGTTTGGACATTGTGACACCTAGACATTCTGTCATTAGGGCATCCTAACGTCCGGACTTATAGACTAATGGGTATTGTTACATCTGGACTTTCCGTCATCAGGACATTATTACATTTGGACTAATTGACGATGGACATTATGACACCTAGCCTATCTGACACTTGGACATATATGCCCCTAAACAACGTGAATAGATCAATCAATTTGTGAATACACACTTGTGAAAATAATCACTCTGAAAGTGAAGACTTTTGAACAGGAGGGAAATTTATTGAGGAATATAAATATGTTAAATCAATATGATAAAAGTAGATTCATAATTTAACAAATAGTATTCACAATCAGTGGAGCCGTTTTTGTGTTTTCAATAAAAATAATATTTTCTTGTGGTTATTACAGATGGCAGACTAGAGCAAGCCAGGCGCAGAAGGCCCTAGCCCACTCAACTAGAGTTAGACCAAAGCTAACTTCACTGTGATTTTTATAGCCATGACGGTGCACATGTTATTTAAATGTCAATCTCATACACGTTTTATGTTAAATTAACATTTTCTCCGTCAGGGCTATCACAATCACTACCAATTTAGCCTGGGCTAAGTCTATCAGTACAGTCCTGAGATAGCTCATTTATATAAGATAGATACTTCCCAACAGTGCACCAATTAATTGTGCGCAAGGAAGCAACTGATACTTGTGAAAAAACTGATTATGATTAAAAAAATACAATGTTTTTTTTTATTATTGTCATCGACGGTCTACAGCTCATATTTTATTTATTATTAGGTACTTGTAAAGCAGGCAGGCAATTCCAATAACTGATAAATGTATGATCTTCTTCTTGTTCGTGTTAGGGGCTATATAAGGCTCTAAAGTCTATGTATCACTACAACCATCGCTGATCTATTGTGATCGCCACCTCTGTGAGGATGTGCAAGGGCGTCTCCTCTACCTCCATACAGAGACGCCCCAAAAAATGTAAGATGCTCAGAGTCAAATTTATTTATACTTAAATACTTTTATATGCTGTGGAGTATATGTGCTTCTAGTGTGATTTACGCATGCATGATAGATGACGCATCGTCATAAATGCCATGAATGAAGATTAGGAAAATGAGAAAGAAATTTTACATAAGAATATTACAGACAAACTAAGACAGAAAGTAAATAATTGCTTGTAAATCTTATAATGACAAACATACCTTTGCTCATCAATCGGGAAATTGGCAAAGAATCCCGGCCTGTGTCGTTCTCTAACGCCACAAATTTCACAAATTCTACTCTTTCCACCCATAATGAGTCTCTATCTCAGTAATCTTACTCAAAAACAGCGGACGGAGGAGCACACTGCTTCAACTCGACGTCTTTTGTTTGTGAATAGGAAAATATCACACAACTGAAACACTACGGAGGAACTTAATTGCTCAACTCGACGCACTGCACTGTTCAGATGGAGAAAACCGAATGAATGATAGAAAACAAGTAAAACACCACGGAATCACAATATTTTCTTTTCATCACGGTTTAGTTTTGAAAATTGAAGTATGTATTTGACAAATTGTGCCTTCGTGTTGCCAGTTTATTATTTATCTTGTTAGGTTGGCTGAACTGAGACGAGGTTTCCATACATTTATTTTTTATATAGGAGTTTCCTAAGACTGGTGCACTTGGCGGTTGGCGGGAAATCGGGAATAGCGGGTATTGAGTATTTTATTTGACAGTTACAATTTTTTTTTACAACTATGGTCTATGTTAAGGTCGGACCAGACGAGAGGGATAATCAAATTGACAATTTGATCTTGATCGGAAGATTTGTATCAAAGTATAGATTTTGTTGAGATTTTGCCATTTTATGACGGGAACAATTTTTCACCACTCTGATCAAATTGTCTGATCAAATCATTCGTGTGGACGCAAGGCCAATTTGGCTCGCCGATTATGACCGATATGATATTACGAGTACATGGAGGTGCCAACGCAAGAATACCAATTTGTGACGCTTCACGCTATACACGTATTCGCGTTTGGGGGATTTTTTATAATTTAGAGCACTCAAATATTACCGTTAATCTAAAATTGGGGAAAGTGGTTAAATTGGCATTTGCGTCCACACCACCGGGTTTGATCGGACAATTAATTAATCAGATTGGCGGAAAATTGTTCCGGTCTGGATAGGTCTTTACCAGAATATCTAACTTTAAAGTGGAATCCAGACGGGGTGATCAAATCGACCGATTTGATCAGTAATGAAATTAATAAATAAATATTACAGGACATTCTTAAGCCCCCTCCAGACTATGCGCGTGAATCGCGGGCGAAGCCGCGAACGTGAGTGTGGAGTCGATTTCGCTGTCTGCGAAAATCGACGCCACACTCACGTTCGCGGCTTCGCGCCGCGATTCGCGCACGAGTGTGGAGGAGGCTTTACACAGATTGAAAAACATCAATATAGAGAAATTGGCGTTAATTTCCAATTTAATCATCAATTTTAGATTTATGGTGATATTAGAGCCCTCTAAATTGAAAAAATGCCCCAAAACGAAAATACTGGCGTCACAAATTGGTATTCTGGCGTCCGCACCCCATTTTAACGGTAATATCGGTCATAATCGGCGAGCCAAATTGGCGTTCGCGTCCGCAAGGCCTGATTCGCTCGGACAATTTAATCAGGTTGGCGAGAACGATCGCCCGACGGCAGGCTGTTTATAAATTTCGCAACTTTCTGAACGCAAGTTTATGTTTTTGAATGTTTTGAACCGTCTTGAAAGTGTGGGTAGTCGATCGGTAGTCCTCAGTCTTCATGTCAAATAAAATATTTCAGTGCAAATAAATAAATTAACATGAAAATAACCTAAACGTTGTAATCTAAACTATCTACTTTTTGTGACGAGTTTTTGTTATATAATTCGTGACAATGTCTGAACAATCGGCCAAGATTTGTGAATTGCCGGAGTTTTCGCCGAGTAATGTTGACTTTTGGTTTAAATCTCTGGAGCTGATACTTACCGCCGCATCATACAGCGATGATGATATGCACGATTGTCTGAAGAAGTATCTACTGGACAACGAATTATTATCGAGGACTTGGAATGACAATGAGTTTGTTCTTCAATCGCCGATTCCTGAGTTCCCACCGGGACAAAGGTATCTCGGCTTAAAAAATCATTACTTAGCCGATAGGAATCATGAAGACAATGATTGTTTGAATAGTTTGGAATACATGATAAAAAATGTAGGGCTCTTATGTTCTAGAGAAATAAGGCCTTCAGCTTTTCTTGAGGTATTGAATACAGTATTGAACAGTTGTGTTCCTAAGTATATACGGCGAACGTTTTGGTTAGCACGGCTACCGCGGAACGTCCAGAAAGTATTGTTTGCAGCGATCCTTTTGGACCCACAACCTTTAGAAGATAGATCTCTAGAAGACCTGGCAACCGTTGCCGACGCCATAGGAGCTTACGAGAAATACTACTCTCACCCAAAAACAAACAAACAGAAGAAAAAACTACCTGGTTTTATCGCGAATGATCCAGAGCTCTGGTTTTATTCGTTGGATGATGCCTTTTCTGCAAATGGTGTCAGAGACGATCAACTCAAGTTTGAGTATACTATGGATATGCTGCAGTCAGAGGAGCTACTGACCGCAGCCTTGTTTTTAACTGATTTGCCAAACCAGCCAAGAAAAAACAAGTATGCCAACTTGAAGGAACGAATAATAAAAACATTCGATCTTATAAAAAATGATGAAGTCTACAGCTTTGTCTTTCGCGTTACGATGTTAACACCATATGCTTTGTTTAAATTGTTAAACGATATGGCCGTTAAATCTAACAGAGTTATATCCCAGCTCTTAATAAGGACATTCTGGATAATGCTGCTACCTATGAAGACACAAACTGTACTGTTTCAGCTGTGGACTGCATCTCGGGAAACATTGCAAGATCTAGATATTGAGGCCTTGGCTCTGGTGGCGGACAGTGATGCAGGCACTGATGAGCCCTTCGTTACTATTCGTGGAAGCATATCAGCAAAAAAACTTGATGACGAGGAGGTAGATAATCTAGTGTTCAAGACGGAGCTGCATTCTGCCAATTCATTTCAAAAAAAGATTGAATTTGGGATGAAGTACTGTGACTTCATGTACAGAACATATTACAAAAATAATCCATCCGAGTCCATAGAGAAATGCACAACTTTCCGTGTGCCTTTAGAGAAGTCCAAGTTCACGGCCAAGGACTTTTATTATGAAGGTTGCGACTGCTGGTACCATGATCGCTTTGGAGAATCTGCCAATAATTGTATGGAAGTGGAATTATATAAATAATTATAACTTACTAAATCATATCATACATAAGAATAACACAATTCTTTGTTTGCTTGAATAGTTTGTAATTTTTTTTTAATTAATTAAAGTTTAGATTTGAGTTGTACTCCTTGGTTTCTGTATTTGCATCCGATGTAGTTTTTGCTAATTAATAATCATGATATACTTTGAGTTTATTTTATTGATTACAAACTTCCCTATAAGTACCTATTTTTTATCAGGTTTGTAATGGCAACCTTTTGACCGCCGCAAGTATTTATATAGTTATTATGCAAAGTCCCCTCAACGCTTGTGCGCGAATCGTGGTGCGAAGCCGCGACCGCGAGTGTGGAGTCTATAGCTATAGTCGATTTCGCAGATCTGCTGCGAACTCGAATCCAATCCACACTCTTCGCGCACTAGTGAGGAGCGGGCCTATGTAGTATTATATTCTTTGCTATGTAGTCTTCGTGTCGGAAGCCGGTGTTGCTCGAAAAGCCCCCTCCAGACTATGCGCGTGAATCGCGGGCGAAGCCGCGAACGCGAGTGTGGAGTCGATTTCGCAGGTCTGCGTTCAGGACTCCACACTCGCGTTCGCGGCTTCGCCCGCGATTCACGCGCATAGTCTGGAGGGGGCTAAATATGTAGCAGATCTGCGAAATCGACTCCACACTCGCGTTCGTGGTTTCGCGCACGAGCGTGGAGGGGGCTCAATAGTTAATTTTATTAAAATGTACAGCCTGCAATAATGTATTACTCTTCGAAGGCCGCAAAATATGTGACAGTGAGTGAGTGACACGCTTTTTGGCTCTACGAATAAGACTGTGTCAGATAATTTTGCGACTTTCGTTATGTAACATATTATTGCAGGTGAGTGTACCTGCGCCGGTACGCTGGCAGCGTCCTCCATTTCAGCAACCAGCATAAATGAAGAGGTCAGTGCTATGTGTATCATAAGCTTAAGTAACTTGTAAAGGCCCCAGTACACAATGGGCCATTGCCGGCCACTACAAGGGACGCAGCCATGCGGTAGAATGAGACAGCAATATCACTTGCTCTCTCTAATGCATAAATGCGTCCCTTGGAATGGCCGGCGATGGCCCATTGTGTACTGGGGCCTTAATACAAGTGGAAGTCCCTTTCTAACAAAAGCTGTCAAAAAGGGACTGTATTACAAGTTACAAGCTTTTAGCTTTTGATAAACAGGGCACAGGAGTCCGCTGATCGGAGCCGCCGCACCTTGACCTTGGTGCGGTCAAAATATCTCTCTCGCTCTAGAGTCTTAACTGTGGCCTATTTTATAAAGCTACAAGTTACAATTTACAAGCGGAAGTCTCTTTCTAACTCTATGTGTTAGAACGAGACTTCCGCTTGTAAATTGTATCTTGTAGCTTTATAAAATAGGCCACTGGTCTTAACTAACTGCGGTGCGGTCAAGCAAATCTTGTCAGTAACAAAAAGGCGCGAAATTCGAATTCTCTATGAAACGTAACCCTTCGCGCCCCAAATTTTCAAATTTGCCGCCTTTTTCTACTGACAAGATCTGCTTGACCAACTATAGTTTCTGAACGCAGGTTTATGTTTTTATGTTTGGCGTGTGGAGGAGGCTTTACATTACGGCTTTGACTGACAATAAAAACAATTTACGCGCCAAACCTTCTATCTGAATAGTTGTAAACCTTATCTATCTACTTAGTTTGACGAGTTTTTGTGAACTTTGTGATATAAAATATAGTGCCAATGTCTAAACAGGCACGCAAGACTTGTGAGTTGCCGAAGTTTTGTTGGAATGTTGACTTCTGGTTTAAATCTGTGGAGCTGATACTTACCGCCGCATCATACACCGACGATGAGATGCACGAGTGTCTTAAGAATTATCTGTTGGATAAAGAATTATTATCGAAGACTTGGGATGACAATATTAGAGAGTTTGTCCTTGACCCGATACCTGAGTTCCCGCTGGGACGAAAATATCTTGGCCTAAAAAAATATTTCTTAGCCGATAAGTGTGATGATGATGAAAATGATAAATTGGAAAACCGGATTAAAGACGTAGGGCTCCTCAGTTCTAGAGAATTGAGGCCTTCAGCTTTCCTTGAGACCTTGGATACGGTATTTAGAGGTCCTATGTATCTAAGGCGAACATTTTGGCTGGCTCGGCTACCGCGGAATGTCCAGAAGGTATTATTTGCAGCGATTCTCTTGGACCCACGGCCTTTAGAAGACAGAACACTAGAAGACCTGGCGGCCGTCGCCGACGCCATAGCAGCTTACGAGAAATACCATTCTCACCCAAAAACAAACAAACGTAAGATAAGATTACCTGGTTTTATACCCAACGATCCAGAGCGCTGGTTTTATTCGTTGGATGAAGCCTTTTCTGCAAATGGTGTCAGAGACGATCAACTCAAGTATGAATATACTATGGATATGCTGCAGTCGGATGAGCTTCTGACCGCAGCCTGGTTTTTAACTGATTTGCCAAACCAGCCAAGAACAAACAAGTATGCCAACTTGAAGGAAAGAATTATCAAAACATTTGATGTTATAAAAAATGATGAAGTCTACAGCTTTGTCTTCCGTGTTACAATGTTAACCCCATATCCTTTGTTTAAATTGTTAAATGATATGGCTGCTAAATCTAACAGAGTTATATCCCAGCTCTTAATAAGGACGTTCTGGATAATGCTGCTGCCGATGAATGACTGCATCTCGGGAAACATTGCAAGATCTAGATATTGAGGCCTTGGCTCTGGTGGCCGACAGTGGCGCAGGCACTGATGAGCCCTTCTCTTCTGTACTCGGAAACTTGCCAGCTACAAAACTTGACAACAAGAAGGTTGATAATCTAGCATTCAAGACGGAGCTGCATTCCGCCAACTCATTTCAACAGAAGATTGCATTTGGGATGAAGTACTGTGACTTCATGTACAGAACTTATTATAAAAATAATCCATCCGAGTCCATAGATAGCTGCACAATTTTCCGTACACCAATAGAGGAATCTGACTACACGGCCAAGGACTATTATTATGAAGGTTGCAATTGCTGGTACCATGAACGCTTTGGAGAATCTGCCTACAATTGTATGAAAGTAATTAAGTAATTATAAATGAATGCACCAATTCATAAGACATTTCTTTGTTGCCTTGAATCGTTTGTAACTTTTTATAATAAATAAAACTTTAGTAATATTTTGAGTTAAACTCATTGATCTCTTTGATTGATGCATGCTAATTTTTGAGAATAATAATTTTACTTTAATACTTTCAGTTCATTTTATTTATTACAGACATCCCTGAACCCATTATTTATCAAGTTTGAAACTTCTAAATTGCAAGCTTTTGATCACCATGACTATTTTATACATATAAATGCAATAGTAAACTTTATTAGAATGTATTAAGGTTTATTTTACAGTGTAATATTGTGGCGGTCAAGGGGTTAACGATTAACTAGCTGCATTAAAGAATGCAAGCAAAACATGAGTAAATTCATTTTTTTATGTTAGAATAGTGTTCATCTATCTATATCATTGCTACCTGAAAACATCAGGGCTGAAACCCTGTATCCTAATTTTTAATCAAAATTGGTTTAGTAATATCAATATGTTAGTCTCGCGATATCACTCCTCGAGCCGAGGCGAGCGAGTCATGTGACAGACTTGTCTGATGATTAAAAGTGCCTGTGAAGCCGATGGTCCTGGGTTCGAATCCTTATAAGGATTTTTTTATGTGGTGAAAACAAAACTAGATTTTTTTTTCACCGTTTGTAATCATACATATTATAGTGTTTGTTAAATTAGTAGTTATGTAACTATGTAACACCTAAACATAAACACCGGCTCGGCAATGCCCTCGCAAACACAATATAACTTCACTTCCACAACAGCAATCGTACAGCCCGCGGCCATCGTACCATAGACAGTGACAGTTACTTTTTTATGGCATTGCAGCCAACACAAGGACACACGAGACGGCGTATGTATGCTATTTAAGCTACTCGCATAATCGCATACACTACATCCCTCCCTTGAAGTTAAATTAGATAATTAACAACAAGAGCTTTATGACCACAACAAATATATTACTAGGTACAATACTAGAATCAGTCTTCCAAATTAAACAGTAACGAAACATATTATATGTACTTTTGAAACAGATAAATCAGGTACATATTATATTTATAAAGTATGAAAGTACATACTAATTAACAGCATTACAACCACAACCCAGAAACAAATAACCAAATCATGGCACATTAAATCACAGCTACATTCGCTCATTATCACTATCATTGTGTTCTCTATTAGTTCCTTCTTCCTGATCGTTCCTCTGAACATCTTCCCACTTTTCAGATGAACCATATTCCTTCTGAGTATCTGCCCTGTTACATAATTCTCCACAGATACATCACCTCTATTAAAACTCTGTACAGTATGAGGTGTTGGGTTGTAGTTCGATCTGAATTTATTTCCTTTATCCATATTCTTAACTTATATACTCTATCTCTTTCAGCTAGACTCATACTCTTACCCCTTTTCTTTTTGTATCTTCGCTCACGCACATCCAGATCAACATCAGTGCTTTTAAGTCTATCAATCGATGGAAGTTTGTTCCTGTTCTGCCATCTAATGAACAGTTTTTTTTTTCCTGTGGATGAATGAGGCTGTACCTACATACATTAATACGCTAATATAATATAATTGATATCTTAATAGGTACATTAGGTACTCCATTAGACTTTCTTGAAAGTCCTTTGTCTCCATCCTAAATGACAAAATTTGAAACATTTCACTCATTCATATAGGGCCAACATAAGTACTAAACAATGATATTACCCTCTACACAGAACGATCAAAACTCCTCCCTTACAACCTGCTAGAGCTGTCTGAATTCAAACTTCAACATTTATTCAGCAAATAGGCCACAAGGGCACTTTTACACGTGAACATGAATTTACATACAAGCGAAAATAATAACAATACATCAACAATTTTATAAAATACAACTAACTGCAACTACCAATTCAAACGAATGTAGGAAATTAACATAGCTAGCAGTTGTAAGCTTAGGAAATGGTTGTGACGTGACATATTCATATGAAATTTGGTTGTGATGGACATTTGGTTAATTGCTCTAGCTTCTAAACTATTCAAGGTTTCCAATTTTTCTACAGTAATAAGGTTCGGTTTACAACCAGAATTAACCAGCAATATTTGTCAATCAATACATATTAAAAAATGTAACCTACTTCTTCTCTAGCTTTTTTGTTTCCTCTTGTGTTCATATTTGAGTGCCTTTTCATACCACAGAATTGGCGAAAATGTCCCATTTTTCCACATATAAAACAAGTTTTTCCTAGTGTAGGGCAATCTTTGTAATGCATTTAATGATTTTTATTTCCACAACGTCCACAAGAGTTTATATTATTATTGATGTGTGTCCCTTCCCTTTTAGTTCTGTAAGTACCATATATTTTATTATTTCTATTGACTCTATTGTAAATAGCATTAACTTCTTCGTATTCTTGTTTCTAATCTAGGTTTCCTTGTTTTTATCCTCGTATATGTATTTCTAATTTATCAGTGACGTCCGCCGCGTTCAGATATTATGAACAATGACCTCTTCCATCTCTCCCATTTGCTGCCGATGGAACTTCGGTCGCCTTCCAAATCTAACCCTTCCAGGGTCAGCGATGGTTGTTGATCATGATATCTATGTAATCACTTTAATGCAACCTGAAATATCAAATTTGTTGGTAACCAATAGGTGACCCATCAGACTGTTCTCAATTTAATGAAGGTTGTCAACCCGTTCCAATTTAATGGAGGTATTCATCTGAACTACCAGACCTTTTCCAATTTAATGGGGGCTGTCAACCAATTCCAATTTAATGGAGGCATTCATTTGAACTACCAGACATTTTCCAATATAATGGCGGCTGTCAACCCATTCCAATTTAATGGAGGCATTCATTTGAACTACCAGACATTTTCCAATTTAATGGCGGCTGTCAACCCATTCCAATTTAATGGAGGCATTCATTTGAACTACCAGACATTTTCCAATTTAATGGCGGCTGTCAACCCATTCCAATTTAATGGAGGCATTCATTTGAACTACCAGACATTTTCCAATTTAATGGCGGCTGTCAACCCATTCCAATTTAATGGAGGCATTCATTTGAACTACCAGACATTTTCCAATTTAATGGCGGCTGTCAACCCATTCCAATATAATGGAGGCATTCATTTGAACTACCAGACATTTTCCAATTTAATGGGGGCTGTCAACCCATTCCAATTTAATGGAGGCATTCATTTGAACTACCAGACATTTTCCAATTTAATGGCGGCTGTCAACCCATTCCAATTTAATGGAGGCATTCATTTGAACTACCAGACATTTTCCAATTTAATGGCGGCTGTCAACCCATTCCAATTTAATGGAGGCATTCATTTGAACTACCAGACATTTTCCAATTTAATGGCGGCTGTCAACCCATTCCAATTTAATGGAGGCATTCATTTGAACTACCAGACATTTTCCAATTTAATGGCGGCTGTCAACCCATTCCAATTTAATGGAGGCATTCATTTGAACTACCAGACATTTTCCAATTTAATGGCGGCTGTCAACCCATTCCAATTTAATGGAGGCATTCATTTGAACTACCAGACATTTTCCAATTTAATGGCGGCTGTCAACCCATTCCAATTTAATGGAGGCATTCATTTGAACTACCAGACATTTTCCAATTTAATGGCGGCTGTCAACCCATTCCAATTTAATGGAGGCATTCATTTGAACTACCAGACATTTTCCAATTTAATGGCGGCTGTCAACCCATTCCAATTTAATGGAGGCATTCATTTGAGCTACCAGATATTTCCTAATTTAATGGAGGTTATGTTAATCAATTCCAATTATATGGAGGCATTCATTTGAACTACCAGATATTTCCTAATTTAATGGAGGTTATTTTAATCAAATCCAATTTAATGAAGGCATTCATTTGAACTACCAGATATATCCTAATTTAATGGGGGTTATGTTAACCAATTCCAATTTAATGGAGGCATTCATTTTCATTCATACCAGATATTTCCTAATAGAGGAGGATGATAACTTATTTTAATTACTAAAAGGTTTTATAAGTTATTCTTTTATTTATTTATTTTTGGAAAATTTCATTTATTTTTTTGTTTTGGTATAATTCTATATAGCCGACTGCAACCCTCTTCCAACAGGCAACTAAGTAACACTTGTTGAGACAATTCAGAATTCAGACAAACCCAAATATAATCAGGTTATGTTGTATCATAATTCATATTTTTTTATTTTTTTTTATTTATCACAATTCAAAACAAAGTCTATATGCCACTTCCCGTCTTCATAACCAGACCAGCTCGATGGCACCACTATACCACATTGCCACCCAACATACACATGCATGTGGTGTTCAAGCTTATTCGAACAATGATAAAAGGATCCAATTTATCTGGCAAGTTTGACCCCTACAAACATACATACATAGTTACAACATACATAGTTATATCATATTTATTTATTTCTTTATTTCAAGGCGAGGTAACAAAATGTAAAATGGATACATATGTATATCTTACCTTGCAAGTTAAATAAAAGTAAAATAAATGTTTACTTATTATTTGAGACAAACCCATTTCAACCAAAATAGAACATTTATACCTTGATTTCTATTTCACCATCATCATCATCATCATCATAGGCCTTTTCACTTTATGGTGTCACCGGTGAAACACCGTTTTTTGGTGGCTGAATAGACCGATGCGAGACCAACATGGTCTACTACAGGTTCGACAAGAGAAGTTTGTGGAAACCGGTACTGAGACACCTTGTCGTCCTTTTTTTTACCTCTTATCAGCGAATGTGGCGAACCATTTCGGTTTCATTACAAAACTAGCGACCCTCCACAACACGTTTGCGCCATTCTGTCCGCTGTTCACTGTCAGTTAAGTTGAAATTTAATAAAATATGCAATACATGTTTCTTATGGTGTGATTATTTAGAGGCTCACTGTGTAATTATAATTCATCAGATAATAGATATGTATGGAACTCACAGAAAATATTGTTTCTTACACCCATATGGTATGACCCATATACAGTTAATGAAATGATTTGCCTTAATTAGACCAGTGTTTTAAATACTGTATTCTTATAATATAATTACCATTAAAATAAATGTTTTTATAACAACCCGGGAATCATTTTGTATCTGTAGGTAACTAGCAGTACTTGTCTTGTCATTATGAGTCAATATGGACAACTTATTTTTTAAGTACTTAATAGCAGGAGGAAAGAAAAACTACAAGTTAAATGCAATGTTAACGTATAAATGTAATAAGATTGTAGAAATCCCAGAATGAAACACTGTTACTAGGTATTTACGCTGCCCAGGTTCCTTACTTTGTTTATATACGAGCCGGGTAAACAAACCTCGCATTTGCATTAAAAACCCCAATTAGGGTAAGACCACCAGTGAATGAACACTTAAGCAATTATCCAAGTTTGAAAAATCATTGCTCAGCATTCATTAATAATTGGAATAATTAACTGCAATTTAATCAATCGTCATTTAATAAATAAGAAAGTAATTTCTGCGATTTTTAATTACCTTCATAGTTTTTGAGTTATACCAGAATTGACCAAAAACTACCCAAAAACCTAATGAATGAACATAAAAAATAGTGAATGAACACCGAAAAACCCAGTGAATGAACATTATTTAACTCTTTTTAATTAGCATAATAAAATCATTTTTATCACAAATACCGTTTCCGGCTCTATTTTAATAGGTATAGCGATAGCGTTTATATTTTTTTATCCCTCCATATTGACTTCGAATCGATTAGAATGTAATAAAATGATGGTTATTCACCAATAACATAGAAACCCGTTACATATTAAAAGGAAAAAATAAAATCAACCATTAAAACAAGAACCGACGTGCATATTTTGATGAAAAGGGGTCATGCTCACCAAATAATGCTTAAAATAATAAACTTGTCACTGCATTATTCGTGGTTACCCTGTTCATACATAGAATTAGTAGAAATCCAATAAATGAACAAGCCAAATTTTGTATTGTTCATACATAGGCATGACAAATCTAGTAAATGGACTATAGAAATTTGGTTTGTTCCAATACTGGCTAAATGACTCAGAATCGTTTTCTATGCAGAATCACAAAAAACAAGGTCAATACGATTGCGTTTACATATACATTTGGGAAAAAAATGAAATCTACGCGACACCAGTAAATGAACACACTGTTCATTTACTGGTTTCAGAACATTTGATGAGCCAGTAATGGAACTATAAAAAATAAAGACTTAATCGCATAATACGCCGACAAAGTGTACATAAATAGAAGGTTCAACTCTTAATCTAACCAAATAACTAAACTTTGTACTGGTAAACATTAAATAAGCACTTCATATGTTGCTCCAAACGTACACTGTTCTTATATGGGATCTAATATTTTCATACAAAACTTCAAATCCAGAAACACGTAAACTTCAAACACCAGTCACATCCTAACTTGTCGAAAATAAATTTATTACGCGTTGTCATTGCATAGGAAATAGAGTTGTTAATAAGAAAAAAAATTAAACAAGTGGAAGAAATTGCTATATTTCTTATTTTAGACGAAAAACGTGATTTTGTTCATTCACTGGGGGGTGTTCATTCACTGGAGGGTTTACCCTACATCATAATGTATGGAATTTAATGTTACAAACGATCGAATATATTGTAAAAATAGTGTTTTGTATACGAAGCTACGCAAAATAACGAAATAATTTTAATTTTGGAATGCAATTATAACTTTAATTTTGTACAGAGACCGGTGATCCCCTTCCTTGAGATTTTAGCATTAAAGCTTACCTTTTTCTCGTCGCCACTTATAGTGTTTGTTAAATTAATAGTTATGTAACTATGTAACACCTAAACATAAACACCGGCTCGGCAATGCCCTCGCAAACACAATATAACTTCACTTCCACAACAGCAATCGTACAGCCCGCGGCCATCGTACCATAGACAGTGACAGTTACTTTTTTATGGCATTGCAGCCAACACAAGGACCAAGGGTCCAACGTTTTCTGTTCTCTTTCAAGGCGCAGCAACTAGTATCATTTCTCTCTCCTCGCTCGTTAAAAATGCCGTTTGTCAAAAAAGGACAACCATACTGTTGACAAGGTGGACTTCAAATCAAGTGTTGCCTTTCTTGATGCGCCCAGTCTGTATATGTGTGCGTAAAAGCGTATATGTGTGCTCTTTTAGGGATGTGAAAAGTCGATTTTAATCATGTTATATATCGATAAACGCTACACAGCGGAACGAAATAGCGATTAATTGAAGCTTCAATATCTTCGTTAAACATAAACATAATTGAAATGCTAATGGATAATGAATATATTATAATATAATAATATAATTCAATTATTGCGGAACACCTATTTTAGGAGGTATTTATGTATTTTAATTAAATATCTGAACTTTCCCTTGGTCCCCTGCTGGGGCGTGACTATAAAATTGTAATCTGATAACCACAATAAAGAATAAAAGTGTTTTTGGTCATTTTAGGTATCGTTAAGCCTTTGAAGTAAAATTAAAATTGCAAGAAATATCGATAGTTTATCGATATGACTTTATCGACATGGCTACAGCAACGTGGGCCTCATTGTTAATCGTACACTAAACAAAAGTGGCAACAGTGACAGCTCGCTGAGACACCGTCTTTATATATTATTAAGTCTATGACAAGGACACACGAGACGGCGTATGTATGCTATTTAAGCTACTCGCATAATCGCATACACTACACATATAAAACTTTAAGTAATAGTTACTTACATTTTTATTTTATTATTATGTCACATTTTTATTACAAGAATGTCAGAGTAGAGATTTATTACAAAAGTTAGTAAAATTCATTAAAGATTGAAAACAATTAGTATGTTTGCCGCATGGTTGCTTATGGGATAGTGCTGGCTATAGTAACAAATCGAAACGCTAAATTGATATGTAAATTTATAAAAAAATTGGTTCACAATTCCTACAATTCAGAGACAAAATAACCATTTTGCATTTAAGTTAGAGACTTTGAAAACAAAACTTTACACCATGCATGAAATAAAGCACCAGCTAATTATTAGAAAAACACAGGAAGGAGTTAATTTTAAACAAAAGTTATATTTCATAAATCGGGTAGACATATAAAAAGTAAGTAGGTGAGTTGGCCGTGACGTCACGATTTAATGTTCCATACAATATAAAGTCCATATTAGCAAAACGTTTTGACAGTTCTAAAAAAGTAAGTAATTTGACAAGTAGGAAAATACCTTATTAAGTTCCTTTGTCTACTAAATGTTCTACTGTATACTAAGCTAACTAATAGGTAGGTATATAAGTTACAACTTACAATCAGTTATATAATGATGCGCAATAAACAACAAAAATCAACAAAGTGATTTACTAAATATCATTTAAAATGAACATTAAACCAAGAAGTACACTAATGATTTACATTACAACACGGAGGCGGGGCCTCTAACTACAGAAGGTATCACAATATAAATACCTAATAATAATTACAGTAAAGTAACTTTCTTACACAGTGTAATTATTTACAGTCTCATCATTTTGGGTATATGCCCACAATTTGAAGGAGGCCTAGTGTGGTGGAAAACCTGAATTTAAATAGAACTGCGTGTTAGATTAGGCCTGTAGGGGAGGGAGCAGGACGTTCCTGTTGTTGGGATAAATCAGCAACGGTCGGGGCAGTGGTAGGAAGAGAAACATCAACCGAGTTGGGCAGGTACATTCTGCCTGCCTCAAAAAGCTGGTCATGACAAGCAGAAGATTTTCATTCGGCGTCGTATTCATGACCAATAGACAGGAGGCTCAACATGCAGAAACACGTCACAGACACAGTAAGCTCCCTGTACGGAGCAAACTCGGTCTGTACAAAGCGTACGTCCGCTCGCGACTAACTTACGCTTCACCAGCATGTGGTATTCTTTCTGTTGCAGGAACAACAAGAAGATGAGGTGTCAGAAGACCCTCTCGGTACGGATTCGAGCATCGTCGCAGCAATCCGGTTCGTCAACAACGCAGCGATTGCCGAGCACCTAAAGTGCCGCGGCTTGGAGGAGTTCTTCGAGAGTCTTGCGCGGGTCATGTATGACCGCGCGGACAACTGCAGCCACGACCATCTATGAGGGATCGCGCCACACTACACACGTCCACCGCAAACATACACACACGGATGACGCCAATATAGGCACGACGAACACGCCAGCCTAAGCTGCCAGTCGCCTTCGCTGCCCGGAAACCTAGCCCCGCTCAAACTGTATCACCAGGGTAGGGTTCGTGGGGTTGGATAATGGCCGGTAGCGATAGCAAGCCAGAAACACAAGACTTTAATGGCATTACCAGGCCCGGCCACTTTCCAACAGAATGGATACGAGGAACGATGATTATGTTCCCAAAACCTGGGAAAAACATCCTCTTAGCAGAGAGTTACCGGCCCATCACCCTTCTCACCACAATATTCAAGATATTCGAGAAACTGCTACTGCCACACATCGTTCCCCATATACAACCGAAGGAAGAGCACCACGGGTTCAGATCGGAGCTTTCCACGACACACCCGATCACGCGACTACTGCATCAGGCCACTGTAGCCAGAAATAAGAAGGAACATATAGTAGCAGACATGTTAGACATGGAAAAAGCCTTCGACCGCGTATGGCACCCAGGCCTCATCTATAAACTCGTTAACTCCTCCTACAGTCCTAGACGTGCAGTCAAAACCATAGCCTCCTTCCTCTCTAAAAGAAGTAGGTATCCAGGTCCGAGTGGACCAAAAAATCTCCACCCCAAGGCAAATAGAGGCGGGGGTGCCACAAGGTAGCTGCATTTCGCTAATCCTATATTCTAAATACACAGATGACATACCAGTGGAAGAAGACGTAACTCTAGCGCTCTATATGCGGACAATGCTGCCTACCTTGCCTCCTCGATCAGAGTAAACCACGCCGCCCAAAAAAATCCAACGAACCAGGGTTCTTTTCCAGGGACCTCCTCCCGCAATGGTATCTCAATAACCAACAAAAACCCCCGCCCACAGTGAGTGTGCCCGGGTCCGCTGCGCACACCGCCATTTAGCCTGAGTTAGGATTGGCGGCGGGCGCGGTGGCGCGGGTAGACCCGCCCTCAAAGGGGACCACGGAGACGATTGGACCCCGTAGAAACAAGGACCGAGCAACAAGGGATAAAAGAGGGACCTCCGGGAAAAGGGAATCGAGGCCGCGGAAGTCCATCGCCTGCACAACAGGAAAAAGGGCCAATTCGACATGGTCTTGGTTAAAATAGTTAAGAACGCGAACCAAGAGGATATTTTCAAAATGAACGAGGTATGCTTCCTGCAGGGCGTCAGAGCCGAGTACCCCAGGACCCACGACTGGGAGGTGCAGTGCTTCAGGTGCCAAGGCAGAGGCCACACCCAGAGGGTGTGCACTGCGCCCCCCAGATGTGTCAAGTGCCCTGGGCACCACCTGTCTTGGGAGTGTAAGAGACAGGATGGTGACCCGGTGGGGTGCTCGCTCGGTGGCACTGTAGGTACACACCCTGCTAGCTTCAGAGGCTGCCCAAATGCACAAAGACCCACACTAAACAAATATACCAAGACTCTTCCTGCCACCTCAAGAACCCAACCCCCCCTACTTCACCCTCCCCCCCCCCCCCCTCAATACCAACCCAAGGCCGGCTCATATTCACAGGCGGCAGCATGGACCGCACTCCTGCCAACCCCTACTAACCGCCCCTCCCCAACGCCCCGGTATCAACCAGCCTGGGTTCCCTCACAGAGCCCCATGACCCCAAAAACCCACCAACAATTGCCGGTCGGAGGTGACAGCAGCAGCCCGATGCTCGACAGAGCGCGCGCATTCCGCGCGCGCTTACTCGAGATCGAGGCCAGGCTCGCTGTCGCCGACGGTCGGCAGACTCTTCTCATACTGGATGAGTATGAGAGAGAGATGGCAACATTCAACGGCCAACGTCCCTCTTGCCCTTAATGGATAGCACAAACCAAAAAATAAAGCCTAAATCGATATGCCTAGCTACCTTCAACGCAAATGGCATTAAGGGCAAGAAAGACGAGATGAAAACATTCCTCACTAAACACAACGTTCATCTCATACTCATACAAGAATCTTTCCTCAAGCCAGCAACAAGATCATTCGTGCTCCCAGGGTTCGCACTGTCCCGCAACCTTGGCGGCACAATGATTTACTATAAACGCCAGCTTCACTGTATCCCCCTTGACCCTCCCCCTCTCCAAAACATAGAAGCCACGATATGTAGAATTTCCCCTCACGGCTATCAACAGATTACGATAGTTTCAGCCTACCTATCCCCTGGAAAAGAGCTCCTACTCGAGGACCTGAAGTTGCTTGCTGACCTGGGGCCTTCGGTCATTTTGGCCGGAGACCTCAACAGCAAGCACACTTCATGGAACTGTGTCGCCTCCAACAGGAACCGAAACAGACTTTACCATCTAATGCTAAATAATAAAAATACCATTCGACCTCATCTCACCCCTTGAACCTACCCACTTTCCCAACATAGTTAATCACAGACCGGACATCTTAGACATTACATTACTAAAAAATATCTCCCTCTCCCTCCACTTTATAGAAGTCCACCACGAGTTAGATTCCGACCACAGACCAGTCATCCTGCGACTAGGCCCAGACCCCAGAAACCCCCAAAGCACCAAAACTAAAATAGACTGGGGAAAGTGGATCTGGGTCTCCAGAGGCCCCTCACTCACATCCCCACCTCCCCCACCATGACCAAGACACAGACGGACAGCGCGATCGACCTATACAGCCTCACCTCACCTCACCTCTGTCCTCAGAGATGCTTCAGCAGAGGTGCCGGACGACGACTCTCGTCGCCGGCCTCTCCCTGACAGCTTGAGGAGACTGCTGGATAGGAAAAACACTGCCCTACGAGCCTACTCTCGATTTCCCTCGCCCGAGAACCGGCGTCTCCTGAGGGCCCTTCAAAGACAAGTAAAAGAGGGCATCGCCGTTTTTCGGGCGAGCGAGTTCGACGAGCTCCTGGGAAATGTTTCGCCCAGCCACCAGGCCTACTGGAGGTTGGCGAAATATTTCAAGTCAGACTTAGTTACCACCATCCCCCCGCTCAATAGACCAGACTGCCCCACACCCGCGTTTGAAGATGAGGAAAAAGCCGAGTGCCTTGCAAAAAGCTTAGCAAATCAACGCTTCCCAATAGGCTGAATATTATGAAAGGCGGTACCTTAATATATTATAAAAAAGAGCTACACTACTCGACCATCCCCCCTCCAACCCTAACCAACTTAGAAATTTCTGCATGTAGAATAGCACTCACAGGCCACATTCCAATCACAATAGTCTCTGCATACCAGCCTGCCTCCAAGAGCATCATTCTGCAGGACCTGGAAACCGTGTTAGGCATGGACGAGTCGGTCATAGTGGCCGGCGACTTCAATGACGAGCACGATCATTGGAACTGCAGGGTGAACAACGGTAATGGCAGGTTGTTCTGTCAGTACCTACAAAAGTCTGACCCCCCGATTCATATAATCTCCACCCCTAGAGCCCACTCACTACCCTGCACAAGGCGATTTTCTCCCATAACATATCATTACTGAACTCAAAAAATAAAAGGCGTAGCGCTGGCAGGATGGGGTTCGGGGTTCCTCGGCTGCTACAGCAGCAGAGGCAGCCCAACTTCCCCCCCTCCCTCTCACCACTACAGCCAATACCAAGCAAAACCCTAATTCCCCCTGCCCCTCCCTTTCCCCCACACCCCTCCCCACCATCATTATCAAAAGTGGACTCATTTGTGTCGGATGGCATTCACTCTTCGCATTCTGGGACTGCACTAGGAGTCACAGTGTACGGATGCATTCAACTACCTCGCGCATCCTTAATTTATTTTTGAAAAATAAATCCAGGATACAGCGGCCCGGCAACCGCCGGAGGGGACTACTGCACCAACTGAGCCAGCGTCGTTGGTTTGCCCTCGCCGCATCTCCCGACCCCGGTCCCGCAAAAACGGACGCCCCGGGAGAGGGAATGCGGGGACTGGCTTAGCCGACGACGAGCGTCGCACGACCCAGAAGAGCCGCCCAAACAATGGAAGGAGAGAAACAAAAACATGTGGGTAGACCGCGAACTCGATCTCGCGGCCTACCCTCATCTGGAGAATCATCGAGATCGACATCGCGGAGGCGGGGAGCCTCACCGCTGCTACCGGTGGACATGGAGGGTAGTCTGGGAGCGGGATTTTTCCAACTACCCCCCGGTTTTGACCCCGGCTCACTGGAGGGCAGCGTGGATTTTGACTTCGCCGAACTCACCGCCGGCGACGCCCCCGCATCCCGAGCCACATCCCGAGCTGCCTCCCCCGCGCCCGCGGGGTCTGAGCATCTAGACAGCACGGAAACAGCGGGCCAGCTCTGCTACCGGAACCGACAACGCGGCCCTTCTCGCCCGTGTCGCCCGCCGGCCCCCCCCGAGTCCCCCATGGATCTACTACAATCAGACACGATTGTAGTAGCCCATATGATGGGGACTGAACTGGCGTCGGCGGGCCTGAAGGCGTGGATGGCCGCCTACATCCGCATCTCCTCACACCTGATGGGGATGCACACGGAACTCCAGCCCGAGGACGGGCCCTTCCTGGAGTTCCTGAGAGCCAAGCCAGCCGTCCTGAGGCCCCCAAAGAGACCTGTGGAGAGCCCTGCGCAAGGGCAAGAAGAGAAAAGGACCTGCCGCAAACCGACGCCACCTACAGACCCAAGGCTGCGCCGCCGATCCAGGTCGGCAGGAGACCTGCCCCCCCCCCCCCCCAACAATCGCCCCCTGGAGGGCCCCGTCTCCCACCTCGGTTATGGCGAGATGCGGGCTGAAAGGGGTGGTCCAAAGGAGGCTGCACGTGTTTTCCAAGCAGCTAGAGGAACCCTCAGCCCCCGCTCCTGAGGAGGCCCCACATACCTCAGCGCTAGCCCCCGCCAGCGCGGACCATCAGAAGCCCCTAGAGCCAGCTACCGGGCCCCCTACCCAAGGAGCCCACGCACCCACGCCAGGCCCCCCCGCCAGAGGAGCCCAAGCCCCAGCGAACCGCTACCAAAAAGCAGAAACAGGGCCCCAAGCCACCGGAGCCCACACCTGCACCCCAGCCGCAAACCAAACAGGGCCCCCCACCTGAGGAACCCCAGCAGACGCCGAGGCCCCAACCACCAACGGAGCCTCAGACCTACGCAAGAAAAGCTGCAGCACCGATACAAGGTGCAGCAAATCTGAAGCAACAGCAACATCAACAACAGCAGCAAGGTCCAAGAAGGGAGAGGTACCCTGACATCATTGTACCTGTCATCCCCAATTGGACCAAGGAAGTGGCTGCAATCAAGATGAAGCTGGGGGCAAAGGCAGTCTCCAGCAAACCCCAGGGGAGGGGCATCGTCTTTAAACCAGAAACAGCCGAAGAGTACAGGGTAGTCTACGACCACCTGGAGTCCCTTGGAACGACCGTGGAGTGGCAGCAAGCAGATGAAGGTGGCCCTGCGGGGGCTCCCTTCGGACACACCCCTCGAGGAGATTAAAGCAGCCTGCATAGAGCTCGGGTACCCCGTAGACCACGTCAAACAGATCAACGCCAGGGGGGGCAATCCGGGCCGTATGTACTTCGTGCAGCTCTCAGGCCCCCCCCCGCGAGTACACTGCAATCTACGGGGTAAAGGAGCTCCTATGCATGAACTCAGTGAAAATCGAGGCATGGAGAGGGAAGACCGGCCCCCCGCAGTGCCACAACTGCCAGGGGTTTAGACACCACTCAAAGGGGTGCCACAGGCCGCAGAAATGCGTGCGCTGTGCGGGCCCCCACCCAGCAAGAGAATGCACCAGGCCGAAGGACCAACCCTACACATGTGCCAACTGTGCGGGGCCCCACTCGGCCAACTACCGAAAATGCCCGGTCTTCATACGGGAAGCCCGTAACTGGAGGGCGGGCAAGAAGAAGACACGCACTGTGCCCCAGAAGCCAGGGCCAGTGACGAAGGCGAGCGTCACGAAACCCACGGTGGAGGAGTCGGCGCCAGCAAACTTGATGGCGCCGGCCAACCCCCCCAAACAAAGGGGGGCGAGCGACCAGCCCCACAGCACCGGCCCCAAACAGATGCCCAAGAAAAAGAACAAGAAGAGGACGGCTACCGAGGTTCCAGAAGTTCCAGCCCTCGCTTCCCACAAAGAAGACCCAGCTCCAGAGGCCGCTAAAACCACCGCAGCGACCCAAGACCTGGCAACCATGATAGCCGCCCTACTCCAGGCAGCGGCTGCCCAGGGACCGGAAGCGGTCTCAAGGGCTCTTACAAAGACTGCACTACCCTCACCGGCAAGTTCACTCGCAAGCTGAGGGTAGTGTACTGGAACGCCCAGACCCTGACCGGCAAGATAGCTCTGCTCCGCACCTTCCTCCGCGAGCAGAACGTGGATATCATGCTGGTCAGCGAGACGCATCAGAAGGCCGACCTCAAGATGGGAGGATACATTGTGTACCAGCGGAACGAGATAAACCAGTTGGGACACCCGTTCCGCGGTCTAGCCGTGATGGTCCGTAGAACCATCGTCCACCAGCCCGTCGACTTCGTCCCCCGGGACTCCTTCACGGCGCTCGGCGTCGACATCCGGGTGGCAGATGGAGACCTCCGGCTGTACGCAATCTACCGACCACCAGCGACTCCAACAGCACGCCTGAAGACAGAGCTGCGTGCCTTGTTCCAGTACCCATCGCCGACCATCCTGGCAGGGGACTGGAACGCCAAACACGTGGCCTGGAACGCCTCCAGAAATGACCAGCCCGGACGGGTCATTTACAGCGCAGCAGTGGACTACAATTTCGACTTATCAGGACCAGAAGAGCCCACACACTTCCCCGACGCTCACTCGTCCTGCGACATCATCGACTCTGTAGTCCACAAGGACGTGACTGCAGCCATGGCCCAGGAGGTACTCCCCGACCTCCCGTCAGACCATCGGCCGATCCTGCTCACCCTGGACACGTCACCAAGCTCCGCCCCGAGGAGGAAGGCGAGGCGGAAGACGGACTGGGAGGCCTTCTCGGCGGCCCTGGTGAACCCTCACACTGGGCCCGTCTCCACGGCCGAGGAGGTAGAGACAGCAACAGCAGCCATCACCGAGAGCATCCAGCTCGCACTGGAATCGTCATCGCGCACCATCCCTGCAGGAGAGAGATGCAAACCCCTACCTGCAGCGATCAGGGACCTTCTGCGACAGAAGCGCCAGCTGCGACGGAGATGGCAGCACACGCGCTGTCCGACCATGAAGACCGAGCTCAACCAACTCGTGGAGCGAGCCAAGGAGGAGCTCCGGAACCACGCTGCACAGGAATGGGAAGCCCATATAGCCAGCATCGACGGCACGCTGCCCTCAATCCACCATCTCTGCAGGCAGCTTGGGCAGACCACGGACCCGATACGACCGCTGATCGACGAGGGAGGGGCCCCTCGCTACAAAGCCGAAGAACGAGCGGAACTGTTCGCAGACAGCCTGGAGCGACAGTTCCAGCCGTTCCCCTCTCTCAACGAGGACCACACGAGGGAAGTGGAGACACGTTTGGAGAGATACTTCCAGCAGCAGCCGAACGAGGAAGAAGAAATGGTCTTCTTCTCGCCCGGCCAAGTCAAGAAGACATTGAACAGAGTCAACCCCAAGAAGGCCCCGGGCGCCGACTCGATCCCAAACGAGGCACTCCGTCACCTGCCGCAGCACACTATCGCAGCGGTGACGCGTCTGTTCAATGAGATCACGCGCTCGGGACACTTCCCAAGCGCCTGGAAGCTTGGCCGGGTCATCATGATCCCCAAACCAGGGAAGGACAGGAGAAGACCAGACAGCTACAGATCGATCACTCTGCTGAGTACTCTCTCCAAAGTGTTTGAGAGACTGCTCCTGAACAGGCTCCAACCCCACATCGAGCCCAGACCGGAGCAATTCGGATTCCGCACCGAGCACTCAACGACACTCCAGTTGACGCGTGTCCTGTCGTATATGGCAGAGCGGATGAACCAGAAGGAGCATGTAGTAGCAGTGTTCCTCGACATGGAGAAGGCATTCGACAGAGTCTGGCACGAGGGCCTGCTGGACAAACTGTCGACATCTTCGGTCCCAAGTCGAGTGATGCGCGTACTACACTCCTTCCTGACACAGCGACGCTTCCACGTGGCAGTGGAAGATGCCATATCGACGGAACGCCCGATCCTCGCGGGAGTTCCTCAAGGGAGCTGCCTGTCCCCAGCGTGCTACGCCTGGTTCACCGACGACATCCCGGTGGTCGGCGACGTCCAAGCTGGGACTATTCGCGGACGACGCAGCGTACTACGCAGCGTCCATTACACCCGCACACGCAGCCATCAAAATACAGCGACAGCTTGACGTCCTACCCGAGTGGCTGACCAATTGGAGGCTCTCGGTGAACGTGGGCAAGACACAGGCACTCCTGACAGGAGCTAAGGAGCACCCGCCGCCACTCGAACTCTTCGGGGAGGAGATCCAGTGGCAGCACACGGCGATGTACCTGGGGGTCACAATCGACCGGGGCCTCACCATGAAGCACCAGGTGGACGAGGTGGTACGGCGAGCGAAGACCGCTCGCGCAAAACTCCGTCCAGTCCTCAGCAGCAGCCTATACCGATCCGCACAAAGCTGGGGATCTACAAGGCTTACGTACGGTCCAGACTGACCTACGCGTTTCCCGCCTGGTACGCCAGGACGGCAGAGTCTAACAGGCGGAGACTCAGGGCGCAGGAGACGCAAAGCCTTAGGACCATCGTTAGAGCCCCACGCTACGTGCGGAACGCGACCATCTTCAGAGACCTGAAGCTCCAGAGACTGGACGAGTTCGTGGGACAGCTTACGCGCAAGATGTTCGCCAACGCCGACTCGTCACGACACCAGCTGCTGAGAGGGATAGCCCCCCCTCCATGCCCGCCCCCCAGATGCCCGTCGCACACGAGCCCAACCGCGAGAGCTCGTGCCGCAACCAGAGCCGTAGACCGCAAAGCCGCAGATTGGCCAACATGACCCCCAAGCCATGATGGCCAACCAAGTCTGAGAAGAAGATCAAGAAGGAGAAAAATGCCAATCAAATTGGCAACAACAGACCGGGCTGTCGTCACAGCCTGCGACTGAAGCCGCCAAAATGGGCGTAGCCCAGAAATGGCCAACGCACACCCCCAGAAAGGGGGAGTGACAGATAGCTCGACTCTTCGCATTCACACTTCCGATATTAAGCATAAGAGCCCTGCGCGGCTCAGCTTAAAAGTTCCGTGTGAAATTTTGACGAAGAGTCTGTATTTCTGACATAGATTTAATTTTTATTTTAAGGTAGGTACATTTGCTTATAATTATCGTTTATTAAGATAATTAATCACAAATTCTTCTCTCCTTGGAATTATAAATAAAATGTTGCAGTGTCCTGTTTCCCAAAGACCTAGCTTTATAAGTTTACCATCTGTACATACAACTACTTTGTGAATTTGCAATAAAATATTGAGTACCTATTGATAATTGTTTTTGAATAAATACTATTCCGCTGACTTTACCTAACTCCAAAACCAACTTTCCGACCGAAACCGTCCGAGAGTAAGCGAGATTTGCCGCTATAACGTAGGTACTCGATGATCGACCTGACTAGGTATATCGCTGGCCTAATAATACAGGGTTATGTTACTTTTATCGAACTGAAATTTTAACATTATCATAGTGACATTAAGTCTTTCAACTATCTTGAAAATGTAACATAGAAACCTTTAATATTGGGCAAGCGATATAACGAGTACAATAGGGTATTTGACTGATATTGATAGTGAAATCTGGTTAATTTTATTCAAAATCGATTGGCCATTATGAATTGATATGAAACAATCGAAACAGACATGTGAGGTTAGGGTCAAGTTACCCAGTTTACCCACTCTTTAGAAATTTTACCGATTCAAAAAGCCTGGGCAACGTGTGAAGCTAGAAAGGAAGAAGTAAAATATATAACAACAGTCTACGGTTTTTTCAATAATTTTCTAGCGCTTTATTTCGCGTATGCTTGAATAGGGAATGTTATGCAAAGCTCTGCGTAGGTGGCACAACTAGCACATACAGTAAACAAACATCAATGACGCATCATGCGTCACTACGTCAATTTCATGGCCTACCGTGAAACACGACAATCGAAAGTTCGGTTTCTGTCTCTCTATCACTCTTGCATATTCGAGCGATAAAGAGGCGGATAACTAAATCTCGATTTTCGCGTTTACCGGTAAGCCCTTGTTAACAAACCGCCTTGATGCATCAATGTCATATTTTAGTGTCTGTGAAAACTTGTCAAAAAACAGTTTAAGCCACAGTATGTATAAGTTAGTCTATGAATTTACTAGAGTTGGTAGTGCTGCACTCTCGCGGTAGAACTTTGCAGTAATATCCCCTAGTCACTTACTCAGTAATACTAATATGGTCCAACGCTTGTCGGTATACTAAATATACAGTCTAAATGCGCAGAACACCACACTTTACATTAGCAAGCATAACAAATAAAATACCCTTAAATTGCATTAAGTTTAAGATAAATCGCTTCTCTCAATTGGCCAAATTGATTTCGATACATTTTACATGATGTTGTATGAGTTATGTTTCTGTGTTGAAGTTAATTAATGAAATTCTGTCACCTGAATCCGAATAAAATACTCTGTTAAAAAGCAGCATCTCTCTCGGTTTTTACATCCTTCACAGCGGTGTGGCTTTCCTCCGATGGGACTTCTTAGGTATGTGTTTTTATATATTTTTGACTCAATTGCTGGTTACATTAATTATATCTGGTTTGTCGTCCATCGGCGTGTCTTTCATAAGCAACGAAGTTACCTTTTTGTTGTCTTTTATATTGCCATGTTTAATTTTAACATGATCACTTAAACTACGTTTTTGTGTATATGCCTTATCACATTCATTACACTTGTATGGTTTCACGTCACTATGGATTCGTTCATGGTGAGCTAAATACTGTTTTAGTTTGAATGCTCTGTCACATTTTTTACATTTGTATGGTTTGACATCAGTATGGAGTCTTTCATGTTGATCTAATTGGTGTTTAAGTGCAAATTGCTTGTTGCACACCTTACATCTAAATGCTTTCCGTCCAGTATGGGTCACTATATAATGTCTTTCTAAATGACCTTTACGGATAAACTTCTTGGTACATGCTTCACACACGTATCGTTTTTCTGGTTTTTCTGGAGCATGAACTTTTATATGTCTAATTAAATTTTTCTTCTTTGTAAATTGCTTATTACATTGGTCACAGACACATCTCTCTTCAACATGAACTCTCCGGTGCATTTTTAAATTCTCTCGACATGTAAATTGCTCATTACATTTTTTACATTTATATTGTATTTTGTATTGTGTCGTTTCACTTCCAGTGTGATTGTTTCTTATATGTTTATCTAATGTTTCCTTATCTGCATATTTCTTGTTGCATTCTATACATTTATATGGTTTCACTCCACTGTGAGTTCTTCTATGTCTAACTAAAATCTGTTTTCGTCCGAATTGCTTGTTACATTCTTTACATATATATGGTTTCTCTCCAGTGTGGGTTCTTCTATGTATATACAAATTGGTTTTTGTTGTAAAACGCTTATTGCAGTCTCCACACACGTACGGTCTCTCTGCTGAGTGCAATCTTAAATGCTTATTCAGTAATGCGCTATTTCGAAATGCTTCATTACAAACTCCGCATGTATGTTCCGGGTGCGTATGTGTTCTGATATGTCGGATTAAAGTAAGTTTAGACGTAAATTGCTGACTACACATGTCGCAATGGTGTTGTTGATGTGTGATTAAACTAGAGTTGTGTGTGGTGTGTGTAGGGCGAGTATCGTGTGTTTGAGCTTGTTGCTCGGCGGGTGTGTGAACGGGCACGTCCTGCACACTGCTGGCGGGGCTCGGCTCGCGGTGTGACGTCACGTCCTGCACACTGCTGGCGGGGCTGGGCTTGCGGTGTGACGTCACGTCCTGCACACTGGTGGCGGGGCTCGGCTCGCGGTGCGACGTCACGTCCTGCACACTGCTGGCGGGGCTCGGTTCGCGGTGTGACGTCACGTCCTGCACACTGCTGGCGGGGCTCGGCTTGCGGTGTGACGTCAAATCATGCACACTGCTGGCGGGGCTCGGCTCGCGGTGTGACGTCACGGGACACGGCTGGCTCGCGCGCGGAGAGTGGCGGAGGCGCTCGACCTTCACGGAGCGCGCTAGCGCGAGCTCTTCGTGCACTTCGTACTCGCCGGCTGAATACACTGAAACAACCATTTATACTTACAATAGAGTAAGTCATGATACGATAATACCTGCGCCAAGTATAATATGGCATTCTGAGACATAGCGTCACACAAGCTATCTGGTTTACGTTGCCAGGGGTGTATTATACCTCATCATACCTGATAAACGATGTGTTTGTTTCTCTTTCTCCCATGAAACCTGTATGAATACGACACCACCATAAGTGTTTAAGAGCATCCCTATTTACAAAAAGTATATTTTGGGTATGCAGAAATCTGCTTAAAGAGTAGATCGCTCGCAAGTAGCAATTTATCAGTTTTGTTTATGTTGTCTTTAGTTTAGTGACGAAATATAATCTTTCCATCATTATGGTTTATTATGACGACCGGTCTGGCCTAGTGGGTAGTGACCCTGCCTGCGAAGCCGATGGTCCTGGGTTCGAATCCCAGTAAGGGCATTTATTTGTATGATGATACAGATATTTGTTCCTGAGTCATGGGTGTTTTCTATGTATTTAAGTATTTGTATATTATATATATCGTTTTCTGAGTACCCACAACACAAGCCTTCTTCTTGAGCTTACTGTGGGACTTAGTCAATCTGTGTAAGAATGTCCTATAATATTTATTTATTTATTTTATTATGGAGATGTACCGTTCTCGCTACGCTTGAGAATACTTCCCATAGTAAATTGAGAAATGACTATGTTCTTTAGCATGGCCCTAGTATACTTTAGCGGTAGGTATCTAGGTCTAACGGGATATGGGATTAGTCTATTTTGCATATGATAAGCCTTCACCTTTCTGCTCGCCACTTCGCAC
This sequence comes from Cydia fagiglandana, assembly GCF_963556715.1. NCBI lineage: Eukaryota > Metazoa > Arthropoda > Insecta > Lepidoptera > Tortricidae > Cydia > Cydia fagiglandana. Next base: position 7,439,727 of record NC_085955.1, read on the forward strand.
AGCAGGCCTAGCTAAGCTGGCAATCGCTATTGCGTCGACAACGAAACGCTTAGTGTCTCTATCATTCTTCCATATTAGTGCAACAGTGAGAGTTGCGTTTCGATCGCTACAGAGCGTAAGCGGTTGGCATGTTGGCTATGCTACCAGTAAATAATGCCTCAAGATCGGTTATCGACGGTTGGATACGTACCCTCAAGGAAACCAACATGACTGCTTCAGCTGGAAGTTACCGAGCAGCGGTAGCTACAAACAACTGGTCTAGCAAACGGTACAGTCATCAGCAATAGTATCTTACACAACTAGGGCCGCAAAAATATATGACGCGCTCTTATTGCGCTCCAAATAAGAACGTGTCACATATTTTTTTTTTAAATATTATGGCCACTTTAAAAATTCACTAAAAAATCCACACCCTGTAATGGTTCTTTAACTCTTGTTACTACAAATTCCATAATTTATTCTAATTTTTTTATTATTGTGTAATCTTGAATAATTACAGGGTGTGGATTTTTTAGTGAATTTTTAAAGTGACCATAATTTTTAAAGAACATGAGTTGGATTGTTTTTTTGTATTTTTATGATAACTGTTATGACTTGGTCTATCATCCGTTTACGGCTTGACGTCGAATTCTGGGACACCCTGTATATTTTTTTTAGTTTTATCATTCTCTTATTTTAGAAGTTACAGAGGGGTGGGGCACACATTTTACCACTTTGGGAGTGCCTCTCACGCAAACTATTCAGTTTAGAAAAAAATGATATTAGAAACCTTAACATCATTTTTGAAGATCTATCCATAGATACCCCACACGTATAGTTTTAATGAAAAAAATTTTTTTGAGTTTCACTTCTAGGTATCCCCCAAAATTTATTGTTTTTTTTCTATTTTTGTGTGAAAATCTTAATGCGGTTCACAGAATACATCTACTAACCAAGTTTCAACAGTACCTACCTATAGTTCTTATAGTTTCGGAAAAAAGTGGCTGTGACATACACGGACAGACAGACAGACGGACGAACAGACATGACGAATCCATAAGGGTTCCTTTTTTTGCCATTTGGCTACGGAACCCTAAAAAGGGACACTGGAAATCAAGCATCACATTCTTTAGTTTACTACTATCATGAACTATAGTTCATAAAACAAGGGTCAAGTCAATCCTAATGTATTAAGTGATTGTTTCTCAACACTGTAGACTAATTACTATTAATAGTAAGTACAACCGCGGTACAACATTTATATTATAATAGGGGACCAAGCTTTGCTTGGAAAACATATAAAAATATTGCGGAATTTTGCCCAGTTATCCAACTAACTATATGACGGCACTTCTACCCTAGGAAAACAGACCTTAACCACAGAATAAATAATAGTACTAGGTACAGAAGACTCACTCTCTAACACAACACGTCTGTCACGATCAGCACAAATATGGCCGCTAGGTGGCGGCAGCGCCACGCGCGGCTTATGGCAAACTCTAAAATTGGGGTCGAACGGATGTACTTTTAGCTACTAGTACCTGTAGCAAAGCGACGAAATCGCGGAGTGAGCCACGCCTGCCTTAACCCTTAAATTGGCAACAGGACAGAGGAGGTACATAACCTTTGCTCGTCTTTTTGCATTTTGTTTGAAACAGAATTAGTAGTAGGTACAGTCGCCATCAGATATATCGGAGCGGCCAAGGTGTTCACAATATCTGAACACGTACTCTAACGCCTTGACAATAGAGGCGTGTTCAGATATTTGTGAGCACCTTGGCCGCTCTGATATATCTGATGGCGACTGTACTAGTGAGCTCTGAGGAGGCTGTGAGTTCACACAACCTTCCACATTCTTTGCCAATTGGATGGCACTCTACTTGTTTCCTTTTTTACCAATTCTAAATAACGGTTCACTTCTTCATAGGCATTTTCGTCTATAGCATACGATTTATGGTGTAACACCGGAGAAGCACCAATTTTGGTGGCTGAATAGACCAATGCGAGACCGACATGGTCTACCACAGGTCTGACAAGAGAAAGACAAATACTTACGTAAAGAAGGCTTGCTGCACGCGCCATCTTCAGGTGGCTGGTCCCAGCACTCTTCGTCTAAAATATAACACGTAATAAGGTTTTAAAGAAATATATAAAAAAAATCAGAAACAATAGTGAATAAGTAGTATTTTAAGCAACATACATTGTAGGTATTTGCCCAAATACTTGTGTTGCACCTCTTTCCTTCATATAGGAAAGTAAATACAATACTTAACAAAGATTTTATTAACCAATTTCCCCTTCCTGATTCTCTAAATGTATATCTGCTGTGTAATTGCCGCGACCCATACAAGGAAAGGGAAAGGGTTGTGGCAATTAGACCCAATCGCAAAATTTTTCTCAGAGAATTACTGATACCATCGTGATCACGTGATGATAGCATGATCAGATCAGGGGGCGCAGCATGGCTCCATTTTTATCGCCTATCACTATGCGCGTCCCTTTCGCACTTACATATTTGTTAGAACGTGACAGGCATGGTGACAAGCGATAAAAACGCGACCGTGCTACGGGGGCAGATCATGATGTGATACACCCTTTCACACAATAAGTAACATTCAAATTTAGTCCAGCTGTCTTAGAGAAATCAGCAGCTATACATAAGGAAAGCCAAAAAAAAGATGATCCAGCATTGTTCCATCCCTTTTGCTTCACCCACAGGCCTATCATCCGCTAAGTGTCTTCACCAAGGTGTCAACCCACTATGACCACAGAATAAATAATAGTACTAGGTACAGAAGATTCACTCTGTAACAAAACGCGTCTGTTACGATCAGCACAGATATGGCCGCTAGGTGGCGTCAGCGCCACGTGCGGCTTATGGCTTTCCCCAAAATTGGTGTGGAATGGATGTACTTTTTTTTTTTATTATGAATGGGCTTACTCATGGCCACAGACTAGCCGAGGCTTAGACGTGGCCTACGATGGAGCGAGCTCGCCCAGAAGGTGCCTGTTCACTCTTGATTTGAAGGTTGCCGGGTTATAAGGACACGGAAATATAGACGCCGGCAGGGAATTCCATTCCTTGGCAGTGCGCATAAGGAAAGTAGAAGCAAAGCGCTTCGTGCGAATTGGTGGAATATCTACCATGTAAGGATGGAAACATGCTCATCAGAGGAATTTGTAAAGGTCGCCGTTGTCGGACACGACATGGAGGACTATATATATTGATATCAAAGCTTGGTATTTACCTTTGACACTCAGTCCTCCCTCTAACCTCTCCTGCAGCTGGGCCTGGCTGTCCTGCACCTGCATTTTGAAGAGGCACGCCTCCCGCAGCCGCTCCAGACACTCCCCACAGATACCACTGTTGTCATCGTCACATGGTGTTAACTGCAACAAGACATGAGTCATTGACTACTCCATACTGTCAAAGGTTGGCATAATATATGGCAACATCATAGCCTGCCCTTCTCTCTAGTTTTGTTCTATTTTTCTATGAGATTTGGCTTAAATTAAAGAATATGTGTTAAATGTCAAAAAGTATGATGCAATACCTTTGGTCTATCCTCGACTAGATGGCTTCTAAAAGCTTTTATCATTTGTGTCGAAAGATGGCAGTAAATGTACCGACTACATAATTTATTATTATTATGTCTGTCTTTTACAAATTCTCGGGACCATGGGGTCCCGGGCATTTGGAAGGCGTGCGTGGGGCCGAAGCCAACACGTAGAGGCCCCTTGTAATAAGACAATTTACTCTAAATGTAATGTGACACCAACCGACGATTATCCCTGTTTGCACTATAGTAGTGCACCCAAGGACAAGCCCCGGTTAGTGTAGGACTATTGCAAGAAAAGGTACAAAAAGAAACCGGGCTATTGCGTTGAGTTGCTAGTGGGCTAGTAACCGGGACTATGGAGGAGACTATGGCACCTGCCCTGCTCATATGTTAAAAACATGAAAAAATGGGCCAGGTGGTGACTCGCCAACTCACAATATGGGTCCCCGAAAACGGCCGCTCGCACGGAGCGACAAGGGGACAACATCACGTGAGCGGCTCAGGGCGTGGAGAGGTGTGCACCGCTTTCTACCCAGTGGCTGTAGGCAGCCACTGTGCCAACTCGCGTCTTAGGCATATTTCACTTCCGCCCTGCGAGCATATAGCTCTGACACCCCACTCTGGACGGCCGGTTAAGGCAAGCCAGAGGTGAGAGTCCTGCGGCCCCTGCTCAGTGTTCACTCCAGCCGGCCAATGAAGGCAAGCTGGAGAGAGGGGCCTGACCGACTCTCGGGGGTATGGGTCCCAAGGGACGTCACTTCCCATTCAGCTCGCCACAAGCTGCCCTGGGGGCTTATTATTATTATTATTGTGTAAGCAGGCAGGCAGTTGTGACAACTGATATTGCCTGTATCCAGTAATCATTAATAGTTATCGTTGACAAGTAGATGTATTGATGTGTCTGTCTAATTTATTTTTAAATTGGTTCACATTTTGTGCTGAAACCACATCTTCGGGGAGTTTGTTCCAAGCCCTCACTACTCGGTTGCTCAGAAAGTGTTTGTATGGGTTACTGTGGGACCTATGCCTTTCTAACTTTAAGTGATGACCTCTCAGACGGGTGTTGTTGTTGCGCTTGAACATCTCATGAAAATCCTTGAGGTCATAGTGCCCAGACAGTATTTTGTATGTTTCTATTAGGTCTCCACGTTCTCTGCGGTGCTTAAGAGTAGTGAGCTTCAGTTCCTTCAGTCTCTCCTCATACGGCTTGTTCTTAAGTTGCCTTGGTAGTTTTGTGAAACTCCGTTGAACCTTCTCCAGCATATCTATGTCCTTGGCAAAGTAAGGACTCCAGGCTTGAAAAGCATATTCCAGTATGGGTCTGACATAGGTTTTGTAAATTTTTAACATCATTTCTGGTGTCAAGGTTTTGAAAGCTTTTCTAATGAGGTAAATCAGGCTTCTTTTACTTAGATTAGATTTACTTAGAACTTCAAATTCTCTTTGGTATTATGTCAACCTTGTAATGTCCATCATCCTATTTATAGGACAAATATATTTAGTTATAACTGGTTATAATAACGGCCGACAGAATTATGAACATTAGATCTATATTGGAAACTGAAAGTTTAAAATAAATGTCCTATTTTACGACACCGAGTCCGTGTTTCTTCATGTTGCCACTAAGTGCTACGGGTTACGCTCGTAGTGCGTAGCCACGTCTTTGCCATTTGGAGCGCGTAGTACGATGGGCCAGCGCCGGCCACTCTAAGGGACGCAGCCGTGCGGTAGAATGAGATAGCAATATCACTTGCTCCCTCTAACGTATAAATGCGTCCCTTGGGTGGCCGGCGCTGGCCCATCGTGTAGAGCAGCGGTCGGCAACCTGCGGCCCGCGGGCCGCATGCGGCTCGTGAACCTGTCACTTGCGGCCCGAGAGCCGCCTTGGCTATTTTGTATGTAATAGTGACAAACGACAATGTCTCATAAAGTCATAAATATTAACAAAGTACGGCCCGCGTCACCTCCGTTAACTACTATTATTTGGCCCTTGGCTGCTAAAAGGTTGCCGACCGCTGGTGTAGAGGAGCCATCAGGCAGAGGCAGAGGCGACGTAACGTAGGACAACGCCAAGCACCATATTTCGGTTCTACCCTAACTTAATTAATATTGTGCATCATTACTTACTTTGATCACAAAGCATTCTTCGATCATGACCGAGTATATTTCCGTTATGCCGAGACGAGTGTACGGTGTCCTCAAATCTTTCGCCGAAGGCCGCTGCAGGCAGCAGTGGCACTGGTTTATAAATTCCATCGTAAATTAGTATTTAAAACGCTCCTACATCATATACACGAGTAGAATACGGAGTAAAATAGCTTTTCTCAGCATAATTTTACGACAACGTGCAATTTCCACATGTTTGTATTCAACAACAACAACAGGGGGGCGAAACTTAAAAGAGGGGTACCTTATATATGGAAACTAGCGCAGTCGGCGTCATATGTACAGCAACATTTCCTCACCTGATGCTTCCAAATAAATCAAACAGATGGTGCCACAGCGTAAAAATATTTTTACACCTTATCTGTGTATTTTTATTAATTTTTAACATGTACATTCCATTTCACACAAACCGTTTTAAAATTTTCTGTGATTTAAGTAAAAAAATAATTATCTTAATATACTTACTTTTATATAGAGTATAGAGTGGTTTTAGGTTTTAGGAAATTAACATTAGTCTTATTATACCTAATGTATTATTATTCTCTTTGACAAAAACGAAACGTTAAAAAAATGGCATCGGTCAGATTTGAAACTTTTCAAAGATACTCGCAATTCGCAAAGAGATACTTGTATATCGGTATATCGGTTGTTAAAAATGAGTGAGCCAGGAAGAAGAAGACGATTTTGCCTTTTCGGCTGCCCGGATTTAGGTAAGTAGTATAGCATTTCTTTTATTTCACATATTTATAAACTTATGATTGTTGCGTGTCATGGTTTTTTTGCGTTAGACCGCGGGTCAGATGAAAAATTTCGTCGGTCATCACATCCCGGGCTATAACTCGTAAAGTTGTTAAAGACGATGTGCATTGAGCCCTCGTGCCGTTCAGGTGGTTAGTTGGGGAACGGCAACCACCCAAACACGTAATAAAATAGTCATCGTATCCTGATTTAAAATATGTCAGAAGGATGATATAATATGCTATATGGAATAATAGTACCTACCTACATTATGATACTAGTACGAAAAATAGGAAATTCGCAACGAATACCTAGCGATAAATTAAAACACGACCGTCATGGAAATCTTTTTCTGGCCCGCCGTCGAAGTACTTATATGAGTAATGTTATATCAATGTTACTTTATATTGCAGGTGCACCCATGCACAGCTTTCCTCATCCAGAAAGAAAACCAGAATTATTTAGGACTTGGTTGTCAATTGTTGGTGACAGATTAAAGGAGACAGACCCACTGAAAATTTATAAAAATAAGAAGATTTGTGACCATCACTTTACACCAGATCAAAAAGTGGCCTGTCATCGTTTAATAAATAAGGCTGTACCTTCTGTGAATTTTGAAGGTGGGTATCATAAACAAACAATATTGAAAAAGAATAAGTAAAACTCCGTACCATTAGGCGGGTCGTATGCTTGTAGTAGTAGTAGTAGTAGTAGTAGTAGTAGTAAAATACTTTATTGTACAAAAAGAAACATAAAACATGAAAGAACACACATCATTAGTACAAAGGCGAACTTATCCCTTTCAGGGATCTCTTCCAGTTAACCCTTGAGCAGTTGAGGGAAAATTGGAGAACGGTAGACATAAAAGCTGTACTAAATTTGCCATTGGAGTAGTATAAAAAAAATAAATGTTGCTATTGAGTGACATACTAAATTTTTCACCGCACCAATGCGAGGAAAATACTAATAGTAAAACATTGCAAGTGAAATCCAATTAAAGCTATTAAATATTTATCATTCAAAATCATCACTTTATATTTATAACACATGATCACCACAACTTATTATTTTGATTTTCAGGTGTAACTATGTCTTCTTGTAGCCTGGAAATAGAGCACAATTACCCGCTGCCAAATATTGGAAATAGAAACACAGCAAATTTGTTTCAAGAAAATCGGCCAAATGACGAAGGTAATAAAATTAAGTTTCTCAAGCCATTTCCCTCACTAGATGAAAGCGGTATTTTATTAATCCGCTTATACAGGGTGGCCAAATAAGAGGTATACACTTTATTTTTGAAATATTATTCTATAAAACATAAAAAATATTAAGTATTCCTTGTTAAATATAATATGTAGGGTCAGCAATTACACATGGAAAATAATGTCAGACAAATGTTCACCTCTAGCAGCATGGCAGATGCGAACCCTTTTCATCGCGTTTTTCATCACTTTTTCACACATTTCTGGCGTTATTTCAGCGACAGTGTTTCGAATATTTTGTTTTAATTGCTGAAGGTTCGTTGGCCTATTAGCATAGACACGTCCCTTTAGATAGCCCCACAGAAAAAATTCAGGAGCTGTTAAATCAGGCGAACTTGGGGGCCAGTCAATGTCACCGTTTCACGAAATTAATCGACCGGGAAACGTTATTTTTAATGTTTCTATTGTGGCTCGTGGCGCGTGACACGTGTCCCCGTCTTGTAAACGCTCCATAACAAATTTGCCGTATCTACACAAAGTAATTTTCATGCAACAACTGTCATATTTGCCGCCAAAACAAAATGGTGGCAAAAGAAAGTTGTATACCTCCAAGTTGGCCACCCTGTACTAACATTTTCGTTTGTACGGTCAGCGATATTCGAATATTAAACGATAATCGAATATTTTTTCACATCATTTTGATTTATTTGTAAATTTCTCTTAGTCTGTTGTATGTATGAATACTTAAATATAGTATATTTCATTGGCTTTCATTTAATACCATACACGCGTATGTGCAATGCATAGTCTGGGTGCAATATGTAATTTTCGCAACAAGTCAGGTGTCATTTTGATGACGTCATTCCGCTGAAGTAGATGGCCGGCGCCGCTGTCTCCCGGCAGTTTTGGAGACCCAATACCTTGCCCAACAACATACTAAAAGTTGGTAGCGGTTTCCGGATCTGAACTATCTCTTCGACAGTTTCCCATAAGGCATAGTACTAGTAGGCCCTTGTTAACAAACCGCCTTGATGCATCAATGCCATATTTTATTGTCTGTGAAAACTTGTCAAAAAACAGTTTATGTGTAAGTTATGGCCCAGCAGGTATAAGTTACTCTGTGGTTTACTAGCTAGATTAGTGCTGCACTCTGGCGGCAGAACATTGCATTAATACCCCCTATATACAATGTATTATTTTTATTTCAGAATTAAAGGAGCGTCTTCATCCAACTCAACATCCTTCTACATCTCAAACCAGTTTTGACAAGGGTACTTATTTATTTTTATTCTCCGTTTAAATCTCTCGGGATTTTCGAGCGAGCAACACGTAGAAGTCATTTGAAGAGCTTTGTCATGTCATTCAAGCATGAATCTAGTATACAACTGGATCTCGCATGAGGGGTGCGGGGAAATGACCCAACGAGATAGTCTTATGTACTCGTATCTTTCAGTAGGAGTAGCAGCGAAAGCGCTAATTGTTTGTCCTTGTCACAGTCAACTTTAGTATGTACTTATTATGGTGGGCAACAAATGTATTCGACCAATCATAGTGTCGCCACTTCTATAGGATCCTACCTTCTATGCCTTCAAGTGGCATCAACAAAAACGCTAAAAGTAGACAAGTGACGCCGCGGATTCTCGCAAATAACAGTCAAGTGGCAGGACCTCGATGAATGGTCAGCGCGGATGTAGAGGGTTCGCATCTGCCATGCTGCTAGAGGTGAACATTTGTCTGACATTATTTTCCATGTGTAATTGCTGACCCTACATATTATATTTAACAAGGAATACTTAATATTTTTTATGTTTTATAGAATAAAATTTCAAAAATAAAGTGTATACCTCTTATTTGGCCACCCTGTACTAACATTTTCGTTTGTACGGTCAGCGATATTCGAATATTAAACGATAATCGAATATTTTTTGACATCATTTTGATTTATTTGTAAATTTCTCTTAGTCTGTTGTATGTATGAATGCTTAAATATAGTATATTTCATTGGCTTTCATTTAATACCATACACGCGTATGTGCAATGCATAGTCTGGGTGCAATATGTAATTTTCGCAACAAGTCAGGTGTCATTTTGATGACGTCATTCCGCTGAAGTAGATGGCCGGCGCCGCTGTCTCCCGGCAGTTTTGGAGACCCAATACCTTGCCCAACAACATACTAAAAGTTGGTAGCGGTTTCCGGATCTGAACTATCTCTTCGACAGTTTCCCATAAGGCATAGTACTAGTAGGCCCTTGTTAACAAACCGCCTTGATGCATCAATGCCATATTTTATTGTCTGTGAAAACTTGTCAAAAAACAGTTTATGTGTAAGTTATGGCCCAGCAGGTATAAGTTACTCTGTGATTTACTAGCTAGATTAGTGCTGCACTCTGGCGGCAGAACATTGCATTAATACCCCCTATATACAATGTATTATTTTTATTTCAGAATTAAAGGAGCGTCTTCATCCAACTCAACATCCTTCTACATCTCAAACCAGTTTTGACGAGGGTACTTATTTATTTTTATTCTCCGTTTAAATCTCTCGGGATTTTCGAGCGAGCAACACGTAGAAGTCATTTGAAGAGCTTTGTCATGTCATTCAAGCATGAATCTAGTATACAACTGGATCTCGCATGAGGGGTGCGGGGAAATGACCCAACGGGATAGTCTTATGTACTCGTATCTTTCAGTAGGAGTAGCAGCGAAAGCGCTAATTGTTTGTCCTTGTCATAGTCAACTTTAGTATGTACTTATTATGGTGGGCAACAAATGTATTCGACCAATCATAGTGTCGCCACTTCTATAGGATCCTACCTTCTATGCCTTCAAGTGGCATCAACAAAAACGCTAAAAGTAGACAAGTGACGCCGCGGATTTTCGCAAATAACAGTCAAGTGGCAGGACCTCGATGAATGGTCAGCACGGATGTAGAGGGTTTTAGAAAATCGACGATTTAAGCTCATCTTTCTATGAAAGGATATATTAAATCATATATCGTGGCAATTAACGTTTAACAGGCTATTTTCATGTAATAATTAAATTATTTCAATGTTTATGAATTTGGCCATTTAATTTGCAAAGTAACAGCACTTCAAAGATTAAACCATTAAAAATGAACCTACCTACTATACAGAACTATACAGAACCTATCTACGAGTACTAGGCGAACTCAAACTAGGCGGTCACTCCCGAATGACCGAAATAAACCCTAAAAGGAGTACCTACTATTAAACCTTTATTACATACTTTTTTGATTTCACGGTTATTCATGATTACAGGTCAAAAATCACCCGAGGCTGTCTACAAAGAATACAGAGCTGCTCAAAAAGAAAATAGAATATTAAAATCTAAATTAGTTAAGTCAATAAAAGATAGTAAACACTATAAGGCAAGACTCGCCACCGTTTGTAAGTTGTTGGAAGGACAAGACAATATTAATAGAGTTACTAAAAATATGACCCGGGCAGGAAGAATCTTTACAACTATGCAGTATCGCCAAGCAAAAAAGAAACCTAAGGGGAGACGCTACAACAACGAAGAGAAAGTTTTGGCCTTATCAATTTATAAAAAAAGTCCAAAATGTTATAACTTGTTATATAAATACTTTAGGCTGCCATCGACAAAATCCCTCATGATCAGGTCATCTAAAAAGGCAAAAGCCTAAGTAGTAAAATTCCTAGAACGCACAACAGCTAGCTAGCAAAATGCCTGAAACGCACCATGCCTGCTTTTTTTATTACCTAAATCGCATTAGGACCTAATAGCAAAATACCTGAAACGCACCATGTCTGCTTTTTTGATTACCTAAATCGCATTAGGACCTAGTAGCAAAATGCCTGAAACGCACCATGTCTGCTTTTTTGATTACCTAAATCGCATTAGGACCTAGTAGCAAAATGCCAGAAACGCACCATGTCGTCTAACAGGTAACCTACCTACCTTTTAGTCAGCGATATAGTTCATCCCTACAACTTGTATGGTGTGACTATTTTGACACTTTGACTGCTACGAACTATATGACGCTGACTGTACAGTCGCCATCAAATGTATCGGAGCGGTCAGTGTTGTACAGTCAGCAAAAATGTACATACCAGCAGCAGCAATATGCAAATTAATAAAAGTAATTTATAAGATATTAATTGTGATAAGCCTATTTTATTGACTTTAAATTACATTTTAAATTTCACTACCTGCCAAACGCGTGGTACGGTCGCCATCAAATATATCGAAGCGGTCAGTGTACTCAAAAATATCAGACCATGATTTTTATAACCAAATAAAGGCTTTGTTAAGATATTTGTGAAGACCTTGGCCACTTCGATATGTCTGATTGCAACTGTACAACAAAGTTTTAATAGAACATGAATCCTGCGTAGCCTGCACATTTTGCGACTTGCACATCACGCTATGTGATGATGATGAGATAATTATCATGGGATTAACTGCGTATATGATGTACATTACCATCAAAACTACCACCCAAATTTGGATTGAACGAAATCTAGTAAGTAGTTTTTTTTTAATTCGTCATAAATAACTTTTATGTTATATGTTACTTGCTGCTACGGAACCCTTCATGGGCGAGTCCGACTCGCACTTGGCCGCTTTTAATTTAAATAAGGGAATGTTTCCTTTAATTAAAACAAGCTAACTTTTAAGGATTTAAGCCCTCCAAGGGCCTATTTCACCACGGTGACAGGTGCGACAAATGTGAAAGTGTCCATTACTGGCTTTGCAGGCGTCCATAGGCCACAATTACCACTTACCTTCGGGCGGGATGTGTGCTAAAAAAACTTAATAATTTCGCCAATAAACAGATATTACTTTCGCGAAGAGCTTGTCAAATTGTCACAATAACACTACAATTGTAGCGGGTGCCGGGTGGCTCTATACTCCAATTTTTAATTCAAGACTAAAAAATCTACTATAATGATGCCACAGCAACAAAATTTTCGTATTATAGATCCCTATTTTGTAAAATACACGTCAAGATAATTTACTTATTGGTGTATACAGGACAATTGCTTATCAGATATACTACAATTTAGGTAAATCTAATTTAAAGTATATTGCCATTCAGCTGTTTTGCGTTTTAGACATTACATAAATTAGGCAACAGCATATTTTGTGACTCTGCTACTCAGACATTTGACGTTTTGGATGATTTAAGTCTTAGGCATTATGATTGTAATGTATTTTACTTCTTAGGTATAAAGCTTCTTAGACATCCGTTTCAGGCATTTTGCTACTTAAGCGTTTTGCTTTTTAGATGACCTGATCATGAGGGGACAAAATCGTTAAAAAACTTATTATCTGATATAAAAATAATGCCTGGTATTAATAATTGTATTTTCAATAAATTAAAAGAAACAGTAGGAAACCTTATTGAAGAAGACCGATTGTGCACATTGATTTTTGACGAAATGTCATTGACACCTCATGTACAGTATAACGCAGGAACCGACGAACTTAAAGGCTTTGTAAGCCATGATAGTTCATTCAAGATTGCCAACCATGCAATGGTTTTCATGGTTAAGGGAATTAAAAAGAATTTCAAGCAACCTGTGGCATACTATTTCACTCAAAGTTTAAAAACAATTGAATTGAAAAACATTATAAAAGATGTTCTTAAAGCGATCCATACTACCGGACTTAAAGTAATATGTACAGTATGCGACCAAGGGGCGACTAACGTCAGCGCCATCAACAGCCTGGTGAAAGACACGAAAGAGAAATACATCCGAGCAGGTAAACAATGGCGACAGGAATGTTTTGAAGTAGACGGGCAGCAAATTATACCGCTATACGATGTGCCACATCTTATTAAGGGTTTACGAAATAACCTTTTAAACAAAGACTTGCTATATAAAGATTCCGATCAAATCGAAAAAATATTAAAATGGGAATACTTTCAAAAGCTCTATGAAGCGGACAAAACACGAGGAGAGCTTCGGTAAGCCAGCATGAATAATTACATTATATTATATGTAGGTATATTTCTATTGTTCGGGCATTCATTTCTTGATTTGACTGTCAAATATAAAAACCGGCTAAGTGCGAGTCGGACTCGCGCGCTAAGGGTTCCGTACCATTACGCAAAAAACTAAAAACAAAAACAAGGTTGTTGTATGAGAGCCCCACTTAAATATTGATTTTATTCTGTTTATAGTATTTGTTGTTATAGCGGCAACTGAAATACATCATCTGTGATAATTTCAACTGTCTAGCTATCACGGTTCATAAGATACAGCCTGGTGACAGACAGACAAAAAAACCGGGCAAGTGCGAGTCGGACTCGCGCACGAAGGGTTCCGTACCATAATGCAAAAAATAAAATAAAAAAAAAGCAAATAAAAAACGGTCACCCATCCAAGTACTGACCTCTCCCGACGTTGCTTAACTTTGGTCAAAAATCACGTTTGTTGTATGGGAGCCCCATTTAAATCTTTATTTTATTCTGTTTTTAGTATTTGTTGTTATAGCGGCAACAGAAATACATCATCTGTGAAAATTTCAACTGTCTAGCTATCACGGTTCGTGAGATACAGCCTGGTGACAGACGGACGGACGGACGGACGGACGGACAGCGAAGTCTTAGTAATAGGGTCCCGTTTTACCCTTTGGGTACGGAACCCTAAAAACGGTAATTAACCATGATTTTATTGATTTTCAGGAGCCTTCACAAACTGACAGAGGAACATGTAAATCCGATGAAGATAAAAAAAATGAGAGTCAAAATGGCAGCACAAATATTCAGCCACAGCGTGGCAACTACCGCAGATCATTTGATTGCCAGAGAACTCTTGGCCGAGGAGTGTCGGCAACTGATTACTCCAGTGCTTTTATTTGACCAACAATTTGATAGTTTAAACGCTGGCACTTTCCATGAGCCCAATGGAAAAAAAATTCCGAGGAGCAGTAAAAAAAAACACGGATCATCATAAATTATGGAGAAAAGCAATATTATTCTTCAAAAACTCAAAATTTATAGCAAAAAAGAAACACGGCAACAAAATCCGATTAGTAGAGACGACAATACCAACAACTAAAAATATTATAAAAACTATAGAGGGAATGCAGGCGATTTGTAAATTATTAAATCAAAAATATTCTTTGGACTACATGTTAACACGAAATTTTAATCAGGACCCGGTTGAAAATTTTTTTGGAAATATCAGGAGTTTGGGGGCAAGAAACAACTCACCAACCTGTACTTCATTTGAAGGTGCATTTAAATCGCTACTTTTAAATAATTTTAGTTCGCATCAGTCTATTAATGCAAATTGTGAGGAAGACTTCAATTCTTATTTACAAAGTTTAGATTTTTTTTTAAATGAGAAAAAGGTAACAGATAAGTCGCCAAAAAATACACAACTTGAAATAGGCGAAAACCTAGTTGAAACATTAGTTAGTACAACAACAAATAACGCCTATTCCTCTACGCAGGCGCGATATGTTTGTGGCTGGGTCCTGACTAAATGTTTAAAAAAAATTGTAAAAACATGTGAAGTATGCAGAGACACTTTGCTCGCGAAAGATGACAAGGGAGAGGATACACTGATGCAGGCTAGGGAGTATTCTAAAAAGCGATGGCTTTGCTATCCTTCCGATGCACTCTATAATAGTTTTCGAGAAATTCAAGACGCAACAGTTACTTATTTAAAAACAAATTTAACAAAAAAAAATCTAAAAGAAAATATAATGTTTTTGACGGATTCATTTATTTCCTTTCCCTCTAACTGTGAGGAGCACAGAGAATCTTTAAAACAATTCTTCACGTCTACGACGATTAATGTCTTAATATTTAGTTGGTGCCGCTCTATTAATAGGATCTTGTCGGGAAAAGTAACGTACAGAGAGGACGATGATCCATTAAAGAAAAACGCTCAAATCTATTATAATACGCATAAAACTAAGAAATAGTATATTAAAATAATACAATTGTAACTAATTAAGTATATCGCTTCACTTCATACAACAGCAATAACCCTCTTGCAGAGCATGGGAAATGAAGTAGATTATTTCCAAATCACGTGCATTTCCTCAACAGTCTGTCTTTACAAAATGTTTAGTTGTTAGTAAATATTGTGGTTTCTACTTGTCGTCTCAGATTTTATTGCCTCTAGATCCCATTTGTAGGTCATTCCAGTGCCTCCAGAGTGTACCAGCAGATTTCCAGGAATGAGCTGAAGCAGACTGTTAGAACTGTCACGGACTCGCATGAGTGAGGCAGTGCGTCTATCGCAATGAACGCGTCCACTCCTCCGCAAACATCCCCAAGGCGCTACAGTAACGTGGCAGTCCCATCAGCATGCGGAAACCATTATTGTATTGGACACGCAGGGCATTGAGGGTCTGCACGCGTAAAAGGACTGGCAAAAAGCCTTAAAAAGGGTCTTTTGGACATCCCTGTCACACCGTGCAAACCTACACGACAGCATGTTGCACCTTACTGACAATGCCCTGCGCTCCCTTTCTATGTCAGCATCATCCTGGAGGTCTTCGGTAACCTAGTGCCTAGGTACTTGAACTGTGAAACTCTATTTAGAGGAACACCACATAAATAAACAGCAGGAACTGACGTATACTCCTTTTTGCCTACCTTGAAAACGAGTAGTTCGCTCTTCTTGGTGTTGTACATCAATCCATGGGCCACGGCATATTCCTCACAGATCTTTGACAAAATAAGTTATGTTTTTGCTTTGTAATTTAGACGGTGCGAGAATTCGCATGTGTATTTCGTATATTGACTAGGCCGTTGACTGATTACTTTGGAGCTTTATGACAACAGCTACCTGTATATGTAACTGAAATACTGTGCCCTTTTATAAGCTCCATATGTGACGTTCCATGGTCAAAGGTACCTTATGGCGGTTATGGAGTTATGCATACCCCAGTAATCTACAATAAATAAGCTATCGTTAACATAAAAGATCAACCTCCTAAGTTGTATAGTTACAGAGATATGATTTTCTGAAAATAATCTTGTGAAATGAGCAACTTTACGATAGAGAAGTTTTAAGTTTAGCCGCCTAAAAACTATGTTCCTGAAGTAAGTTACATAGTTGACTACAAATAATAATACCATATACATCTGAGATTAAAAAAATGTTGCGACTTGTTCTGTAATAGAATCCTTTGATATCGCCTGATTTATGTGTATACTAACCAATCTCTTGAAAATAATGTTTTCTTTCATTTTCACGATTGATTGGAATGAGCTCTAAAGATTTAAATTTATCTATTAGAAAACGACACTGAGAGACAGTTTAAGCAAAAAAAATTTTATGTAATGTTATGTGTACCTAATATGAGTAAAATAAACGTCTTTGAGTTTACGTTTGACTTTGAATTATATATTGCACTTTTTTCCTTGGCTGTACAGTGAACTATATAAGTGGTATTAATTTTTTCACCTGATTTTCTTGCAATTAGCTGAAAAAATGGATTAATCTCATTGTAGTTCACTTTACAGAAGCTTCAAAACTATACCATAGGATTTACCGCGAAAAACGAAAATTGAAATGTCGTTATTTGCCTCTTAATCGCTATTTCGCGCGCACATAATATGCACTTACATGAAATAGCGATTGAGAGGCAAATAACGACATTTCAATTTTCGTTTTTCGCGGTAAATCCTATGGTATAGTTTTTATTTGTATGCATGTGTGCACTGTGCACGCACACATACGTAAAGGTTAGTTGAACAAAAATCCGCTTGTGGCGTTGGTGTAGACGTTTTTTGACATTTACTCGCGAGTTGGCTCTCTTTTCCTATACATACTTATTATACTCTTTGAACAACAATGACATTGACATAGACACCATATAGACCACAGATATAGACATATAGACAATAAACATAGCTAAAGAATAATGCGGCCGAAAATCCGTCATGTTTAAGTCCCCCATTCACACTCCTACCTTGTAGTCTGCTTCATTGGGTAGGTTGTCTATGGGGGTCGCGGACTACGTGCAAGGCCTGTTCACTTCCTAAGAAAGTTATGTCCCCAAATAATTGCGCATGTGTGCGCCTGAAGCTTCTATGTGTGCGTTGGCCTCCGAGAAAAAGTTGCGAGTAATAAAAATAAAAACATTTTTCTACAGCAACATTGCTCCCAACTCTGATTTAAACTATCACGAATTTTATACATAATTAATCATAAAACGGGACTTAAAACGCTTAAAACTTAATTACACGCGATTAAGTTTTATAATGAATATTTGCTTCCAACTGTCTTTATCAATGTTCATAAAATATATGGAGGGTAGGTACGTCTACCCACCATAATAAAAAAATATATTTGTCAATGACTCTGTCCAACTGCTGTGGTTAAAGTTCATAACGAACATTTTATTTATTAAATCTTTAAATAATAAATACAACGTAGCGGTACAACCACTTAAGACTGTAAGTCTGTACCTACATAGATTACAGCAATGCACATAGAAAATGTGCTAAATGCGGAGCAACGGCTGTTGAAGCAGCCAGAGTGAAATTTATACAGCTTTAGTGGGTTCAGAAGGAACCGAGTCATAACGCATCTGGAAAGCGTATTAATTAACCGTGAAGAAATGTATGAATACAAGTTAGAAATCTGTGTAAAATGCCGTGTGTAAAGTGTAGTGTATCTGTGTGTAAAGTGTAATAGGTAGGCATGCCTAATGTTATTTGTATAATACTGAAAACTTTGTGAATACGCTTTATTAATGTCTATTTTTATTAAGTTGTCAGGGTTTAATTTTCAGTGTATATTTCTATATGTAAAACATAATACAATGTTATAAACATAAATATGCCTTTTATTTAAATCAATAGTCAAACCACAAACAAGGGATAATATTTGCATCTTTCATATATTTCGTGATATGAAGATAACAAATATGTTTATCAACATAATTACTATATACCTATAATACCAATACCCGCCAGGCTAAACCGGTTGTTAACTTTAGTTCCATTGGTACACATCGAGGGCGCCAGTAGTATAAACGTATAAACGGTTGGGGACATTTTTTTGTATGGAGTTACCGTTCTTCTCCTAGTGAGTATTATATTCTTTGACTACGTGCCATCCTACAACACTAGGATGCTTAGAGGACATAACCAGTGGAGACGCCATGTCTAAAATATTCGGTACAAAATAGTCTGCCGTTTTTTGCGGGGGAGGGGCACTTCAAATGTATAGGTACGTCATGTCAGATAAACGTCAGTCCATACATATGGTTGACATGTGGTTGACCATTGGCCGCCTATTTTCGACAGAGGGGAACGCCTGTTAATGGCGGCTCCATTGTTAATTACTCCGAGCTAGGATGCCTCTTGGGTCCTACAAATCCTACAAGCCCCGCCCACCGCTGTAGTCCGCCGCGCAGGATTGTGTGTGGGTTGTCGTCGTTGCGGACTGCCCTGTTTGACGTATGAGAACAGTGCGCGCCATTTTTTTTTTTCAATTTATAAAGAAATTCGAGGTTTGTGGGACCAAAAATCATCCAATCACTCCAACAAACAATGGAGAAATAGGCATTGCAACAATTATTACCAAACTTAAGAAATATGACGCTCTCTGGCGAATTTTTAGCAGTTTCTTTTCCCACACTCTTTTATATTTTTTATCCAATAACAAGAAAATACATAGCAGAAGAGCTATTTTCTTTTTTTTTATTGCACGTAACATTTTCAAGAGTAAGTAGGCCGACACTTCTTGTGAGAAACGAAGCAGTACTCTGATGATGGACGGCAAAACAGTACCGTGTTGTTACCGTGTGTGAGCTAGAATATTTTTCTTGCTCCGTAGTCCTGCAAGGCGTACTACAATGTTGGAGTGTGAATGGGGGGCTTTAATGTCATTGTCAGTCTGTCAGTATCAATGGCCCAACCTTTTCTGTTCTCTTTCACGACGCAGCAACTAGTATCATTTCTCTCTCCTCGCTCTTTTAAAATGCCGTTTGTCAAAAAAGGACAACCATACTGTTGACAAGGTGGACTTCAAATCAAGTGTTGCCTTTCTTGATGCGCCCAGCTTGTGTATGTTGCGTAAAAGCGTATATGTGTGCTCTTTTAGGGATGTGAAAAGTCGATTTTAATCATGTTATATATCGATAAACGCTACACAGCGGAACGAAATAGCGATTCATTGAAGCTTCAATGTCTTCGTTAAACATAAACATAATTGAAATGCTAATGGATAATGAATATATTATAATATAATTCAATTATTGCGGAACACCTGTTTTAGGAGGTATTTATGTATTTTAATTAAATATCTGAACTTTCCCTTGGTTCCCTGCTGGGGCGTGACTATAAAATTGTGATCTGATAACCACAATAAAGAATAAAAGCGTTTTTGGTCATTTTAGGTATCGTTAAGCCTTTGAAGTAAAATTAAAATTGCAAGAAATGTCGATAGTTTATCGATATGACTTTATCGACATGGCTACAGCAACGTGGGCCTCATTGTTAATCGTACACTAAACAAAAGTGGCAACAGTGACAGCTCGCTGAGACACCGTCTATATATATATTATATCTATGGTCAGTATTATATTATATCTATGGTTCAGCCATCAGTGTTGCCAACTTGGCATAAATGATGCCAGATCTGGCATATTTTCACTCGCTTTGGCACCAAAATTTTCCATTTAGCATCTGGCATATTTTTTAGCATAATTTAGTCTAAGCCAAGTTTGCACCAACTTGGCAGCAACAATATGCGCCATCGCCTTATGTGGTTCATATTTTCATAAGAATTTTGACTTTTGTGGACGGATGGACGTCGACGGACTATATAAAGCTGGTCAAGCAGATCTTGTTAGTAGAAAAGTGGCGGAAAAATTGAAACATGTATGTGTTTTAAGTGTCTAATTTCAAGTTTCAATTTAGCATTTTATTCAGCTTATTTCAAAAAACTTTGGCATAATTTTGGCATAATTTAGACATTAGTCTAGCATTTTTTCAAAATCAGAGTTGGCAACACTGTCAGCCATGGTTCAGCCGTTCAGCCGGTACGTCTTGTCCTGTCAAAAACCCGTGGTGAAGTTTCATATTTCAGTGGGTGAAAATTAAAATTATTTTGCTTGTGATTGAAAATAATTGAATATGCCAGTGTGTAGTGTTATAGGGTGCGGCATAAGAAAAACACCAAATCAGCCATCTTTAACCTTACACAGGTATGCTATAATATACATTAAAAAATATTGGTTATTCCTGGTTAATAGTAATTGGTATGTTCCTATGAAATTTAAGGATGTTTCACATTATAAATAGCAAAGTTCTTATGTGCAGTTATAGGTCATGAAGTGATTTGACTTATTTAACTATATTTTTACGCTTAAATAATATTAACATTTTAGCTACTGTTGCACATTATTTATCGACTTTGATATTCATATTCATATTCATATATTTATTGATAAAGATAATTCATTACACGTCAAGAATACAAATGTCAATCATAATTCATTAATTATAAATTAAAAATCAAAGTACATACAATGTAGACATCAGAAAAATGCAATAACTAGTTAATAGCTTAATATTAACAATATTTCATCGCGACAAAAAAAAAAAAGCCAAAATTAAATTTCTCACTAAAATACCTACTGCAAACATAGACTTTACTATTTACATATTTACATTTTGTGCGTGGATCGATGACACTTTATCGAAAAATTCGTCGATGGTGTAACAGGCCATTTCCAATAATATTTTTTTGATTTTATTGGTTTATTATGATTGTTTATTTATATTTTCTTATTTTGTCATGCTACCCCGCTAAAAACCAACTAAATTATCTTAATTAAATAATTAAAACATATTTTATAGGTTGCCAAGAAATGAAATTAAAAAGAAAAAGTGGCTGGAAGCCATTGGAATGGAAAATATAAGGCCAAGAGTAAAGGATACTTTCATTTGCTCGCTACATTTTGATGAAAAATGTTTCAACAAAACTTTGGATGTGACCCGACTACGAGATGAGGCTGTGCCCTTCGTAAGTTAAAATGTATATACTTTTATAGTTTATATTGATATACTTGTTGCTGCTACAATATTATTAATATAAGGTGTATTCGGGTAATACCGAATGACGGATAATTCCGAAATTCAGATGAAAATCACCCTTAATTCCGTCATAATAAAAGTCTCTTCTCGGAATTATCCGACAGTTTTGAACATTCGGAATTACCCGAGTAAACTTAATGTACTAGTTACGACTTGTTGCGGTCCATGTCATTCTCATTCTACGTAGTTATTATAGTAAAATTTATGGTATTTAAAAATTTAGTAGTAGTAGTAAAACACTTTATTTTACAAAAAACAAAACAAAACAGGAAAAATAACATTCGTCATTAGTACAAAGGCGAACTTATCCCTTTAAGGGATCTCTTCCAGTTAACCTTTGAGCAATTGAGGGAGAATTGGAGACGGAAAATTTATCACTTTCATGTCTACCATTCTGTCCAAAAAACGTATTTATCAATAAAAAATAAATATTATAGGACATTTTTACACATATTGACTAAGTCCCACAGTAAGCTCAAGAAGACTTGTGTTGTGAATATGTATATCCGTACATGGCGGGAAGAAGTTGATAACTCAAGATACTCTATCGAAGAAATTTGAACTTTAAATAAAATAACATAAGGTTCAAATTTCTTCCATTTTTTCCCACCAGATATCAACTTCTTCCCGCCGTGTACACGGATATACAATATATAAATACTTAAATACATACAAAACAACCATGACTCACAAACAAATATCTGTGCTCACCACACAATTAAATGCCCTTACCGGGATTTGAACCTAGGACCAGGCTTCACAGGCAAGGTCATTACACACTCGGCCAGACTGGTCGTCAAAATCTCAAATATATATTTAATTTAAAAGAGAACTTTTATTCCGAAACTGCTGGGTAAATGCAGAAAATTGCTCTTTACCTGTACATTACAGGAAAAAGAAGTCTGTATGTAAATTAAATTAACATAAGAAATATTTAAAAATTGTGTAATGTATGGAACCCTTAGGGCGCGAGCCTGACTCGCACTTGGCAGCTTATTTATTTCATTTTACTCTCTTTCCAGCCTTGCAAGAAAGCCGCCACTACAGTTACTATCCCTGCTGCTAGAACTTTAGAAGTTGGAATTCCAGTAGTAAGTTTTTTTTTACACAATTATTACTTAGGGTAAAATGAAAATTCCTGGACTGGCCATTTAGAAAAAATAAGTCGTCTCATATATCTGAATATTCAGAATCCAGAAACTTCCAGTATGGCCCACGGCAGAGATATATATAACTCCGTATAAGATAAATAAAGTCTAAGAAAAAAACGTGCCTCGGATGTCAAGCAAAAGTCACTGTCGAATAGATGGCGCCATATACCTTTGGCCTATTGTCGTTTAGATGGCGTTGGCGACACCGTTTGATATTTAACAATTTTAACACGTATCAGTGAAAGAACATGGGTCATTGTGGAACAATAAAAATTAATAATCATATATCCGTAAACATATTTTAATTCATTTATACATTTTCAATTTTATTTTAAGTTTTAATCGTGTGTCGATAGATGGCAGTAAATGTACCGTGACTACAAAATTTACTTTGACAGGACCCCTCTATACTATCTATTCTTTTTGCCCACGGACTATTAGCAGGCAGGGCTCACTCCGCGATTTCGTCGCTTTGCTACAGGTAGCTAAAAGTACATCCGTTCGACCCCAATTTTGAGGTTTGCCATAAGCCGCGCGTGGCGCTGTCGCCACCTAGAGCGGCCATATCTGTGCTGATCGTGACAGACGCGTTTTGTTAGCGAGTGAGTCTTCTGTGCCTAGTACTATTATTTATTCTGTGCTATTAGCCAATATGTAATTGAATTCTCTCAATTATATTTGTTCTACAGCAGTAGCGTCGAAACTACTGTGCTAATTTGATTAATGATTTGGATGAATCTATCAGCTATATTTAAGTTATATTGCAGTGCCCTACAGGTTTCATAGCTGAACCAATATGATGTACCAACCTATGTAATAACCTATGAAAGCAAATACACTGATTACTGGTTACCGTTTGAAGTGTTTCGGTTTTTACACTGGGTGAAATTTTACCACACACCACATTTACTAAAATTTTACAACTAAAAAAAAAGAATCATTTACATATATATTTGCATGCTTCTAAATGTCTCTTGTTTTAATTGTAGCTTCCTCTAAAGACTGGACCTGCATTGAATCCTGCTCCTGTTTCTGGAACTTCAGGAGTTGCAACATCACCAGTAAGTAACTTCTTTATGTTATACAGGGATAGCATAGAGAAATATAGTAAGACAAGAGTGCTCACTCCATACATTAGTTTTGGTACCAAAAATATTAGTATTTTCATAGTCAACATCTAGCATCGAGTAGCGGAATTATCAGTACCGCTACTCGATACTAGATGTCTCTCAAGTGGCGACCAACGAAAATTGTATTGAACAACAATTTACAACTAATATTAGATGCAGAAGGAGTTGAAAATAGAGTTCCGGTTAATCCATTTATAATATTAGCTGAATTGTTGAGCATTAGACTTTTCGGTCGCCGCTACATCTATTGTCAAGTAGCAGTACTGATAATTCCGGTACTCGATGCTAGATGTTGACTATGAAAATACTAATATTTTTGGTACCAAAACTGATGTATGGAGTGAGCACTCTTGTCTTACTATATTTCTCTATGGTAATAGCTGGATAATTTAAGGACTGGCAATTTTTGGACAATGATTCCAGTACCAGTTTTGCTCGCGACTTTGTCTGCGCAGAGTTAATAGTTACTTCAGTTAAGGGGCCCACAGATTGCAAGTTCACCGGACGATATCAGCCTGTCACTGTCAGTTGTTCGGAGCTGTCAAATTTTTTTTTAACTGACAGTCCCATATTGTCCGGCGAACTGGTAATCAGTGCAGGCCCCTTTAGTCATAGTTTTTAAACACAACTTTTTTAATACACAGCTCCCCCTGACGACGGCTGCCGCGTATACTGGCCCTTTTGTTTCCGTTACTAGTACTTCAGGAGTGGATAATCTACCGGTACGTATCCTACAATTCCTACACCATGACCCTCCTTACGGCGTCCTCTGACTGCAACCACTCTAACCGTACGCGCCCGCGCTAGTTAGGTACGCTCATATTAAAAAACCGGGCAAGTGCGAGTCGGACGCGCGCACGAAGGGTTCCGTACCATAATGCAAAAAAAAAGCAGAAAAAAAACGGTCACCCATCCAAGTACTGACCCCTCACGACGTTGCTTAACTTTGGTCAAAAATCACGTTTGTTGTATGGGAGCCCCATTTAAATCTTTATTTTATTCTGTTTTTAGTATTTGTTGTTATAGCGGCAACAGAAATACATCATCTGTGAAAATTTCAACTGTCTATAGCTATCACGGTTCGTGAGATACAGCCTGGTGACAGACGGACGGACGGACGGACGGACGGACGGACGGACAGCGAAGTCTTAGTAATAGGGTCCCGTTTTACCCTTTGGGTAGGGAACCCTAAAAAAGAATCATATACATATATATTTGCATGGCTCTAAATGTTTCTTGTTTTAATTGTAGCTTCCTCTAAAGACTGGACTTGCATTGAATCCTGCTCCTGTTTCTGGAACTTCAGGAGTTGCAACATCAGCAGTAAGTAACTTTTTTATGATATATTTCAGTACCAGTTTTGCTCGCGACTTTGTCTGCGCAGAGTTAATAGTTACTTTAGTTAAGTGGCCCACAGATTGCAAGTTCGCCGGACGATATCAGCCTGTCACTGTCAGTTGTTCGGAGCTGCTACATTTTGCGTTTAACTGACAGGCCCATATCGTCCGGCGAACTGGTAATCAGTGCCCCTTTCTTTAGTGATAGCATGGAAGTCTGGTTTTTAAACACAACTTTTTTAATACACAGCTCCCCCTGACGACGGCTACCGCGTATACTGGCCCTTTTGTTTCCGTTACTAGTACTTCAGGAGTGGATAATCTACCGGTACGTATCCTACACCATGAGTCATTGACTCATGCCAAGCCGTCATGGTAGCCGTCGCCAGGGGGAGCTGTGTATCATGACCTTCCTTAGGGCGTCCTCTAACTGCAGCCACTCTAACCGCACGCGTCCGCGCCAGTTAGCAACGCTCATATTGAAAAACATTCGAATGCTTACTGTACAGTCGCCATCAGATATATCGGACAGTGTTGCCAACTCGGATTTTGAAAAAATGCTAGACTAATGTCTAGATTATGCCGAAATTACCCAAATATTTTTGAAATATGCTAAAAAAATTGCTAAAGTGTCACTTGAAATTAAAACACATACATTTTTCAAATTTGCCGCCTTTTTCTACTGACAAGATCTGCTTGACCAACTTTATATAGACCGTCGAGTCCATCCGTCAACAAAAGTCAGAATTCATATAAAAATATGAACCACATAAGGCGATGGCGCATATTGTTGCTGCCAAGTTGGTGCAAACTTGGCTTACGACTAAATTATGCTAAAAAATATGCCAGATGCTAAATGGAAAATTTTGGTGCGAAAGCGATTGAAAATATGCCAGATCTGGCATCATTTATGCCAAGTCGGCAACACTGATATCGGAACCCGCTCTCGAACGCCCTGACAATAGAGGCGTGTTCAGATATTTGTGAGCGCCTTGCCCGCTCCGATATATCTGATGGCGACTGTACCCCAGCTCTAGCACGTATTGACAAATTATTCAACTCTAACTTTGTGATCGCCTACGAATACGAAACATAGTGTATTAAAATTATAATCATTTTTTCCAGGCCGAAGCATATACAATAAAAAAACTGGAAGCTAAATGTGATTTCTTGAGGAAGAAAGTAAAAAGATTAAATGAAAAATTGCGGCTGCAAAGGAAAAAAATTGCAGAGTTCCAGAATGTTATAAAAGACCTACAGGAAAGGAATCTAGTCAACAACGAGAACTCTATAGTTTTAGAAGCCTGCGTGGGTCCCAAAGACTTTTTAAAGAGGCGAATTTTGAAAAGTGAAGGCATGCCTTTGGAAAAACAATATTCAGAGGAAACTAGAAAATTTGCCCATACACTCCACTTAATTTCGCCGAAGGCCTACAATTTTGTGCGACAAACGTACAATACATGCTTGCCTCATCCAAGGACTTTAATTAGGTGGAAAAAAATAAATGCGGAACCCGGCCTTTGTGATGAAGCGTTTGCAGTTCTTCGGAACAAAGTTCAGGCTAACGACACACCAATTGTGCCCTAAATCTCTAAGGATAATTTGTTAAATCTTATAGTTCTGAGCGTCTAACACCTAGAGACATTTACACCTCTAAATATTATAGATTTATGTTCTGTGTTTTTTCGTGTCTGTATTTTTTATATAATACCTCTCTAAGTAAATTGTAATACGTGAGGGGTTGTGCACAAATCACGCGAGGTGTTTTTCGGCTACTTTTTGACCCGGAGGCCCCTTGGTGATATTTGGTGAGGTTTTTGGCTACCCCCCTCCCCCCACACAACCTCACGTGTATTTATTTGAAATTTTTTCATTCGGCCTAATTTTAAAATAAATAGGATTGTATAAAGAAAATCTTGTTTATTTTTCTATTTCCGTTAAATAGACTCGCTATTTTGAAGTGCAGTGTGAAGATTTATGTTTAACGAAACCGAGAAAAAGTATCTACTCATGTGGTAGGTTTTTTTTTTCTTAGTTTCGTTCACTGTAGAAAATACACGTGAGGTTTCTTTATACCCCCCTCCTCCAGCGTGATCTATCGTGATTTTTTCGTGACCCCCCTCCCCCTATTGAACCTCGCGTGATTTGTGCACAAGCCCTTAGTTTGAACTGCAGTTAGTTGTATTTTATGAAATTGTTGATGTACTGTCATTATTTTTTGTTTGTATGTAAATTCAATGTTGACGTGTAAAAGTGCCCCTGTGGCGTATTTGCAGAATAAATGTTGAAGAAGTAGAGGAGCGGAAGTCATTCCTTATTTTTGTAATTAAATAAATGTTCCTTGGTACAATGCCTCAGGGGCCTATTTTAGATTTAAGCTAGTTATTAATTTCGTTTAGTTGTACCACTGTATATACAGGATGAAATTTAATTCACTGGCCAAATTGAAACACCCGAAAGAACTCGAAAAAATATTAAACACGTGTTTTTTCTTTTAATACCGCTCAGTACATTTTTTTCGAAATAACTTATCATCAAGTTGTCCTAAAAACCTCGTACATTATGGTGAACCGACAACTACCCAACGAACGCTTGTCTTCTTGCACTCCCCTGTTGAGGGGTGTGAGGTGGCCATATCTGGGCTTCGCCCATTTTGGCAGGCTCTTTCGCGGGCTGTGACAACAGCCCGGTCTGTTGGGGCCGACATTTAAGGTGTCGGCCTTTTCTTCTCTTCTCCTTTCTTCTTGTTGGCCATCATGGCTTTGTGGTCATGTTGGCCAATCTGCGGCTTTGTGGAACTTAAGGGTCTGGTGGCGGCACGAGCTCGCGCGGTTGGGCTCGTGTACGACGGGCGTCAGGGGGGCGGGCGTGGAGGGGGGCTATACCCTGCAGCAGTGGGTGCTGGGACGAGTCTGCTCTCTCGAACATCCTGCGAGCTAGATGCCCGATGAACTCGTCCAGGCTCTGAAGCTTGAAGACCCTGTAGAGAGTGACATTCCGCACTCCGCGTGGGGCTCTGACTATTGCTCGGAGGCTGAGCGTCTCCTGCGCTCTGAGTCTCCGCCTGCTTGACTCGGCCGTCCTGGCATACCAGGCAGGAGACGCGTACGTCAGCCTCGATCTGATGTACGTTTTATAGATCCCCAGCTTCGTGCGGATGGGGAGGCTGCTGTGGAGCACTGGACGAAGCAGGGTACGCGCCGTTTTAGCTCGTCTCACCGCCTCCTCCGTGTGTTTCTTCATTGTGAGGCCCCTGTCAATGGTGACCCCTAAGTATCTGGCCGTATACTGCCACTGTATTTCCTCGCCCAGGAGTTTGAGTGGCGGCGGGTGATGGGTTGCTCCTGTAAGGAGCGCCTGAGTCTTCGTCACGTTCACCGAGAGCCTCCATTTGGTCAGCCACTCGGGTAGGGCGTCAAGCTGGCGCTGGATCTTGCGTGCGGCGTGGTGCGGTGACATGGACGACGCATAGTACGCTGCGTCGTCCGCGAAAAGGCCCAGCTTGACGTCGCCGACCACCGGGATGTCGTCGGTGAACCAGGCGTAGCAGGCGGGCGACAGGCAGCTTTTCTTTCAGCAGTCCTTGTGGGACTCCCGCTAGGATTGGGCGTGCTGAAGATCTGGCATCTTCAACTGCCACTTGGAAGCGCCGGTTGGTGAGGAAGGAGCTCACGACGCGGATGATTCGGCGTGGGGCCGAAGACGTTGACAGTTTGGCTAGCAGGCCCTCGTGCCAGACCCTGTCGAACGCCTTCTCCATGTCCAGGAATACCGCGACGACGTGCTCCTTCCGGCTCATCTTCTCCGCCATGAAGGAGAGGACTCTTGTTAATTGCAGCGTTGTTGAGTGTTCCGACCGGAAGCCGAACTGTTCCGGTCTCGGCACTATGTGCGACTGGAGTCTTCCGAGCAGGAGCCTCTCGAAGACTTTCGACAGGGTACTGAGCAGTGTGATAGGCCGGTAGCTCTCCGGTCTTCTCCTGTCCTTCCCCGGCTTCGGCAGCATTATGACCCGGCCAAGTTTCCAGGTCTCCGGGAAGTGGCCCGAGCGCATGATCCCATTGAACAGGCGGGTCACCGCCACTATGGTGTGCTGTGGCAGGTGACGAAGTGCCATGTTCGGGATCGAATCGGCGCCCGGGGCCTTCTTCGGGTTGGTCCGTCTGGTTGCGCGTCTAACTTGGCTGGGTGTGAAGAAGACCGGGTCCTCCTCAGCTTCCAGCGGTGGCTCAAAGTACCCTGTCAGTTGCCTCTCCACCTCCTCCACGTGGGCTGCATCCGTTGTTGGGTTGGGCTGGAACGTTCGCTCCAGGTGGTCTGCGAATAGTTCCGCCCGTTCTTCGGCCTTGTAGCATAGTCTCCCCCCTGCGTCCATAAGTGGCCTGACTGCTTCCTTGGTTTCTCCCAATTGCCTGCACAGACGATGTATTGAGGGCACGTCTTCGTCTATGCTGGCAATGTGGGTCTCCCATTCGGCTGCTGCGTTCTGGCGGAGCTCAGTTTTAACCCGCTCCACGAGGTTGTTGAGTTCTGCTTTCATGGTAGGGCAGCGGGTGTGCTGCCATCTCCATCTCAGCTGGCGCTTCTGCTGTATAAGATCCTTAATCGCCGCCGGCAGAGGTTTGCATCTCTGGCTGGCGGGGATGATGCGCGACGAGGTTTCCAGCGCCAGCTGGATGTTGCTGGTGATGGCAGCTGCTGCGGCCTCTACTTCCTCAGCGGTGGAGACGGGTCCGGTCTGAGGGTTTGCAAGGGTTTCGGCGAAGGTCTCCCAGCTGGTTATCCTCTTCGCTTTCCTCCTTGGGACGGAGTTGGGGGCGGCCTCTATTACCATCAGCACCGGGCGGTGATCCGATGGTAGGTCCGGTAGCACCTCCAGGTGCAAGATGTTGTTGCACTCTTTGTGCACCACGAAGTCTATAATGTCACAGGTCCTCTGGCCGTCCTGATAGTGTGTGGGTTCTTCAGGTCCTGTGACGTCGTAGTTTGCGTCTAGGAACACGTTGTAAAGTGCTCTTCCCGCTGTGTCGATTTTTGACGCATTCCACGCCGTGTGTTTTGCGTTCCAGTCCCCTGCCAGGATGGTCGGCCCTGGGGACTGGAGTAAGGCTCGGAGCTCCGCTCTTGTGCTGCCGGTGGAGTTTGATGGAGGTCTGTATATGGAGTACAGCCGGAGGTCTCCATCTGCCACCCGGATGTCGACCGAGCGCCTGGAAGGAGTCGTAGGGCACGAAGTCGACCGGCTGGTAGATGATGGTGCGGCGGACCATCACGGCCAATCCGCGGAACGGGTGTCCCTCTCGGTTAATCTCGTTCCGCTGGTACACCACATATCCCCCCATCTTCAAGTCTTGTTTTGCGAACGTTTCGCTGACCAGCAATATGTCAATGTTCTGCTCGTGTAGGAAGTTTCGGAGCAGGGCTTCCTTGCTGGTCAGCGACTGGGCGTTCCAGAATACCACTCTCAGGCTACAGTTGAATGCGCTGGGGAGGTAATGCAGTCTTCTGTAGGGCGGTCTGGACCGCCTCTGGGCCCTGTATCGCTGCGGCTCGGAGTAGAGCAGCAATCATTGCTGCCAGATCTTGGCTCCCTTCCGCCTGTGTTGGAGCAGCGGGTGGGGCTTCGGCTGCGGCTTTTGTGTTGGGGGGGGGGGCGTCTTCTTCTTCTTCTTTTTATTTTTCTTCTGGGCCTTGGAGCCTGCAGGCTGTTGTGGTGGTGTGCCCCTTTGGGTGGGGGCGTTGGCCGGCGCCATAAGTGAGGCCGTGCCGACTCCTCCACTGTGGGTTTCTTCACACTTGCCCTGGTCTCCGGCCCTGCCTTCTTAGGGGCTGTGTGCGCGTTGGTGCCCGCCTTCCAGTTGCGGGCCTCCCTCACGAACACCGGACATCTTCTGTAGTTGGCCGGGTGAGGCCCCGCACAGTTGGCGCTCGTGCAGGGCTGGTCCCTCGGCCGGTCACACTCTGATGCTGGGTGGGGGCCAGCACAGCGCACGCACTTTTGCGGCCTGTGGCACCCCTTAGAGTGGTGCCTGAACCCCTGGCACCTATGGCACTGGGGGGGGCCAGATTTCCCTCTCCAAGCTTCTATTTTGATCAGGTATAATAGTTCGCTGACCCTATAGATCGCGGTGTGGTCTCGCGGGGGCCCGGCCAGCTGCAGGAAATAGACGCAGCCCGGCCTGCCTCCTCTGGCGTTTATCTGCTTGGTGTATTCCACAGGGAACCCAAGCTCTTCGCATGCCTTTTTGATGTCCTCGAGTGGCGTGTCAGCGGGGAGGCCTCGAAGCGCCACCTTCATCTTCTTTTCGCCGTCCGGCGCGTACACGTGCCACTCGATGGCTGTCTCAAGACGGTCGAGGTGGTCGTAGACCGTCTTGTACTCCTCCTCGGTCCTGGGCGTGAATCGCAAACCGCGTCCCACCGGCTTGGTGTTGACTGCTCGGCCCAGTTTGATTGCAATCTCTTGGACTATTGCTCCCCAATTTGGCAGCACCGGCGCCACGATGCTGGGGTATTTGGTCTTCTTTTGGGGCGGCTGTTGTGTGCTCTCTTTTGCGGCGGTGGCATCCTTTTGTTGCTTCTGGGTGGGTTGGGAAGCTGTGGCCGCGTATGATGTCCTTGTTGGTGGTGGGGGCTCCGCTGGTGCTGGGCCCTGTGGGGTTGTGGCCAGTGTGGTTGTGGTGGCCTGCTGCTTGGAGGTGGAAGGGGGTTCCCCCGACGGGGGCCCCTGTTTCCTTTTGCTGGGTTTCTCGGTTTGGGGCTCCAGTGCTTTGGGTCCCGGGGTTTGGTGCTGTTTCCTGGTGGTGGCTCGCTGGGGCTTGGGCTCCCCCGGTAGGGGGCCTCGTTGTGGTTGTACGGGCTCCTCGGTTGGGGGGCCCGACTGCTGTTGTTGCTGTAGCTCCTCTGAGGGGGGGCTAGGTTGGGGTTCTCTGGTGGGGGCTTTCTCTTGGTGGGCCTCCGCTGGTGTGGGGGCTGGGGGCTCCTCTGGTTGTAGTGGGAATACTTCCAGTTTCCTCTGGACAACCCCCTTCAGGCCGCACCTCGACAGGATTGAGGTGGGAGATGGGGCCTTCCAGGGGGCTATCGTTGGAGGGGGCTGTTGGTGTTCTCGTGCGGCTGGTGGTGCGTCGCCTCCTGCTGACCTGGACCGGCGGCGCAATCTTGGATCTCTCGGTGGCGTAGGTTTACTACAGTGCCTCTTCTCGTGCTGCCCCTGCTCGGGGCTCTCTACGGGCCTCTTGGGCGGCCTCAGAACGGCCGGGTTGGCCCTCAGGAATTCCAGAAATGGAAGGTCCTCTGGCTGAAGCTCGGTATGCATCCCCATCATGTGTGAGGAGATGCGGATGTAGGCGGCCATCCACGCCTTCAGGCCCGCCGATGCCAGTTCAGTCCCCATCATATGGGCTACTACAATCGTGTCTGATTGTAGTAGGTCCATCGGGGACTCGGGGGGGCCGGCGGGCGACACGGGCGAGAAGGGCCGCGTTGTTGGCTCCGGAAGTAGCTGGTCCGCTGTTTCCGTTGTGGCTACTTGCTCAGGCCCCGCGGGTGCGGGGGTAGCGGGTCGGGATGCGGGGGCGCCGCCGGCGGTGAATTCGGCGAAGTCGAAATCTACGCTGCCCTCCAGTGAGCCGGGGTCAAATCCGGGGGGTAGTGGGAAAAATCCCGCTCCCAGACTACCCTCCATGTCCACCGGCGGCAGCGGTGAGGCTCCCCGCCTCCGCGATGATGATCTTGATCCTGTGGGTAGGCCGTGAGATCTAGATCGCGATCTACCCACATGTTTGTGTCTCTCTCCCTCCATGCGAGGGCTCTTAATTGGGGACTCGTGACGTTCGTCGCCGTCGGCTAGGCCAGTCTCCGCATTCCCTAGCCCGGGGCATCCGTTTTAGCGGGACCGGGACCGGGATCGGGAGATGCGGCGAGGGCACACCGACGCCGATGACTCTTGCTTAGGAGTAATCCCCTCCGGCGGCTGCTGGGCCGAATGATTCAGAGCCTTATTTTCAACAAATATGGCTTGAATCTCGTAGTTGTAGTGATAGACGTCCGAACTGTGCTGTCTCCAAACGCGTTCAACAACAACCAAACAACACCACCAACCAGACAACTACCCACTACACCCGCTTCTCTCTTATCAGTTAAGGTCATTGACACCCCGCCCCTCCCGCTGTTTGCAATCGCGTCACCAATTATGAACCCTATTGCAGCGAGATAAGACTCTTACCTACATAAGTTGCTAATTTTTCCTTCATACTTTAACTGGCTTAGAACCGTCAAAATGCAAAGGCAACCCATTTTTAATCTAAAATGTTATTTCTGACTAATGATTATTAAAAAAACGTCCGTGGCTTAAAAACAATGAGTAAAAACTAGGTCAGGAATCTTTGCATTCAGGCGTATTTAAAAAATTGAATCAACTTAAAAACATACATTTGATTAAAAATCGACGCAATGGTACTCTTGGATTCTATCCTTGTCTGCGAAGGCGTGGAACTGATTCCATTTCGTATAATCTAAATAACAAATAACACCGTACCATTTCGTAATATCCCCGGTTCGAAAACATTTTTTTAAACCTAAGTACGCTCGCGATTATTATTTTAAGGTTGGCGAGTGACGAGAATCATTTATGCTTACCGTTATGTTTACCGCTAGCGCGGAATGGTTTTATACTACCCTCGAAATTGATAAACCTGCCTACCATCGCCAACACTAACTGGGTGGACCCTATTGCAACGATTATAAGGTTTAGTGCAGGTCAGATAAGGGTTTTGCTGATTTTGTTGTTAAAACCTACTATTAGGTTTGTTTACATTTGTGGTAATAGGGTGACCACGACTCGTGGAAAATATTTAAAAATTGAAAAATGAAAATTAAAAAAAATGTACTCTTTTTTTTCGCTAAATAGATTCCTTAAGTGTAACCTAGTGCCGGGAATGAATATGGCCAGTGATATAAATTTCACCCTGTACCTATATTGTATGTAAATAAATGATTATGTTAAAAAAAAATGTTCTGAAGTTGTTTTGTTTTTTTCACCCTTCGCATATTTCAGTGCGCATGATACGCAATGCAACACTATGATTAGTCGAATTTATTTGTTGCCCACCATTACATAATCCATATCCATACTAAATGGCGTTTGCGAAATTAATTTTTCAGAAACCTATCGTGTGAAAGGACTTTTTGAGGCGATTCTAAAAATATACCACATGATTACATTTCAGCATTTTTTAAAATTAAAACAAAAATAATTTTCAAAACATACCAAGTTTGGGTTCCTCGAGATACGATATGGCTGATTTATTTATACAAAATACCACAAATGATATGTGATATCCTCATATCTAACCGTAATAAAGCAATTTTGAAAATAATTTAATGAAGCTTTTTTTTTTAATTTTTTAATTTTACTAAGTGATACAGTCCTACTTCAGTACCTATTTTACGAGACTTAATGGAACTGTACTGCAGATACGGTGCATATTAATCATAAAATGATACGTGGGCCATTTTATTTAAAGTTGTCCCCTACACTTTTTTTTTCAAAATTGGGATTTTTATGTTATTTCTACTCAGAATCACGAGCTCTTTCTATCCTAATAGGAGAAAGTGTCCCAAGGTTTTTTTTCCTACTCCGTTACCATTTTTTCATAGACTTATATATTATATAAAGCGGCTATATTTGACCGAAGCGTATAGCGAAGATCTACGTTTTGACACGGGCATTTTGCTTTTGTATGTCCGGATGTTTTCCTCTACTTTTGTGACCAGATTTTATGATTAAGTAAAAAAAATGTCGATTGGGGTATATTTCCAAAAAGCAGATCTTGGCGCGAATCAAACTATATTGTTGAATAGCAGTACTGATAATCCCGCTACTTGACGCTAGATGTCTACTACGAAATGTTCTTGTAATAGGTACCTGACTTTTTAACCATTTTATTTATTCACTATGGGAGATGGCACAGGATCGAGACAACTGGCGTGTACTCGTGTCGGAGACCAAGACTCATTTTGGGTCGCTGCGCGATTGAGTAAGGGCCCCCCCACATCTGGCGTCTTTCGAACGTCGGCGTCTACAATTCTATGGCCGACGTCGACGCAACGTCGACGCAGCGTCGACGCAACTGCGCAGCGACGTCATTTTCCATAGCGTTGGACCGACGCCAACAGACGCCGACGCTCGAAAGACGCCAGATGTGGGGGGGGGGCCTAAGTAAGTACTATAGGAAACGCCTAATTAATAACGGTTAGGAAAGAGGGTGTCATTGAAAGAGCTTAAGTGGTATATTCAAAAACATATTTAATTTTTAGTGTTCCGTACAAAACTTTGTTTACGGAACACTTATGGGATCACTTCGGTCTTGCAAATCAGTTAAATACGTTTTTCTCAGAGACCGTTTGACATAGATACCTAAAATTTGGAACAGTTATAGCAATTACCACCACTCATATTGTAAATAAGTCAAAACTGCTTTTCTTATTAAAGGGGGAAATTTAGGGGGTTGAGAGGGGTAGGCTGAAACTTTTTTCATTTGTAAGAATCGTGTGGGTACCATTAGAAAGCTTGCAAAAAATTGAGTCGATGGACTGATTTTGACTTCATTTTAGACTGCAATAGTTTCGTCAAAAAATGCATTTAAATTTGCAAGTTTTCATACAAAAATTTTCACCTCTGTCCTGGCGATTTTCGCGAAAACTATAGCTAACAGGCAGATGACCAGTCAATACCCAACTTAAAGAAGCATGGAGACGGCAGGAAAATTATCAGCTTAACTTTATCTTTATTAGTTTTTCAACTGCAGCTTGACCTTTGGTTGCTTAGGGCTAGCTAACTGATGCTTACACTGGTCAATTCATATTAGGCGAGTAACATCCTTAGTTAAAATTCCGTTCTTGACTGTCGTTGTGTTTTTTTTTCCACAATAGGACACATAGAGTTAGTACGGCGTATAGAGATAATAAAGTCATTCAATATTTATGAACAGCTTTGGCCTCATGTATAGATTTTATTGAGAGTATCTGATTCGTCGAAACAATATACACAATATTCCTTTTAATTAAGTACCATTACATTTCTGTATTAATTGTATAATTATAATATCTATTAATTATATTCAGTACTTATGTATATTTTTGAACGGCTCGGTGAGCAACAAGATTCAGGGCTATAACCGCGAAAATAGAAGTTCGCAAATTGCGAGCATTTTTCTCTGTCACTCTAATTACGCCTTCATTGGAGTAAAAGAGAAAATCCCCGCAAATTGGGAATTTCGGTTTTCGCGGTAGCCCCTCAGTCCTGTTACGAGAAAATAATTTTGGAAGACATTAATAGTATATGACAGTTAAATATCACAGTTTTTAGAAACAAAGGTAAAATTGACGAAATATTTAAAGTAAGCTGATCTTGTTTTTTAGCAGTTCTAAATAATATTAAAGTCTATATATATGGCATAGAACTAGAAACAAAATCAAATAAAAAATAATAATGAGTTCTAAATTCAAATTGAAGGAGTATACATTTAAGGTATTATAGGCCAAGCGCGCACCACGATATTAATTTTTGCGACACGATTTTAGAATCGCGCTGTAATTATATCGCAGAAAATTCACTGCGCGCACTGCGATGAAAAAGTCGACGATTTGTTCATTCTCAACATGGATTTCGTACCAGTCGCTTGTCATGAAACGTGTATTTAATATGCGATTGCTGTATGACTTTGAGCATTTATAACACAAAGGTGATCCCCGTCTATTTCCATAATTAAATGGTCAACATCTAGCGTAGGTCAACACTCTAAATTATTATAATACATCAAGCATTCGCGAGATGCTCGACTTCGGTATTCAAACACAAAGCAATAGTACAAGAATCTAACTAAATGCAAAGGCCGAAGGAGCGATTCGAAGATCCGAAGCGTCCGACGGACGCGCGCCTCCCGTAACTTTTCCAAGTATTTTTAAGTACAAGTGTGTAAGTCGGAAGATCCAAAGGCTGAAGTCGCATTGGGCCGAAAGCCCGAAGCATCCAGGAGGTCAGTTCTAAACACAGGTAATTAATACAAGTGTCTAAATGCGAAGGCCGGAGGCCGAGATCCGCGTAGGGCCGAAGGCCCGAAGCCTGCAAGATGTCAGCGGTTAAACACAGAACTGACAGCCTGGACGCTTCGGGCCTTCGGCCCTACGCGGAGCTCGGCCTTCGGCCTTCGCATTTAGATACTTATACTATTGTTCTGTGTTTAAGTACTAACATCCTGGACGCTTCGGGCCTTCGGCCCTACGCGGAGCTCGGCCTTCGGCTGTTTATCTTTTACAAGAGTTTTTAATTTCAATTTTTGTGCAAACCGCTGGTCACACCTATTTAATTTTCCTGCATTGTGCATTCTTTCATGTTGAATTAAATATTTTGTATTTGTGAATACCTTGTTACATCCTGTACATTTATATGGTTTAACTTCACCACAGGTTCTTTTATGATATACATAATATGATTTAAGTGCAAATTGCTTATTGCACACTGAACATTTAATTGGTTTACGCGCACTGTGGTGCACAAAATTATGGTTTGCTAAATATTCTTTACGTTTATATTTCTTGTTACATTCTTGACACGCGTATGGTTTTTCTGATCTTTCTGGGGCATGCATTTCAATATGTCTAGTTAAATGATATTTACTTATGTATTGCTTGTTACAATGGTCACAGACATATTTCTCTCCAGTGTGAATTCTCTGATGCATTTTTAAATGCTCTTGACGGATAAATTGCTTGTTACATTGATCACAGTCATATTTCATTGAACTAATGTGACTTCTTATATGTTTATGATATGTATCCTGATGTGCATATTTCCTGTTGCATTCTATACATTTGTATGGTTTCTCTCCAGTGTGAGTTCTTCCATGGATTCTTAAAGCACATTTTTGTGCAAATTGCTTGTTACATTCTTTACATTTGTATGGTTTCACTTCAAGGTGAGATCTTCCATGAATCTCTAAACTATCTTTTCGTGCGAATTGCTTATTACATTCTTTACATTTGTATAGTTTCCCTAGAGTGTGAATTTTTCTATGGTTATTTAAAGTGGCTCTTGTTGCGAATCGCTTGTTGCATACGTCACACACGTGCGGTCTCTCTGCAGAGTGAAATCTTAAATGCTTATCCAATATTAATCTATTTGCAAGTGCGCGGTGTGACGTCACGTCCTGCACACTGCCGGCGGGGCTCGGCTCGCGGTGTGACGTCACGTCCTGCACACTGCTGGCGGGGCTCGGCTCGCGGTGTGACGTCACGTCCTGCACACTACTGGCGGGGCTCGGCTCGCGGTGTGACGTCACGGGACACGCGCGCGGGGAGTGGCGGAGGCGCTCGAGCCTCACGGAGCACGCCAGCGCGAGCTGCTGCCTATAGCGCAGGGACAGAGGCGCTGTGCCAGCCCCAAACGCGCTGTCTGAAGATACAAAAATACACATACACATTATAATATACATTCAGAAAATACTCGTAATTCATTATTCAAAAAACTTTCTTTGAAACACTAAAGTTGTACCTATGCAAGGTGAGTTCGGCAAAGTTTCGGACGTTTTTAGGTGGGTTGAGATGATGTTGGATTTTTTTTTCTCAACTTGTGGATAGGGTATGGACATGATTCAAGTAAAGAATTGATAATAATGAAATGCTCTATATAATTGAATTTTATTATCTTTCTAGACGTCATAATGAGCGTGTAATGAGTGTTTAAATAGGCTGCTATTGAACTGATCACCAGATTTAATAAAATTTAATACCAAAAAAATCTACTTTACCACCCTAAAATAATGAATGATCACCAAAATTATAACACCATTTTAATGTGAAATGATTACCTATTTTAATACATTTTACTATCCTATTAAAGGAAATGACACCAAATTAATCATTATTAACCCAAAAATTGTAAATAATTACCAAATTTCAAATAATCATTGTAAACCCAAAAATAGTAAATGACCACCAAAATTAGAACTCCATTTTAATGTAAAATTATAACCAAATTTTTAAATCTTGCTATCCTATATTAAAGCAAAGCAAAATTTTCTAGTAGCATTTCTTTTCTGTATGGGTTGCAGTTCAAACCTAACCTAACCCACTTTTCTAGTAACATTTCGTTTCTGTAAGGTTCGCAGTTCAAACCTAACCTAACCTACTTTTCTAGTAGCATTTCTTATCCGGAAGGGTCGCAGTTCAAACCTAACCTAACCCACTTTTCTAGTAGCGTTTCGTTTCTGTAAGGGTCACAGTTCAAACCTAACCTAACCCACTTTTCTAGTAGCATTTCGTTTCTGTAAGGGTCGCAGTTCAAACCTAACCTAACCCACTTTTCTAGTAGCAATTCGTTTCTGTAAGGGTCGCAGTGTTAACCTAGCCCACTTAACTGATAGCAGTACAAACCTAACCTAACATACTTTTCTAGTAGCATTTCAGTATGCCTACCTAAGTTATGCGGTGCGGGGTACGGGGGTTGAGCGGGAGGGGCTAGTAATTTTGGCATCATTTTACTTTATTTGGTAATATGTATAAATTTTTTGGTATCATAGTGGTTTATTTAGGTGAAAATATCGCATTTATTTGGTCTTCAAGATTTGGTGATCATTAATGATTTTTGGTAATCATTCAATATATTTGGTATTCGAATACAATTTGAAGTGCAGTCATAATTAAAATGGTGGTACATTTGTAATTTTAGGCCTCATTTTTTTGGTGTTCAGTAATTTTTTTTGGTAAGCATGATTTTTTTATTTAGGGTACCAAAGTATTTTTTGGTGGTCATTATATTTGTAGCCGTTTTTTAAATATAGGAAACAAAATAAATTGACAGCATTATTTTTTTACCTGGTGGTGTAAGAATTAACGGACGGGCCTATAAGTTTGGCCCTATTGCCGGTATCATAGAGTTTACTATTGCAAAGTAACCAATTTTACCCACTGATTAATATATAGAATAATTGGCCTAGGAGTAATTCGGGCTATCATATCCGACCAAATTTTTACTTTTTTGCATTTTTTCCTTGCATTTATAAAAATGGAAACATATTTGTTTAAGAATAAGAGATCAATTAAGTATGTAGCGTTACTTAGTTAAGTGTAGCGATCAATACAAGATGATTTGGGAGCTTTATTCTGATTTAATATCTACTATTAATCACATTTACCTGATACCTAATTTAATCAGATATAGTGGTTACATGAATAAAGTTTGAGCATCCCTGAGAATTTAAGATCGGATGATTAGCATCCGATCTTTTACCACTTCATAATACCGGATCTCGGCCTACAGGCATCGTATCAAAATTCTAAATATACAGATTTGTCACAAATTTAATAAAAATAACATGCAAACTGTAAAAGAAACAAATCAACAAACCGGCGAAGG
The DNA here is from genome assembly GCF_963556715.1 of Cydia fagiglandana. Lineage (NCBI taxonomy): Eukaryota > Metazoa > Arthropoda > Insecta > Lepidoptera > Tortricidae > Cydia > Cydia fagiglandana. Next base: position 7,480,471 of record NC_085955.1, read on the forward strand.
GTATTTCCGGACAACAAAAAATCTCATTTTTTGGACGTTTGCATATATCACATATCTCGCGACTTGTTAGTCGGAGCGACATGTGCGGCCTGAAGGGGGGTGGATGATTTATTTGTATGATAATACAGATATTAATTGTTCCCGAGTCGTGGTTGTTTTCTATATACATATGTAAGTATTTATATATTATATATATCGTTGTCTGAGTACCCACAACACAAGCCTTCTTGAGCTTACCGTGGGGCTTAGGGCAATTTGTGTAAAAATGTCCTATAATATTTATTTATTTAAGAGTGCTATTACATTTCGGGGTTGAGCGAGTTTAGGTATTTTACGCGCTGCGGCAGGCCGTGCGAGCTCAGTATTCCGACCCCTTCTACCACACTCGCACTACAATGATGGATTAAACATTCTTGATCCTTCGCGAAGCATATTGAAATCAACCATAACAACACTAACTGTACTTAACTTATAAAGTCCTAAAACTGTTATTTGGTAAGTACGAAAATACTAAATGCAGTGCAAATGTACATAGGGGCTGTTCATAAATTACGTCGTCTATTTTTGACCCCCCCATCCCTCAAATCATCCAAAAATCATGCTTCGGATGACTCTGTTTCCTCCTACGTCATGCTACCATCATCCGATGTCCATGACCCCCTCCCCCCCTCCTCCCATTTGAAACGACGTAATTTATGAATAGCCCCATACTCGTACTTATGAACGTATATTACTCAAAAGAAATTATAGGTACTCGCTTATTTACAAGAAACAAGTTACAAGAAACTGAAGATACACAGGGTCTGATGATGGAGCTGGAAGGTGGCCACGGGTACCAGTCTATCATGTAACTAAACCACTTCGTGTTTGGGCTCGTTTGATTCGTCTAAACAAGATCTTTGACACTGAAGATACACAGGGTCTGATGATGGAGCTGGAAGGTGGTCACGGGTACCAGTCTCTCATGTAACTAAACAATTTCGTGTTTGGGCTCGTTTGATTCGTCTCAACAAGATCTTTGACACAAGACAGTACTCAGGGTCTGATGATGGAGCTGGAAGGTGGTCACCATTACCAATCAACCATACAACTAAACCACATCGTGTTTAGGCTCGTTTTATTCATCTCAACAAGATCTTTGACACTATATAGGTGATACTCAGAGTCTGATGATGGAGCTGGAAGTTGGTTACCGGTACCAATCAACCATGCAACTAAACCACTTCATGTTTAGGCTCGTTTGACTAGTCTCAACAAGATCTTTGACACTAGGTGATACTCAGAGTCTGATGATGGAGCCGGAAGGTGGTCACCGGTACCAATCAACCATGCAACTAAACCACTTCATGTTTAGGCTCGTTTGATTAGTCTCAACAAGATCTTTGACACTAGGTGATACTCAGAGTCTGATGATGGAGCTGGAAGGTGGTCACCGGTACCAATCAACCATGCAACTAAACCACTTCGTGTTTAGGCTCGTTTGATTCGTCTCAACAAGATCTTTGACACTAGGTGATATACCAAACACGAAGCCCAAACACGGAGCCCAAACACGAAGTGGTTCAGTTATGTGATAGACAGGTACCCGTCGCCACCTTCGAGCTCCATCATCAGATCCTGAGTACTTTCTTGTGTCAAAGATCTTGTTGAGATGAATAAAACGTGCCTAAACACGAAGTAGTTCAGTTACATGATAGACTGGTACCCATGGCCACCTTTCAGTTCCATAATCAAACCTTGTGTATCTTCAGTGTCAAAGATCTTGTTGAGACTAATCAAACGAGCCCAAACACGAAGTGGTTTAGTTGTATGGTTGATTGGTACCGGTGACCACCTTCCGGCTCCATCATCAGACCCTGAGTACTATCTTGTGTCAAAGATCTTGTTGAGACGAATAAAACGAGCCTAAACACGAAGTGGTTTCATTGCACGGTTGATTGGTACCGGTGACCACCTTCCGGCTCCATCATCAGACCCTGAGTACTATCTTGTGTCAAAGATCTTGTTGAGACGAATAAAACGAGCCTAAACACGAAGTGGTTTCATTGCACGGTTGATTGGTACCGGTGACCACCTTCCGGCTCCATCATCAGACCCTGAGTACTATCTTGTGTCAAAGATCTTGTTGAGACGAATCAAACGAGCCCAAACACGAAGTGGTTTTGTTGCATGGTTGATTGGTACCGGTGACCACCTTCCGGCTCCATCATCAGACCCTGAGTATTATCTTGTGTCAAAGATCTTGTTGAGACGAATCAAACGAGCCCAAACACGAAATGGTTTAGTTGCATCATCATCATCATCATCTCAGCCATAAGACGTCCACTGCTGAACATAGGCCTCCCCCTTGGACCTCCATTCGTACCGGTTGGAAGCCACCCGCATCCAGCGTCTTCCGGCGGCTTTAACAAGGTCGTCCGTCCATCTTGTGGGTGGACGTCCTACGCTGCGTTTGCTAGTCCGTGGTCTCCACTCGAGCACTTTTCGACCCCATCGGCCATCTTCTCTGCGCGCAATGTGGCCTGCCCATTGCCACTTCAGCTTGCTAATCCGGTGAGCTATGTCGGTGACTTTAGTTCGTCTACGGATCTCCTCATTTCTGATTCGATCACGCAGAGAAACTCCGAGCATAGCCCTCTCCATAGCTCGTTGAGCGACTTTGAATTTTGAGATGAGGCCGATAGTGAAAGACCACGTTTCGGAGCCGTAAGTCATCGCTGGTAACACACATTGATTAAAGACTTTCGTCTTGAGGCACTGAGGTATGTCGGACGAAAAGACATTACGTAGTTTCCCGAACGCTGCCCAACCGAGTTGGATTCGGCGGTTGACCTCCTTCTCGAAGTTGGACCTACCTAATTGGACTACTTGTCCTAGGTAGATGTACGAGTCAACAACTTCGAGTACCGAGTTCCCAACAGAGACTGGGATGGGCACAACATTGGCATTTGACATAAGTTTCGTCTTGTCCATGTTCATTTTCAAGCCCACCCGTTGTGAAACTCGGTTGAGGTCATCGAGCATCATGCTGAGTTCCTCCATCGACTTTGCCATGACTACGATATCGTCGGCAAACCGAAGGTGAGTGATGTATTCGCCGTTGATGTTGATGCCAAGTCCTTGCCATTCCAGGAGCTTGAAGGTGTCTTCCATTACGGCAGTAAACAGTTTCGGAGAGATAACGTCTCCCTGCCTTACGCCTCTTTGCAATGGAATCGCCTTCGTGCTCTGCTCCTGTACTCGGACCGACATGGTGGCGTTACTATACAAATACTTCAACACTTCGATGTACCGATAGTCAATATGGCATCGCTGAAGAGACTCAAGCACCGCCCATGTTTCCACCGAATCGAAGGCTTTCTCATAGTCCACAAACGCTAAGCATAATGGTAAGTTATACTCTTCGGTCTTCTGTATAACTTGCCGCAGCGTATGGATGTGGTCTATGGTACTATAGCCTTTTCGAAACCCGGCTTGTTCGGGAGGCTGGAAGTCATCAAGTCTGTGTGTGTGTGTTGTGTGGGTTCGTGATGACCCTTGAAAACAGCTTATAGACATGGCTCAGAAGCGTGATGGGTCTGTAGTTCTTCAATAAGGCTGTTATCACCTTTTTTGAAAAACAGCACCACCTCGCCTCTATTCCATGTTTCAGGCGTTTTGCCCTCGCACAAGACGGAATTAAAGAGCTTCTGGAGGACTTTAAGTACCGGTGTTCCACCCGCTCTCAGAAGCTCTGAAGTGATTCCGTCTTTGCCCGGCGCTTGTTGTTCTTAAGCTGCTTCAGGGCCATCCTAATCTCGTACAGACTGATGTCCGGGATATCTTCGGTATAATGTCGGGACAGCTTGGCGCTTGGATCTCCTACCAAGCTGTCGACGGGCTTTGCGATCGAAGTGTATAACTGTCCATAGAACCTCTCGATCTCGCCTAAAACCTCCGCTTTGCTCGACGCTATGCTGCCATCTTCCCGTTTCAGCTTCGTCAGCTGGCTTTGCCCAATAGACTTGTCCTTTGCGAACACTTTGGAGCCTTGGTTTCGCTCAATAGTCTCTTTAATACGGTTAGTATTAATGAGACGCAGATCATGTCGCAAGGACTTAGATATACGTCTATTGAGTTGCCTATATGACTTCGCGTCATCGGGAGACTGCAACTTTAGCGAGCGTCGTTCAGCCATGAGGTTTAAGGTTTGCTCGGTCAATTTCTGAGGTCTATCTTTACGGCGGGGTCTAAAAAAACTTAGACCCTACTGTGTGGACAGTTTCCACTAGCCCGTCGTTGATTTCGTCCACTGAAGCCAAGTTCTCTAGGCAAGCAAAGCGGTTAGAGAGCTCGAGTTGAAAGCTTTCGGGGTTTTGAACATGGGCTCGAGTAGGTCGGAGCGTAGACTTCATCAGGCTGGACCTTTCAAGTTTAATATTGATATTCAGTGAGCCTCTTACGATTCGGTGATCACTACCGGTCTTTACCCTGTTGATCACAGAGACATCGCTGAATATCCGTTTAGTTGCATGGTTGATTAGTACCGGTGACCAAATTCCGGCTTCATCATCAGACCCTGAGTACTATCTTGTGTCAAAGATCTTGTTAAGACGAATAAAACGAGCCTAAACACGAAGTGGTTTAGTTGCATGGTTGATTGGTACCGGTGACCACCTTCCGGCTCCATCATCAGACCCTGAGTACTATCTTGTGTCAAAGATCTTGTTGAGACGAATAAAACGAGCCTAAACACGAAGTGGTTTAGTTGCATGGTTGATTGGTACCGGTGACCACCTTCCAGCTCCATCATCAGACCCTGAGTACTATCTTGTGTCAAAGATCTTGTTGAGACGAATCAAACGAGCCCAAACACGAATTGGTTTAGTTGCATGGTTGATTAGTACCGGTGACCACATTCCGGCTCCATCATCAGACCCTGAGTCCTATCTTGTGTCAAAGATCTTGTTGAGACGAATCAAACGAGCCCAAACACGAAGTGGTTTTGTTGCATGGTTGATTGGTACCGGTGACCACCTTCCGGCTCCATCATCAGACCCTGAGTACCATCTTGTGTCAAAGATCTTGTTGAGACGAATCAAACGAGCCCAAACACGAAATGGTTTAGTTGCATGGTTGATTAGTACCGGTGACCAAATTCCGGCTCCATCATCAGACCCTGAGTACTATCTTGTGTCAAAGATCTTGTTAAGACGAATAAAACGAGCCTAAACACGAAGTGGTTTAGTTTCATGGTTGATTGGTACCGGTGACCACCTTCCGGCTCCATCATCAGACCCTGAGTACTATCTTGTGTCAAAGATCTTGTTGAGCCGAATCAAACGAGCCCAAACCCGAAGTGGTTTAGTTGCATGGTTGATTGGCACCGGTGACCACCTTTCGGCTCCATCATCAGACCCTGAGTACTATCTTGTGTCAAAGATCTTGTTGTGACGAATCAAACGAGCCCAAACACGAAGTGGTTTAGTTGCATGGTTGACTGGTACTGGTGACCACCTTCCGGCTCCATCATCAGACCCTGAGTCAAAGATCTTGTTGAGCCGAATCAAACGTGCCCAAACACGAAGTGGTTTAGTTGCATGGTTGATTGGTACCGGTGACCACCTTCCGGCTCCATCATCAGACCCTGAGTACTATCTTGAGTCAAATAAATACATACAGAATGTCAAGTCGTTTCAAATATTTTTAATCCTGTCCGGTAGTTTATTAAACTGTACCATTATAAATTATAATACTATAAAAACAGTGCTAGGATCAAAGTCTCTCGTTGCGGTTTACACGCACACAGTATAGCGTTTTACACGGCGCCCGCCGCACACAATGATAAAAAACCTCGTCGTCGCCGTTGAAAATGTGCGGAGCCGACCGACACACGTCCTGCCTGTACAAGCTCTGCCGCGGCACTGAGCTGGTGAGCGCGCGTCATCGGTAATATAGAGTAGTTTTCAAAAAATTCCCAAAAAATTATAGTAGAATTTCATAAACACTAATGTATACCAACAGTATAAGCAAACGTTGCAGATTGCTTGAGTATGAAAATGACTTCGATATTAAGTAGATTTTCGTAGAAATTGACACTTGTTTCGGAGAGAAAATTGAGTTCGTTTTACTTTGATTTTCTCTTTCTCAAAGGTATGTAGGAAAAATATCGTTTGATATGCTTAAAGTACAGGGTATTAGTAATACAAAATAGCCAGGTTTAGCAGAGAAAACTTCTCAACATTTCCAAATAAAAGCTTGCCGTTCAGTGCTTCACGCGGTTTTTCGGAAACGACCATCAGAAAAAAAATCATTACTTATTTAATAAGTCCTTTTTCTAATATTTACAACGATATTTAAAAAGATAAGAAGACGCTTTTACTGGAACAAGTACTCATTGTTTCTAATAAGGAGCACAAAGTCCTGAATTTCGTCGACTAGTATCATCAATTTTGCATTATTTCGACTTTTCTTGTAAGAGCGCTCTTAATTTATTGCACCAAATTAATTATACCACTTTAGACACTTACATAAAGAAGGCTGGGAAGGCTCGCTGCGCGCGTCATCTTCAGGCGTCACCTCCAGGACTTCTTCGTCTAAAATATAACATGTAATGAGGTTTTGAACAAATATCTAAAGTTAACATCAAAAGTGAGTAACTTGCTTAAGGGCCGGTGCAGACGGCCTGCAACCCGACAGCAAATTATATGGCAACCGCACCACAGAAGAAATAATAGTACTACCGTACAGAAAGGACACTTCCTACAAACCCGAAGTTTGACAGCGATTCAGGGTCGAATCATGCTGTCCTTTTCTAATATATGGCACTATCCCTTTCGGCTATTTAGGGTTGTTAAAATTCAAGTGATTATCTTATCTGTGGTCGTGCCCGCACAAGGAAGGCACGCGTTGCCAACCCTAATAATTGCTCGGAGCAATGCTGAGCCGAACGGAGCCGAGTTCGACCGAAGTCAGGAGTGTCTCCCCACTGACCGCACGCTGACTGCACAATATCCTATACAAATTGCAGTCAGTATGTACCGGCCCAGAAGTCTTCCTAAATCAATCAAAAGTCTTTTTCCAGAGCCATGTTAAAAATTGACAATTAGTTTTAGATAGACAAACAAGGGAAGAAGGCTCAAAGTCACCCAAAGGGCAATGGAGAGGGCTATGCTTGGAGTCTCTCTGCGTGATCGCATCAGAAATGAGGCCATCCGCAGAATAACCAAAGTAACCGATGTAGCCCTCCGAATCGCTAAACTTAAATGGCAGTGGACGGGGCACATTGCCCGTAGAACCGATGGCCGTTGGGGCAAAAAGGTTCTCGAGTGGCGACCACATACCGGAAGGCGCAGCGTGGGTAGACCCCCCACAAGGTGGACTGATGACCTGGTGAAGGTCGCGGGAGTCCGCTGAATGCGGGTGGCGCAAGACCGGTCATTGTAGCACTCTGGGGGAGGCCTATGTCCAGCAGTGGACTCTGGCTGATATGATGATGATAAGACAAACAAATACTATCATACATCTCCATAACAAAATAAAGCGTTGCGTGTGCTTTATAGACGCTCGACGCTTGCGGCTATTTTCATGGCATTATCTCTTCTCTATGAATCGAAGGTCTTAGGGGAGGCCTATGCGGAGGCAAGTCGACCGATGTCAACTCTTAACAAAATGGCAATGAGCTTTGATATCTAAGCGCCACTTACATCATCCCACTAACTCGGGATTAACCGGTTAAACTGTTAACCCAGTGTCAAATTTTACTGGTAACCATGGTAACTCCAGGTTTAAGGTTAAAGCCGGGTATTCATTAGGGAACATTTGTTAATAAACTGTTTATGAATTTGATCACCATGTTTTGCAACAAGTTTACCGTAAACACTGTTTCTGAAACTTAGCAGTCCACACTAGTTTAGTTATTGCTACTATTGCTAGGATGTCGCCCGAGGAGGTAGTACTATTTCCATGTTTCTAAACTTGCGTCACACACGTCCACACTCGATGACATCTGTTTATAAACTGAATGTTTCGTCTTGCTCTCCACCTGGAGTGTGGAACACAGCAACATGTTTATGCAACAATATTTCATCATCCTTGTTCATAAACATGTTTACAGAGGTGATGAAACTTCGTGCAAAAATGTTTATAAACGGTGTTTATTAACAAAAGTTGCCTAATGAATACCCAGCTTAATCCCGGGTTGAATGGTGCGAGTGGCCCTAAATATAATTCTTAATGTACTAGTATGTATAACTATTTTGAAAAATATTTAGTAACCTGACAAGAACTGTATGACTTGAAATTTAAGGTTGAATTAAAGGGCAATTTTATTTTATTTTGTTTATTTTTATTTTATCTCTTCTCACTTTCATGATAATTGACTGCACAATGGGTTATCAATATTACACTTTAAACAAACATTAATAAGCAAAAAAACCGGGCAAGTGCGAGTCGGACTCGCGCACGAAGGGTTCCGTACCATAATGCAAAAAAAAACAAAAAAAAAAAAGGTCACCCATCCAAGTACTAACCACTCCCGACGTTGCTTAACTTTGGTCAAAAATCACGTTTGTTGTATGGTAGCCCCATTTAAATCTTTATTTTATTCTGTTTTTAGTATTTGTTGTTATAGCGGCAACAGAAATACATCATCTGTGAAAATTTCAACTGTCTAGCTATCACGGTTCGTGAGATACAGCCTGGTGACAGACAGACGGACGGACGGACGGACAGCGAAGTCTTAGTAATAGGGTCCCGTTTTACCCTTTGGGTACGGAACCCTAAAAAAACAAATAAAATCTACCGTGACATGGGGTGACATGGGTGTATGTAGTTTGATATTTACCTTCGATACTCAGTCCTCTCTCTAACCTCTCCTGCAGCTCGGCCTGGCAGTGCTGCACCTGCATCTTGAAGAGACACGCCTCCCGCAGTCGCCTCAGACACACCTCGCAGATACCACTCTTGCCATCGTCGTCACTGGATGTTAGCTACAAAATATACATATACATATCTATTAAACATGTTCATGTTAACTAGTATGAAAATTACCAGAAATAATCTTTAAGAAAGAACTTACTATGTGGCTAATTAATAAGTGTTTTTATAGTGTAAAGGAATTCCTATTAGATTAACATTTTATTACATTTAATTTATATTTGTTTGTTATTATATTATAGTTCGTTTTTTTTAGCATTAGAAATTAGGTAAACAATCTTGATGTGTCTTTTAATTGAAAAACACATTTTAAAAATAAGTTACGGCAAATATGTAACAATTATGAATCTAATACGATCATTTATATTCTTCTGCTTTCATCAGTAATAGTTTTTGAATTTTAAAAAGCGTTTTTCAATTAAAAGACATGTCACAATCGCTTACCTTCTTGCAAGTTCTTTCTAATGCTAAAAAAAACGAACTATAATTGAAATTTGGTAATTTGACATATAACTTGTAACATGGTGTATTTTCTATTTTGTATGATTTTGTATTCTGGTATTATGATAAGGTAAGGTATATAATTGAGATTAATTTTGATGTATTTATATTTTGTATAAGATAGGGTTGTGGTTGTCAATTAGTTTTAGTAATATGTTGACATTTTTACTATATGTATACAATGTGACAGAATTTTGCATGCCAATAAATGGCTGAATGTAAATGGAGACCAAAATTATCACCCTGACATCTTGTAATTATGTACCTATATTCTTGCAAATAAACATTTATCTTATCTTATCTTATGATACACAAATCAACGGATTCATATTAAACATAAGAAAAATAATACAAAACAATGAGGCTGTTTTGGCCACAGATCTAAAATGATGCTCATGCTTAAAGATTATTGAAGTGAAATAGAAATGTTTATTTGCCAGAATACGTTACAATTTGGTCTTAATATAGTTTTAGTTTCAGTATTCAGTCGACATATAGCCAACATGCAAAATGTTTGTAAATTACATTTACTAGTGAGGTACATCATCAGGTACATGCATAAAATTTAAATAATCTTAATAAAACAATGTCAATTCATTACAAATAAAATTAAAAATATAAATACTTAAAATTGCACATATAAAAATTAAAAATAAGCTAAAGTGTTAAAAAGCGAAACCATAATTCCAGAAAAAGAGGCAGATTACAAATGAAAAACGTAACCAGTTTAAAAGCTTCACAGTGGCCTCCAACGGCCGCTTGAATGGAAGGTAGCGGACCGGAAAACCCGAAAAGTAAGTAAGTAAATATTCTTTATTGCACCAATAATCAAAGCTGAAAAGCTGTATTTAGAAAATACAGTGGATGACTATAACTTAGAATATACTGTTAGAAAAGCAAATAATTTACGCAATCACATATTATTTCTGAATTTATATCTCCCAATGACAATTGACATCATTCCAATTCTGGTCGCACTTTAGGTAAGTACTTATTTGTACGATACATGTACGATGTATCGTAGACCTATGATATCTGTAGTACGGCGCCGGTACCTTTTTATTCGTTGATTTTTTAGGGATAGTCTGTAAGACGTATGGTAACAGCACATTTCACTTACGTATTTAGATCTTGCCCCGCTAACTTAATCAAAATATTCTGCATCATTACTTACTTTAATAACAAAGCATTCTTCGATCATGATCGAGTATATTTCCGTTATGCCGAGACGAGTGTACGGTGTCTTCAAATCTTTCTCCGAAGGCCGTTGCAGGCAGCAGTGGCACTGGTTTGTAGATTCCATCATATTAGTTACTTCCAAACGCTATATACCAATTTTATATTCATATACGGGAGATAAATACTATGATAACTCTTCTCGAATCAACAATAGGATTTTTTTTTTGTGAGATTGTTTTTTGGCAGTTTACATCAAGTTAACATTCGCGGCTCGTGGCTCCCCTCGGGGCTCTGCTCGTGGCTCTTGCGAGAATGTAAATCACGGATTAGCTGGACAAGTTTACGAGCTCGAGGCGATCACGAGACGAGCCGCGAACCGAGCCACGACTCTACGAGCCGCGATTGTAAAAGCTAACATTATTTATTATTCAGTCTGTGGTTGAACTCAAGAAAAAAAACAGTCAGTTTATGGCCGGTTTAGATTCGCGGCTCGTGGCGCGTCTCGTGGCTCACCTTGAGCGCGTAAGCCCGTTGAGCTAACGATTACACTCTCGCCTCGTGGCTCGTAAGCTCGTCGAGCTAATATATCTTAAGCACTAACGGCACGGCGTAAGGTGTATAACCGAATGACAAGCCGAACGCGAGTGTAAACGCAAGCACGCGTCCCCCTCGTGCCCAAAAAACCACTCTTCCACACGAGACAGGCGAGCGCGAGCCAAGCCACGAGACGAGCCACAACCCACCGCTTGCATAGTATTATATTCTTTGGCTTATATTCACGCCTCTCGTGCGAAAATGTAAACCGCTCGCGGCTCGGCTCGTGGCTCGCACAAGAATGTAAACCGCTTTTTAAAGTTTACAAGTTTTGTTGTTCATAGTGTTGCCAACTTGGCATAAATGATGCCAGATCTGGCATATTTTCACTCGCTTTGGCACCAAAATTTTCCATTTAGCATCTGGCATATATTTTAGCATAATTTAGTCTAAGCCAAGTTTGCACCAACTTGGCAGCAACAATATGCGCCGTTGCCTTATGTGGTTCATATTTTCATATGAATTTTGACTTTTGTGGACGGATGGACGTCAACGGACTATATAGAGCTGGTCAAGTAGATCTTGTCAGTAGAAAAAGGCGGTAATATTGAAAAATGTATGTGTTTTAAGCAGAGCTCGGATAGGGTGAGCTATTTGCCTTATAATTTGACATGTCTTATGTCATATATAAGGCAAATAGCTCACCCTATCCGAGCTCTGGTTTTAAGTGTCTAATTTCAAGTGATATTTTAGCATTTTTTTAGCATAGGTGTTTCAAATATCTTTGGCATAATTTTGGCATAATCTAGACATTAGTCTAGCATTTTTTCAAAATCCGAGTTGGCAACACTGGTTGTTCATGGTGTTGATTGTCATTTGACTCATTTGAATCATTTGATTGTTGACCGGCCGCGCCGCGCGTACAAACCATATACACACACGTAAAAATTGCGCGTTGTTTGGGTTAAGAACAGCTATTTTAATATAAAGTCGTTAAAGAACGTATTGAAGTAACTAATCACAAATGCGATGGAATCTGTAAACCAGTGCCACTGCTGCCTGCAGCGGCCTTCGGCGAAAGATTTGTGGACACCGTACACTCGTCTCGGCATAACGGAAATATACTCGGTCATGATCGAAGAATGTTTTGTGATCAAAGTAAGTACCTGATGATACACAATATTAGTTATGTTGGCGGGGTTAGGCCTTAATAAGGTACTAAGCGAAGCCCTAGTTGTGTCTCCCTGCTTCATTTAAGGACCTCCATCGCATATTGACAAAAATCTGTTGTTGTAATGCAGCGGCCAGCAACAAGCAGCCCGCAAACCTCTCGCTTACGGCCCGCGAGCCTCCCTGGCTATTTTGTATGTAATATTAAAAACCGGGCAAGTGCGAGTCGGACTCGCGCACGAAGGGTTCCGTACCATAATGCAAAAAAAAAACAAAAAAAAAAACGGTCACCCATCCAAGTATTGACCACTCCCGACGTTGCTTAACTTTGGTCAAAAATCACGTTTGTTGTATGCATTTGTATGGGAGCCCCATTTTATTCTGTTTTTAGGGTTCCGTACCCAAAGGGTAAAACGGGACCCTATTACTAAGACTTCGCTGTCCGTCCGTCCGTCTGTCACCAGGCTGTATCTCACGAACCGTGATAGCTAGACAGTTGAAATTTTCACAGATGATGTATTTCTGTTGCCGCTATAACAACAAATACTAAAAACAGAATAAAATAAAGATTTAAATGGGGCTCCCATACAACAGCAACAGAAATACATCATCTGTTAAAAAAATTTAACTGTACAGCTCATGAGATACGGCGGAGTCTTAGTAATTGGGTCTCGTTTTTAACCTTTGGGTATGGAACCGGGTCAATGATATAATTGCATGTTGCAGCTAACACAACAAGAGTGGTATCTGCGAGTTGTGTCTGGAGCACCTGCGGGATGCGTGCCTCTTCAAGATGCAGGTGCAGTACTGCCAGGCCGAGCTGCAGGAGAGGTTAGCGGGAGGACTGAGGGTCAAAGGTAAATTAAGTTTTTATATCATGCTTAGTAGGACGAAGGAGTAGAGGGCGTGCACCCAGTAGATGGTCAGATGTGGTCAAAAATATTACCTAGACTTCGCTCCAGGCAACAATGCAGATGCAGCGAAGATCGAGAGGCCTGGAGAGCAGTGGTAGGAAGAATAACCCATAGGAGTCACGTCCCTCAGACATGAGGTCACGACCACGAAGAAGAAAAAGAATCATGCTTAGTGTACCAAAAAGGATAAGGGTCCCAGTAATGCGGGATTGTTGTGTGGCTTTTCTGTATATGGCTGCTTATTTCTCTAAAGGCGGGATTCCACCAGTGTGTAGCACTGGGCGGCACAAGCATATTCAGTACAAAAATGCTTGTGCTGCACTGGTGGAATCCCGCCTGAAAAAGCTAGAAAAAAGTTGAAAATTCTTGTGATTATATAAATGGATGTTCCTTACCTCTCATTATTATCTAATGATGGTATCTTTATGAATTTGAAGGATGTTTTTCTAAGAATATCTACTTAATTACTTTGTGGAGGTAATAGATTATTAATAAGTATTAAAATTAATTTTAAAACGTAAACCGCATTGTCAGATGTCATGTTGTATGTCTGCATTACTTTTCCATATCAAATTAGGCGGTCCAACACAAATATTCGGGCAAGTACCGCCATGTATGTTGCTTGAATAAGGAATATACTACTAATGTTTACAACTATTACTAATGTTTACGATATTTGTTTAAAACCTTACTATGTGTTATATTAATTTTAGATGAGGAGTGCTGGATCCAGCCGGCTGAAGATAGTGCGTGCAGCGAGCCTTCTTTATGTATGTATCTGAAGCGAGTGAAGTGGTATACATATCGCTGGCCCAATATTACAGGGTTCTATGTCTCACTTTTGTCGAACTGAAATTTGAACATTGTCATAGAGATATTAAGTCGAATTTCAACTATATTGGCCCAATATATGCTTAGTCCTATATTTATCATAATATAAGTGTAAATATGTTGTTCCTCATCTCGCTGCTAGAATGTTATGTGTGTAATCTTGTCAGCACTGTAATGATTATTATTATCGTCTGTCTACCAATATTAGTTTAGTATCTATTATCCTGTTATACCTCAATCCGATGACAATGCCACTTAAATATCCTTGGTTTACAAATCATAGTGGAAATTGTCTCAGGAAGTACGTTGCACTTACTAATGTATAAATCTATGTCCTCTTTTTAGGGTTCCGTACCCAAAGGGTAAAACGGGACCCGTCCGTCCGTCCGTCTGTCTGTCACCAGGCTGTATCTCACGAACCGTGATAGCTAGACGGTTGAAATTTTCACAGATGATGTATTTCTGTTGCCGCTGTAACAACAAATACTAAAAACAGAATAAAATAAAGATTTAAGTGGGGCTCCCATACAGCAAACGTGATTTTTGACCAAAGTTAAGCAACGTCGGGCGTGGTCAGTACTCGGATGGGTGACCGTTTTCTTTTTGCGTTTTTTCCGGTTTTTTTTTTGCTTTATGGTACGGAACCCTTCGTGCGCGAATCCGACTCGCACTTGCCCGGTTTTTGTATTATCTGCCTATGTCTGTTTTTTTCCCCAATAAAGAAAATAAATAAATAAAGAAAATAAATAAATATATTGAAAATGTAACATAGATTCCTACCCTGTAATATTGGGCCAGCGATATATAAATAGTCTAATGCAGTTAAGAAGTCAATTTTATTTATTTATTTAAATTTTATTGCACAAAAGAATAATTATCGTACAAAACGCGGACTTATTGCCAAAAAGCATTCTCTACCAGCTACCAGTCACACAACCTTAAGGCAGAGCAGGGAGATTAATTTTCGACGCAGTTATTATCGCACAAAACCGGCCAAGTGCGAGTCCGACTCGCGTTACAAGGGTTCCGTACATTACACAATTTTTAACAATGTTTTTTTTATGTGAAACGTGAGTGAAATCTCTCTAAAAAATCCGTAGGGGTCGGATCAAAAACTAAGTAATTACGTCCGACTCACGCTTGACTGTACATTTCTAATAGGTTTTCCTGTCATCTATAGGCATACACCTATTATATGTATTTTTTAAAAATTTTAGACCCAGTAGTTTCGGAGATAAAGGGGGGGAAATGGTCATTTTTTGCCTATTTTCTTGAATTACTTCTAAACTGTTTATTCGAAAATTATGAAAAAAATATTGGGATCCTTACAATAAGCTCTTTCATTTGATATGTAACATGATATAGTTTGAAAAAATTTATTTTTAAATTTTCTCATTTACCCCCCAAAAGTGGCCCCCATGTTTAAAATTCATTTGTTTACGTTAAATCTCCGTATTTGGGTCACAAACTTACATACGTGTACCAAATTTCAACTTAATTGGTCCAGTAGTTCCCGAGAAAATCGGCTGTGACAGACGGACAGACAGACGCACGAGTGATCCTATAAGGGTTCCGTTTTTTCCTTTTGAGGTACGGAACCCTAAAAAGGATTTGAACAGCGTTTCTGTTTAACTTTCGAATCTCTCCATTGTTGTACTCAGAGTGGAATTCATGTCGGTCATCTAAAAATAGCCGTCCTGGAACATGCGTGTAGATTGAGATCTATAATGATGTGAACAATTCTTTTCCGTAACAACTATAGGTATCAGGGAGCGACGCCCCTTAATGTGATGTTTCAGGTGATTTTTCTGTTTCAGTGGCTTCAGCCGGCGAGTACGGAGCTAGCTCGGCGCCTCTGTCCCTGCGCTGTAGGCAGCAGCTCGCGCTGGCGTGCTCCGTGAGGCTCGAGCGCCTCCGCCACTCCCCGCGCGCGAGCCAGCCGTGTCCCGTGACGTCACACCGCGAGCCGAGCCCCGCCAGCAGTGTGCAGGACGTGACGTCACACCGCGAGCCGAGCCCCGCCGGCAGTGTGCGGGACGTGACGTCACACCGCGAGCCGAGCCCCGCCAGCAGTGTGCAGGACGTGACGTCACACCGCGAGCCGAGCCCCGCCAGCAGTGTGCAGGACGTGACGTCACACCGCGAGCCGAGCCCCGCCAGCAGTGTGCAGGACGTGACGTCACACCGCGAGCCGAGCCCCGCCAGCAGTGTGCAGGACGTGACGTCACACCGCGAGCCGAGCCCCGCCAGCAGTGTGCAGGACGAGACGTCACACCGCGAGCCGAGCCCCGCCAGCAGTGTGCAGGACGTGCCCGCTCACACACCCGCCGAGGAACAAGCCCAAACACACCATACTCGCCCCACACAAAACTCTAGTTTAATCACACATGAACAACACCATATCGCACCACAAACGAACAAGCAGACCTACTATTGCGACATGTGTAGTCAGCAATTTACGTCAAAACTTACCTTAATCCGACATATCAGAACACATACATACCCGGAACATACATGCGGAGTTTGTAATGAAGCATTTCAAAATGGCTTATTACTAAATAAGCATTTAAGATTGCACTCAGCAGAGAGACCGTACGTGTGTGGAGACTGCAATAAACGTTTTACAACAAAAACCTATTTGTATATCCATAGACGAACCCACACTGGGGAGAAACCATACAAATGTAAAGAATGTAACAAGCAATTCGGACGAAAACAGATTTTAGTTAGACATAGAAGAACTCACAGTGGGGTGAAACCATATAAATGTATAGAATGCAATCAGAAATATGCAGATAAGGAAACATTAGATAAACATATAAGAAATAATCACACTGGAAGTGAAACAACACAATATAAATGTAAAAAATGTAATGAGCAATTTACACGTCGAGAGAATTTAAAAATGCACCGGAGAATTCACGTTGGAGAGAGATATGTCTGCGACCAATGTAACAAGCAATATACAAAAAAGTCAAATTTAATTAGACATATAAAAGTTCATGCTCCAGAAAAACGATACGTGTGTGAAGTATGTACCAAGAAGTTTACCCGTAAAGCTCATTTAGATAGACATTATATAGTGACACATATTGGACGGAAAGCATTTACATGTAAGGCGTGCAACAAGCAATTTGCACTTAAATATCAATTAGATAAACATGAAAAACTCCATAGTGAAGACAAACCATACAAATGTAAAGAATGTGACAAGCAATACGCACAGAGACATACATTAGAGTACCACGAAAGTCGAGTCCATAGAGGCGAAAAACCATACAAATGTAACGAATGTAACAAAGAATTCGCACAAAAGGCATCTTTAGTTAACCATTTACAAAGCCTTTGTGTAAATTATTACACAAAGGCTCAAACCGAAAGGATCAAACCGTACAAATGTGAAAAATGTAAAAAGGAATTCACACTAAAAAAAAATTTAACTCTCCATTTAAGAAGCCACACAAACACGTACAAATGTAAAAAATGTAACAAGCAATACACACACGAAAATTCTTTACGTTATCATGAAGGAACGCATAGTGAAGTGAAACCATACAAATGTAAAGAATGTGATAAGGAATTCACAAAAAAACTATATTTGGTTAACCATGAAAGAGTTCACACCGCAGAGAAAACATATAGATGTGAAGAATGTAACGAGGCATTTACACAAAAACGTAGTTTAAATGATCATGTAAAAATTAAACACAGCAGTATAAAAGACAACGTACAATTCAAAGATAACTTCGTTGCTTATGAAGTCTACGTCGAAGAACTACCATCCCGCTGTAATGAACGTAACCAGCGTTTATGTCAAAGAGATATTTTAGATACACATAAAATGAGTTACACCGGAGAGAAGCCGTATAATTGTGAAGAATGTTACAACCAGTTTACATTAAAATCTGAATTAGAGAGACATAAAAAAATTCATACCGATGAACAATCATACGAATGCGAAATATGTGAAACAATTTTCTTCAATGAAATAAGTTTATTCAAACATATTGAAACGCATAAAGCCAAGATACCATAACCTTGTTAAGTTGTTTTGTAAAAGTGTTAAATATATAGTTGGTCAAACCAAATTTATCAGTAAACAAGAAGAAAAAAAACGGCCAAGTGCGAGTCGGACTCGCCCATGAAGGGCGTTCCGTAGCAGCAAGTAACATAATAAAATTGCGGTTTACGTTTTATGACGTTTTAAAAAAAACTACTTACGAGATCTCGTAAAACCAATTTTCGGTGGAAGTTTGCATGGTAATGTACATCATATATTTTTTTTAGTTTTATCATTCTCTCATTTTAGAAGTTACAGGGGGGGGGGGACATATTTTACCACTTTGGCGCGCAAACTATTCAGTTTAGAAAAAAATGATATTAGAAACCTCAATATCATTTTTGAAGATATATCCATGGATACCCCACATGTATGGGTTTGGTAAAAAAATATTTTTGAGTTTCAGTTCTAAGTATGGGGAACCCCCAAAATTTATTGGTTTTCTTTTCTATTTTTGTGTGAAAATCTTAATGCGACAAAGACAAGACGTAACAAACGACTCGAAGCTGGAGCTTGTTAAAGGCAGTGGTGATTTCGTCGATGCTGGTCGACTCTAACTTACAATTAGCTTCAATTTCGTTTCTTACGGTTGTGAAAAGCCTTCTGGCTATACTTCTTTCTTTGTCTAACATTTCCATTATGTTTACCGGTCGCCAGATGTAGGAAATTAGATGAAATATAGCCTGAATTAAAACACGCCCGAAACGTTTAGCCATTTATTTTAGAGTGACATTGATGTATGTAAAAAAATCATAAAAAATACAAATTTAAATATCTGACGTTGATCAAAAAGTAGTTCGCAACATGATTGTTGCACCATCTTGCTGCTGTGGCGCGGTACCTTGGAGAAGTGGATCCCAGCTTGGATCTGTTCTTGTCTTGTCCGTCGGTCTGTTCTCCGTTTGGTCTCTGTCTGGATTCTCCATATCAATTAGAAGGTCTTGCGGTAGGCGTTTGTCATCTGGAGGTCATGAGTGGTATGAAGCTAGTTTGCGTAGATGCTCCCAGTTTGATTTTTTGGCTCTGATAAACATTGCCCTGGCCAGTCTTTTTATGAAGGACTCCAAGTCCTCGCATTTTTACATCTTTTGAAAGTACCCTATTTCTAACATAGTATGGTGCGTCCGCTGCCATGCGTCGACTGAGCATTTGCTGCGACTCCAGATTCTTCCTTTGACTGTTATTTAATAATGCGGACCACGCTGGGGCTGCGTAGGTCAATCTTGGTCTTATGTAGATTTTATATATTGCTATTTTGGTATGGAGGGTGAGGGCCGCTGCTGTGAGAATTGGTTTCAGTAATGATCTGGCTATTCTGGTTTCTGGTGTGGTTTATTATATTTTTGAGGTGTTTGTTCATGTTTAGATTCCTGTCTATTGTTACTCCGAAATATTTTACGTGTGGTGCCCATTCAATTTCTTGTTATAGGAGCTTTAGTTTTGGCGGTAATATTTTTTTATTGGTTATGGAGTACCCTGTGTCTTCCCTACATTTACTTTGAGCTTCCACTTGTCTATTTCGGGAGGAGGTCCAGGGTGCTTTAGATTTTTTGTGCTGCGTGTTTTACTCTAATCGAGGAGGCCATGTAGGCAGCGTCATCCGCATAGAGTGCCAGGGTCAAATCTTCTCCCACTGGTATGTCGTCCGTATATTTTGAGTATAAAATTGGCGAAAGGCAGCTGCCTTGTGGCACTCCCGCCTCTATTTGTCTTGGGTAGGATATTTTTTGATCTACTCTGACCTGTATGCTTCTCTCAGATAGGAAGGAAGCTATGGTTTTTACTGCCCGTTTTAGAGTGTTGGAGGTGGCTATTAGTTTATAAATGAGACCTGGATGCCATACACGGTCGAAAGCTTTCTCCATATCCAACATGACAGCTACAACGTGTTCTTTCTTGTTTCTTGCTACCGTGGCTTGGTGTAGAAGTCGTGTGATCTGGTGAGTCGTGGAGTCGAGTATTTCTTTCGACACCCCCTTTTGGGAGGGTGTGAGGGGCCCCTTCCGCTTTTCAGCTGCGGAGGCTGTGTCGGGTCGCGCCCCACAACGGTCGTTCGGGGACTTTTTGGAGACGGCTGTGTGTCTGGTGTGGGCCAGCTTTATCACTACCGGCCGTTATCCAACCCCACGTCTCCTAGCCTGGTGATACCGTTTGAGCGGGGCCAGGTTTCGGGGCCGCAGAGAAGGCGACCGGCAGCTTAGGCTGGCGTGGGCGTCGTGCCTATTTACGAGTAGGCGTCAACCGGTGTTGTGTATTCATGTCCTCTTCTGTGTTGTGTAGGAAGGCTCGGGGGAGATGCCGAGCCCCGTGTTGGTCCGGTGGTCGAGTGTAGTGGGGTGCTATCCCTCGCAGGTGGTCGTGGCTGGAATTGTCCGCGCGGTCATACATGACCCGCGCGAGACGCTCGACGAATTCTTCCAGGCTGCTCCACTTTGTTTTTTTTTGTTGTTGCATGACTTTTACTGTTTGGCCTCGCCAGGGGCCAGTTACAGTTTATTTTGTGAATGAGATCGGTTCCGAGGCCCAAGAAGAAAATAGAGGGAAAGAGATAGATAGAAGTAAAAGATTATAGATTTGAGAATAGGAAAGAGAAGTTTACAAAAATTTTTAGCAAAATAATGATGCTATATATACTTAATGAATACTGTTGAGATGAGCTTCTATTTGACAATTTAAAAGAACCCTAGGGCGGAGGGCCCTGTGTGATATTGATCGTTTGGTGTGTCGATTTCTATTGTTTTCCCAGTGCGGACGGGTGCTATAGTATGAATGTGAATGTTTTTTCCGGTTTATGTTAATATGAGTGCTGCTAGAGGCCTGATTTCTAAGTGATTTTTTAATTTCTAGCTCGCGGTTTTGAGCTTATCATCTTTGAGTTATATCATCGTCGGGGTCTGTGTCTTATTAGATCGTTGGTGTGTGTTTCTGCTTTTTCAACATAACGATGACTTAATATTTTGAAATGCTGTGCCACTGTTGCTAGTTGAAAATCTTTATGTAAATCCTTATTAGTGACTTACCAACGTGCCCCTGATATTTTTCTTAAAAATTTATTTTGAAGTACTTGTAGACTATATAATGGTTTTTTGAAGATTGGGTGAACGCTACAGATGCGTAGGAAAAGACTGTGCGTATAGCTATTTTGTAAATGTGCGTTTTATTTGAATTTGACATACAGCTTCTTTTTGTTAGTAGTGAGTGGAGGCGGCTAAGGTAAAAAGTGGCGCGGTTTTTAACAGTTTTTATATGTTTCTGGAAGTTTAGTCTTTTATCTAGAATAATTCCTAAGTATGTCGCCTCATTTTTCCAAGGGATGGCTTGGTCACAGAGGGTAATGTTGGGAGTGGTGGCTAAGGCCGGGGTCGTTTTCACCCGCCGCCCGCGGCCGACAGCGTCCCGCCGCCCGCGGCTTCTGAATGTTATGTTCGGGAATGCTCGGGAGTGGTCGTTTTCGCCCGCCGCGTGCGGCGTCCCCCCGAAACTTCAGGTCCTCGAGGAGGAGCTCTTTACCGGGAGATAAGTAGGCTGATACTATTGTGATTTGCTGGTGGCCGTGAGGGGAGATTTTACAAATTGAGGCTTCTATGTTTTGGAGGGGGGGGGGGGGAGAGGGTCAAGGGACATTTTTTTTTTGGTATGGATGTTCTGAGTTGGGCAACTGGTACCCTTTACTCTTTTTTGGACTTGAGCGTCAAGTGCGCGGGAGGCGCACAGAGCTCTTAAAACTATATATACATTTTTCTTATAACTAAGGTCGATGCCCCCTTTGTATTCCCGAGCCTTAGGGGCTCATAGCAAAGAATTCAAAGGGGTCATCGAGCGGAATTTGAACAATATTTATGATGTAAGTGACGTTTATAGTAGATGATCGTGCCGCCAAGGTTGCGGTCCGTTCTGTCGTTGCGGGACAATACGTACCCTGGAAGCACGAATGATCTAATTGCGGGTTTGAGAAAAGATTCTTGTATTAGGATAAGGTCGACGTCATGTTTAGCGAGGAAGGTTTTAATTTCGTCCTTCTTGCCCTTAATGCCGTTTGCGTTAAAAGTAGTTATGCAGATCGATATGGGCTTTATTTTTAAGTTTGCGCTGTCCATTAAGGACAAGAGGTACGTTGGCCGTTGAAGGTTGCCAAGTGGATCTACTGGATCTACTCACCCTCAGGGCAGTTCCCTTTAGGAAAGCCACGTTAAGGACATCAGGTCGGTGTTGGAGGTTGTGAGGGAAGTGAGTTGGCTCAAGCGGGGCTAGCATGTCTATATTGGGAGTGGATGGTAGGTATTTATGTAGGCTTCTACCATTAGAGTTAGTAGAGTTGCAGTTCCACTGGCTATGTTTGGCGTTGAGGTCACCTGCCAGTATGACAGCTTCATCAACACCAAACACCGCCTCAAGGTCAGATTTTAATATTGTTTTGTCAGGTGGCAGGTAAGCGGAAATTATTGTGATTGGAATGTGGCCATTGAGGGAAATCCGGCAAGCTGTTGCCTCTAGGTTGGTGAAGGATGGGAGATCTATCGAACAGCAATGTGAGACACGTCGATAGTATATGAGGGTGCCTCCTCCTCTAAAGCCTAATCTGTCAATTCTAGTAGATGAGTATGTGGCTATTTTAGGGGTTCTTCGACTAGCTTTGAGGAATGTTTCTTGGATCAGTAGTAGATCCAACTTGTTTTCATTTAATAGGCAAGATATTTCTTCTTTTTTACCTTTAATACCATTGATATTTAAGAAACTTAAGTTTAACGATTTGGGTTTTAGTCTTTGATTGGGTATACTATACATTATGGGGTGATCGGGGAACATAACCTTCTTACTGTTCTTATTATGTTAGCATGTTGTGCCATTATTAGCAATTGTTGGCCAGGAGAGGCCGCGCTTCTTAGTCTTGATGCCAACAGGCAGACTTCATCAATATTTAGAGCATTTGCTAGACCCATAACTAATTGGAAGTCAGCTGTGGGGTCGCCTATAGGGGTTTTTAGGATAAGGCGTAGCATTTGGTGTTGCTATGTGATGGTTGTGGTTCATTCTGAGAGCATCTGAGCGGCTTTGTTTTTTTTTCCGAATCAGGAGTCGAATCTCCTCAGGAAGACGCCAGCGATGGTCATCCAACGCTGGAACCTCCCTCGAGCAGTCGGCCATTATGGAATGAAGTCCACTGGTAAGGGTGGTAATCGCCTCATCAGTATCCTCCCGAGAGGAGAGAGTCTGAGGAAGCTCCGAGAGAAGGGGAAGGTCCTCAGAGTAAGGGACCTTTCCCAGCTTGACCCAGTCGACTACTGACTTGGTCTGCGTTTTGGAAGGGGTGGAGGAACCAAACCAAGGGACATTAACAATGGCCTATGGTCGGAATGGAGCTCATGATGCACCCGTATGCTAGTGAGTTTTAGGCGAACGTTTTTGAGTATGGCTATATCGAGTATGTCAGGTTGAAAGTCAGTATTTGCATGAAAATGTGTGGGTTCAAGCGGAGCTATTATGTCGAGGTTGTTTTTGGTCAAATATGAGCACAGGATGCGCCCATTCTTAGTTGTTACCCTGCAGTTGAACTGGGCGTGTTTGGAATTGAAGTCCCCAGCCAGAATGACTGAGTCATCCAACCCCAGCAACGCATCCAAGTCCGACTGCAGGATATCCTTGGTGGGCGGCTGGTAGATAGAAGCTATTGTGATTGGAGGGTTCCCAGTCATCGCAAGGCGACAGACTGAGGCCTTCATGTTTATGATGTTTGGAGTGTCAAGTGGTGTGCAATGAAGTGCACGCCTGTAATATATTAGGGTGCCCCCTCCCTGAGTGAGGCGATCGTTTCTAACTGTAGTAAAGTTAGCTATCCTTGGGCTACCTGAGGAGGCCTTTAAGGTCTCTTACACCAGGAATAAATCTACGCTATGTTCTTTAAGGAACACAGCCACCTCGTCCTTCTGTGGTCTCAGGCCATTGGCGTTAAAGAACCCAATGACCAGAGACCTGGGTTTGTCTCTGGAGGTGGTGTGAGACATTATGGCTTTGGAGTATTTAGCGAGAAGTTTCGAATGGACCTTAAGAGGTTCGCGTGCTCAAATAGAACACACAGCCTGTCATTTTCTGATTGAGCTAACCTGAACTTTGTGGCCAGTTCACAAACCTTCATCAATGTCGAAGACAGCAGCAAGGTTCATTGCCAGCCGCAAGTCAGCCAGCGCATTTGAATGGTTTTTGGGCAGCGCCTGCTTAGGGCGTCTAGAGGGTTTGGGGGGTAACCTGAGAGGCTGAGAGAGAACTTGGGTGGATTGAGGTGGAGAGGATTGCGAGTGTTGGGATGGCTGAGAGAGCAGCATGGGGTGGGAAGAGTTTTCCAGCTCCAGGGGCTGAGGCTGAGCGTGAGTCGGGGGGGGGGGGGGGGGAGGGGGAAGAGGATAGGGAGGGTGAGCTTTAGAGACTGTCTTTTTTATCATGATCAGCTGGGGGCAGCGAAGGAGCTTCCTCCCAGCGATGGGTCCCTGCACACTTGACACACACAGGGTCAAGTATGCAGTTCCTTGCTGAGTGGCCACAAAGGAGGCAGTTTTTACACTGTACTATGTAATTCGACTTGATGGGCCATTCGAGTTTAGAAACCGACATTCCTAGAATAGTTTTTAACTATATTGAAAATTTTCTGGGCTTTCGGAGTGTTTAAGAGTTTAACATCCTCGATGTCATACGGAGTTTTTGGTTTAGCAAAAGGCTTGAATTTGTACCTCTGTGACAGATGATTTTATGATTTTGTTGTAGTTAGAGGACCTGTAAAATAGGATGCCTACGCTCTTTTCAGGATTAATTTCGACCCGCCAGTCTACACCAGTGACCTAGGGCATCTGATGCTTCCTGCAGCAGTCGAAATATCCTGTCGGGGCGAGGAGAAGTGGCATATATGGCGGTGTCATCCGCAAATAGGGCATAGTTGGTTTTAGGTCGTTTGGGTATGTCATTGATATATATGGAAAAAAGGGTCGGAGAGAGACAGGAGCCCTGAGGGGCGCCTGCTCTTATATGATGAGGGTTTGATTTTGTTTTTCTATTTTAACTTTAAAATTTCTACTTTAAAGAAAGTTTTCGAGTTGATCTTCCAGGCTCCTGGCCAGGCACTCAGCCTTTTCGGTGACGGTGAAGGCTGGTGAGGGTGAATCAGGTCTGACAAGTGGAGGCATTGACACTACCGTGTCTGCTTTAAGAGATCTGGCCAGGCGCCAATAGGCTTGGTGTCCTGGCCTGATCTCCTCCAGCAGATTATTCCACCTGTCCTCCCTGAAAACCTTTAGTTTTTCCTTGATCTGTCTTTGGAACCTGTTTACTTTATTTTTGTTCTCCCGGGAGGGAAAAGGGTCATATTCTTTGAGAGCGATGTTTTTGGTGTTAATGAGGTTCCTTATCTCGTGGGGAAGTTGCCAGCGTTTGTCGTCATCAGCTAGGACCTTCCTAGAGCACTTTTTCATGATCTCCTGAAGGCCTTTTTTTAGTACCATAATTTCTTTATCTATCAAATCTTTCGTTGGTGTGGGTGAGTTAGCTATCTTTAAGAGAGGACAGTCATCCTTCGCCAGCTCCTCCCCCACGTTTACCCAGTTTACCACTTTTTTTGTGGTATCTGGATCCGTCGGAGGTGGGCCGAGTCTAAGGATGACTGGTCTATGGTCGGAGTCCAGTAGATGTGCCACCTCTACCGAGCGCATCCTGAGGGATACGCCCTTCAGAAGTGCCACATCCAGGACATCAGGGTGGTAATCATCTTGTACAGGGTAGTGGGTGGGTTCTAGAGGTGAAATGAAAATGATGTCAATAGGAGGATCAGAGTTTTGTAGGTATTGATGTAGCAGTCTGCCGTTGCCGTTGTTCAGTCTGCAGTTCCATTGGACGTGCTTGGCATTTAAGTCGCCGGCCACTATGACCGACTCATCCATGCCAAACACGGCCTCTAAGTCCTGCAATCTTGGATCCAGGCTGATATGCTGAAACTATTGTAACGGGGGTGTGGCTTGTAAGGTGAGGGCTATTTTACAAGCCGAAACTTCCATAGTTGTTAGAGGGGGAGAAGCGATTGAGGAGCAGTGTAGTTCTTCCTTGTAATAGATCAGGGTGCCGCCCTTCATATTGTCTATTCGGTCGTTCCTGATTATTTTATAATTAGCGATACTAGGGTTCCTGTGGTTTGGCTTAAGAAAGGTCTCCTGTACGAGCGGAATGTCTAATTGGAACGCTCTCATGGCCCTAACCCCTCTTTTTTGCCTTGGATCCCGTTTATATTGTAAAAACCAATATTTAATGATCTGGGTTTAACTCTACTAGTAGGCGTATAGTCCATTATTGTTTGAACACAGGTTTTTGATATTGGACAGAAGGTTGGCGTGTTGGGCCATTGATACTAATTGTTGGGCTGTGGAACATGCATTTCTTATTTTGGAGGCTAGTAGGCAGACTTCATCGATGTCAAGCGTGTTGGCAATGTCCATTACTAGTTGAAGATCTGCCTCAGGATTTCCACGAGGCTCAGGGATGTGTCAGGGGTGTAAATGGTGTGAGGACTGTCGGGTTGATTGACTTCTAGGAATGATGGAGTTCTGATTCAGTCCACTCTGTCGTGATGGAAGGGGCAGAGGTGTTTTAGGTCTTTGGTGTTGAGTAGGTAGGTGGTGATGAGGAGGTTTGAAGGACTGAAAGGGTGGGTGCTCGTAGTTTGGAGTGGATTTAATTTGATGGTGGCTGTAAGTTCCTTCCCCAAGGGGTTCCTTGTTGAGGGTCCTTTTCTGGTGGTTTTTGTTGCTGAGATTGGGTCAGAGGCTGAGCCTGGAAGGGAGGAGGGTTGTGGTGTCTTGGTAGGGCTGGAAAGATGTTTCTTACTCCTTCTGACTCAGGTTGTGTGAGTTCGAAGGCGGGCTGGTTGGTGGATGAGATTGGGTTAGGGCGGGGGGATTGGTTCTGGTATTACCTCTTCTACGGCGAGGATTTAAGTTTTTGAGGGGGGGGGGGGGCAGCTGGGCAAATCGACGCGTTCGCAGAGTGATCGCCACCGCACAAAACACTTGTTATGAACCAACTCTATCTCTTGGGTGTTCTGAGGTTGGGTTTATTGTGAAGTTCGAGAGCGATCTTTCGATTCGGTAGCGGAATTGGCCGTTCGACAGAAAGTCTCCCACGAGATGTAGGAGACTGAGGCCCCCCAACCGAGAAAAGCCGTCCAGGATATGCTCAACAATCCTGTGGACCTGGTGTACGCAGGAGTACTTGGATCGGAACCCAAACTGCTCCTGTATGAGGATATTCTCATGACACCAGGTCTGGATTCGAGCCAGGACGACTTTCTCGAAGAGCTTCCCCAGGGTGCTCAGCAGGCTGATAGGTCTGTAGGAGGATGGTTCGGTCCTAGTTTTCCCCGGTTTGGGGATGCCTATGACCGTTGCGATTTTCCATGGCCCCGGGAAGCGGCTGTTTATAAGGGCTGAGTTGAAAATGTCAGGTATTACTTCGATGTGAGACCCAGGAAGCATTTTTAAGAGTCTATTTGGGATGCTTTGTGCTATCTTGGCTTCTATGTTTTGGAGAGGGGGAGGGTCAAGGGGGATACAATGTAGCTGGCGTTTATAGTAAATCATTGCGCCGCCAAGGTTGCGGTCTGTCCTGTCGTTGCGGGACAGTGCGAACCCTGGGAGCACGAATGATCTTGTTGCTGGCTTGAGGAAGGATTCTTGTATGAGTATGAGATCAACGTTGTGTTTTGAGAGGAATGTTTTGATCTCGTCCTTCTTGCCCTTAATGCCATTTGCGGTGAAGGTAGGCATATCGATTTAGGCTTTATTTTAAGGTTTGTGCTGTCCATTAAGGGCAAGAGGGACGTTGGCCGTTAAAAGTTGCCATTTCTCTCTCATACTCATCAAGAATGAGAAGTGTCTGCCGACCGTCGGTGACTGCGAGTGCGAGCCTGGCCTCGATCTCGAGTAAGCGCGCGCGGAATGCGCGCGCTCTGTCGAGCATCGGGCTGCTGCTGTCACTCCCGACCGGCAATTGTTGGTGGGTTTTTGGGGTCATGGGGCTCGGTGAGGATACCCAGGCTGGTTGGTACCGGGGCGTTGGGCAGGGGCGGGTCGTAGGGGTTGGCAGGAGTGCGGTCCTTGCTGCCGCCTGTGAGTAAGAGCCGGCTTTGGATTGGTATTGAGGGGGGAGGGGAGGAGGGTGAAGTAGGGGGGGTTGGCTTCTTGAGGTGGCAGGATGAGTCTTGGAAGTTTTGTTTTGTGAGGGTCTTTAGGCATTTGGGCAACCTCTAAAGCTGGCAGGGTGGGTACCTACAGTGCCGCAGAGCGAGCACCCCACCGGGTCACCTTCCTGTCTCACACACTCCCAAGACAGGTGGTGCCCGGGGCACTTGACACATCTGGGAGGCGCAGTGCACACCCTCTGGGTGTGGCCTCTGCCTTGGTACCTAAAGCACTGCATCTCCCAGTCGTGGATCCTGGGGTACTCGGCTCTGACGCCCTGCAGGAAGCAGACCTCGTTAATTTTGAAAATATCCTCCTGGTTCTCGTTCTTAACTATTTTAACCAGGACCATATCAAATTGGCCCTTTTTCTTGTTGTGTAGTCGATGGACTTCCGCGGCCTCGATTCCCTTTTCCCGGAGGTCCCTCTTTATGTCATCCGAAGGGAATTGGGTAGGTAAAGTTTTTTGAAGATAGGCAAATTATATTTTTTCCCGATAGTATTCATTATAGCGATCACGGAAATGCAGCTCTTTTATTTTTATATCATTTTATTGATTAAATATAATTTTTTAAATGATCGATATGACGTTTGTGAGGTGAAATGGCAGATTCGAGTAATTAATTCCTTTGCGAGCAGTAAATGGGACGAGATAGAAAAAAATCGATGTCAACTGTCAGTGTCATTCTTGAAAAATAACTTGCAAATAATTGGAAAATAATGGTCGGACGAAACATTTGTGTTTTCTTGTAATTGGATGTCGGTGTGATTTCTAGAATAAGTATTTTTAACGTCCCTAGCACGATCAACACGGATATTTTGATAATGATAACGATTGCTTTCGACTACTTGGCACTGCTTCTTGGAGAACATTTTCATTAACGCCTTCACCACGACTCTTGGACTGCTACACGAGTCATTTTGGATCTCAGTATCAACACAATAGATGGAGACGATCCCGGAAACGTTCGAATGGAAATAGAATATTACAGAGATGAACTCAAAGTGCGTCGTACCGTCTTGTAGGAAGTACAGACGTTACTTTCCAAATTCAGCGTATTTGAGCACACCAAAGTCTTTAACAGCGATTCGGTGCCAAGCTTTGAAGATATATTGGCCAAAATGGTAACTT
The DNA here is from genome assembly GCF_963556715.1 of Cydia fagiglandana. Lineage (NCBI taxonomy): Eukaryota > Metazoa > Arthropoda > Insecta > Lepidoptera > Tortricidae > Cydia > Cydia fagiglandana. The sequence goes on from NC_085955.1 coordinate 7,509,919, forward strand.
ATACATTTGTGAGGACTATATAAACGTGATTGTTGTATTATACATACATAATGATTAAGATTGTAATAGTCTTATAACTAGGTCGTTATTGGCTATTATATATGGGCTCGGCAAGGTGTTCACAATATCTGAACACGCACGCCCTGATAATAGAGGCGTGTTCAGATATTTATGAGCACCCTAGCTGCACCAATATATCTGATGGCGACTGTACTTTAGAAAACTTATAATATAAATCCAAAATAATATAATATAAATCCAGTAAATTTCGTTTCGTTTTATTTTATAAATCCACAAATTATTATCCTTAAGCATTAACATTACAACAGTATATAGGATCACGCTGTGTGGCGTGCCCTTGAAGAGAGTTGAGAGGTTCAAATATGGTCAATATGGATAAGTATGTCTGTAGGGTAAATGTGCTTCAAGTTGGGGCCTGTTTACATATTGATTAGTGTTGATTGCGGGTTTAATACATTATACAAGTGTATCAACTCGCAAAAATACTACATTTTTGCTTCCATTGAGGTATACCTATTAAGCACTATTCTCAAATTATGTGAGGAAATAAAACAAATTCAATTTAGTAAAGCGTATTTAATAGGGGTAAAGTGTGGCGAATACAATTAAAAAAAACAACGCATATTCTTAGTTTATATTAAATGTAGATGGCTTTTTAGTTTTCACTTGGTCACAGAAATACGCTAAAAACCACTTTCAGAGTACGATAAGTGTTTCTTGCGTTTTGGCTGTCCTTCTTGTGTCCTTCCACAGCATGAGCATGTCGTAAGTTCTGTTGTATTTGTCCCTGGACTTAGCAGGAAGCTAGTTATTCATTATTAAGTTTGCTTCTGCTTTCAAATGAGGCGGTGTGCCGTCTATTCCAGGTCGTTTTCGTCACTTGAACTCATTTTGTTTATTACGAGTATTAAAATAACAAGCGGTAACTTATTGAGTATTGCACAACGAATAAACTTTGCCGCCTTTTATTTGCATATTTTTTTAAATTATATTACCATAGATACTAAGCATACGGTACGCGCATGCGTCAATCCGCGCGCACCGCGCAGCGCCCTTTCGCGGTGCTAAAGCGGTATCCAGACGGGACTGATCAAATCGGTCGATTTGATCAGAAATGAAATTGGCGTCAGTCTCCAATTTTAGATTTATGGTGATGTTAGAGCCATTTAAATTGAAAAAATGCCCCATAACGAAAATACTAGCCTCACAAATTGGTGTTCTTGTGTCCGCACCTCATTTTATCGGTCATTATCGGAGGTTGAATTCGGCGAGCCAAATTGGCGTTTGCGTCCGTACGTCCCGATTCGATCGGGCAATTTAATCAGATTGGCGAAAAATTGACTAATCTGGATACGCCTTAAGCAACATCGAGTTCACGATAATTTGACATATAATAATAATAGATTTTTAGCATAAGTTGCATTTCATAAAACTTAACCCAAATCATTTGTACATTTTCAAGTCAAAGATAAAGACATGTTGGTTTTAAAATTTTAATAAGTATAATATTGTCATGATCTTGTAACATTGTTAAATTAAGAGAGTCTACCATTTTTATTTTATTGCATTTTTTATAAAATGTCTTTAGTTTCTCGGGATATCTTGGTCCTAATTCGATTGCTCTTTTTTATGGAAATAATTATATCCTTCACATTCACAGGATGCCCTAGGCTTAGCCCAATAATACTGCACGGAAGAATGTGATGGCTCAGTGGTTCTAATTAGCCATCAGTATAATACCGCCAATGAATGTTTACATCCACCTGAAAATAAGAACAACATTCATAAAATGAGGATAACCACAAAACTAAGCTCAGATGGCTGAAATTGTTAGAAAAAAATAGACCGATTTCTTGTTTACGAACTTAACAGCTCATGGCAATCTAATAATAAAAATCAAAACACAAGTGAAGAAAGTTTTATGTACCTATGTATTTCACGGATACGTACTCCTGTACGGCCATTGCTCCTCTAATTCGGCGGCATTGTGCTTATCAAGTTATCACTGTTATGATAATAATTTCAAATTTGTAGAATCTGCTCGCAATCTCGCATGAACTCGCTTATTTTTCTTGCAAAACTCAGTCCAAGGGTCAGCGCAGGGGTCATCGTGTAGGGGTGGGGAAGAAAACGTTGTCCAATATGCAGTGGTAAGTTGTCGAAAGTAAATTCAATCTTTGTCCAAATACGCGCAGATTTCGTGGGGAATCAGAAGTCCGTGGGTCGTGCTGAGGTCGTCGAAAATCTCAATGATAACATTAATAGCAATTCGCAAGGTAACAGAAAATGAGGCTTGTCCGTTATTTTTCGGCAATGACAGCTAAGTCACACTGACAGTTGACATCGTTTTTTTTTTCTATCTCGTCCTATTTACCACTCGCAAAGGAATTACTCTGATCTGCCATTCCACCTCACAAACGTCATATCGATCATTTAAAAAATTATATTTAATCAATAAAATGAAATAAAAATAAAAGAGCTGCATTTCCGTGATCGCTATAATGAATACTATCGGAAAAAAATATAATTTGCCTATCTTCAAAAAACTTTACCTACCCAATTCCGAAGGATGACCCGAAAGAAGCATTCCTCCGGGAAACGGTCGCGGACTTTTAAAATTTCCATGTCATCCAGGAGGCGGATGACGGCCCTGTAGTCATCCGTGCCTCTAACTGATATCTTAATTCCCTCTGCCACATTCGTCCCCGTAATGTGGATGCCCCTTTGGGCTAGTATTGACCTGATAGTGTGATATTTAGATTTATCCTGTATGATAACGTTGTCTGTTTTAATTTTGTCTGCTGGGGCCTGGGAGGGGGGATGAGCGTGGGTACGGTCCTGGGATGGGAGGGGGGTAGGGGGGTCTTATGTGACGGAGGTTGTTGCGGTATCGGGGCTTATTTTGTGGGGTTAGATGGCCTTTGGGGGTTACGTGCGGCAAGTTTGGCGGTCATGGGGGTGGGCGGGGGGGAGTTACCCTCTGAGTCAAGCTTTTCGAAAGCTCTCTTGGGTTTTCGGTGCTTTTTTCTCTTAGGGAGTCAGTGGATTCCCACGTTCCACCGTCCGTCTCCATGTCTGCGTCGTTGTTAACGTCTCTTTTGGTGTCATTTGTTTTGTTAGCGTCCCTGTCGCTGTCACTGTTTGATCTTATTGGAGATCGGGAGAAACTTCTCTCCCTTGCAATTCTAACTTTGTTCCTACGTGGGCCAATAGACCCCGGGTTCCCCTCCGCGGGCGGGCCTACTCGCGCCACCGCGCCCTCCGCCAATGCTGTCTCAGGCAAGATGTCGGCGGGCGCGGGCACGCCCACTGTGGGCGGGGCTGGGCGAGCCACCATCTTGGCGGGGCTAACGCGGCGGCCGCCGAGCCTCGTCCGCTATTCCCGGAATCGACCGGGCTATTGTTAGACTTGTCCTTCATGTCTTTCTGTGCTTGTGGTTTGAGTTCGATGCCTAACTTATTGCAACTATTTTTGAAGAAGGCATCGAACTTCTCCACGTGAGTTTCGTCGATCTGTCGCAGATATTCCCCGAACAGCTCCATCAAAATGATGCCATCGAACTTACGGGGGCCATCCGCGGCAATGTCATTGTCAGTCTTGTCCATTATGGGCAGCAGCAGGATCATCTCACACTCCCCTTGGGGGGGTGTGGGGAGGCCATGTCAGGGCGAGGCCCTTTTTGGCGGTATCTGTCGCGGGCTGTAGCGACAGCCCGGTCTGTTGTGCCGACGTTTAGGTTGTCGGGTTTTCTCTCTCTTGTTTCATCTTCTGTTGGCCATCATGGCTTAGTGGTCAGGTTGGCCAATCTGCGGCTTTGTGGTTCCTAGGGGTCTGGTGTTGGTGGCGCGAGCTCGCGCGGTTGGGCTCGTGCGCGGCGGGCATCTGGAGGGCGGGCGTGGAGGGGGGCAATCCCCTGCAGCAATGGGTGTTGCGACGAGTCGGCACGATCGAACATCCTGCGCGCAAGTTGTCCGATGAATTCGTCCAGGCTCGGGTGCTTCAAATCCCTGTAGAGCGTTGCGTTTCGCACTCCGCGTGGGGCTCTAACGATCGCTCTGAGGCTGAGCGTCTCCTGCGCTCTGAGTCTCCGCCTGTTTGACTCCGCCGTCCTGGCATACCAGGCAGGAGCCGCGTACGTCAGCCTCGATCGGATGTACGTCTTGTAGATCCCCAGCTTCGTGCGAATGGGGAGGCTGCTGTGGAGCACTGGACGAAGTAGGGTGCGCGCAGTCTTCGCTCGCCTCACTACCTCCTCGGTGTGCTGCTTCATAGTGAGGGCCCTATCTATGGTGACCCCTAGGTACTTCACTGTATGCTGCCACTGGATCTCCTCGCCTAGGAGCTTCAGTGGTGGCGGGTGATGTGCTGCTCCCGTGAGGAGCGCTTGGGTCCTGCCGACGTTCACTGAGAGCCTCCAATTGGTCAGCCACTCAGGTAGGGCGTCAAGCTGGCGCTGGATTATTTCTTCTATTGGGGTGTCGGACGGGATTCCACGCAGTGCCACCTTCATGCGCTTCTCCTTGTCCAACTGATAGACGTGCCACTCCAGCGGCACGCCTTCTTTCTCCAGCTTCTCTAGGTGGTTGTAAACACACCGGTATTCCTCTTCTGACTGGGGTTCGAAGCGAACTCCTCTCCCCATGTTTTTGGAGTTCGCTGTTCTGCCCAATTCCTTGGCAATGTCTTCGCAGACCTTGTACCATTGGGGGAGCACCGCCGCCTCGATGTTCGGGTACCTGACCTTGCGCGGTTGCTGTGGTTGGGGTTGCTGCTGCGTCTTCTTCTGCTTATTTGCCGCCTTGGGTGTGCCTGCCTCGGCGGTTTTGGTAGCGTAGGAGGTCTGCGGGTCTGCTTGTGGCGGGGGCCCCAAGCTGGTATGGGGCTCTTGGCTGGGTCCGGCTACTGGCGGTGGCAGCTCCGCAGAGATAGGCTTCTTTGTTGAGGGGTCCTTTGCGGGGGGGCACGGCTTGGTAGCTGGCCCTTCCGGTGGGGGGCATGGTTGCGGCTGAGGTTCTGGTAGTGGCTCCGGTGGCTTGGGGCCCTGCCTCTGCTGCCTTTTTGAGGTAAGGCGCTGCTGCTGAGGCTCCTTTGGTGGAGGGCCTTGGCTGGGCTGTGTGGGCTCCTTGGCTGGGGGGCCCGGCGTCTGGGGTGGCTCCTCTGGAGGGGGCCTGGGTTGGGGCTGCTGTGCCTCGCTGGTGGGGGCTTTCTCTGGTCGAGCCTCTGAGGTTGCGGGGGCTGGTGGCTCCTCCGGTTGTAGCGGGAAGACTTCCAGCCTCCTCTGGACCACTCCCTTCAGACCGCATCTCGCCAGGATTGAAGTGGGAGACGGGGCCTTCCAGGGGGCGATCGTTGGTGACGGCTGGTAGGGTTCCCGTGGCGCGTCTCCTCCTGCCGACCTGGATCGGCGGCGCAATCTGGGGTCCCTCGGTGGCGTAGGTTTGATGCAATGCCT